>NC_043971.1:28954400-29310650 GCF_902148855.1 Sphaeramia orbicularis | reverse complement strand
GACCACAGGAACTGACTGCTAGCATGGCTATGTGGCTAGAACTGGCTGGCAATAATGGCAGGGGTATTGTGTGTGTCTGTGTGTGCATATGTGTGTGTGTGCACAAGCATTGGCTGAGATGGCAAATGTGTCCATGCAGGGTGTGTGTGTCAGAGTAGATGGTCTTATTTCTCTAACAAAAGTAAATTATTATACAGCCTAATTTTAGACGCTAGACTGTAAAGGAACAGTTAGAACAACACAATTAACCCTTTCATGCATGAATTGTGAGAACCTTAATTGTGTGAGTGTTGAGTTTTTTTATTCCTCTTTAGGCATGAAAAATAAATAAATAAATAAATAAATAAATAATGCGATTGAAATAGTTTTTTATGAGCCTATTTTTCATAGAGTTGCAAAAATATCCACTCAGCTCATTTAATTTTTGAAGCAAAGAAACATGTATTTACTGATACGCTGAGTGAAAACTATGATATAATTTTTAAAATGTTGTTAATCTGATGTTTTGTCACATTTTAACAAACTATAATACTAGTTATTACTCACTTTATGGAGATTATATGCAAAAAAAAAAAAGAAATTAATGTTAATGACAGTCTAACAACAATAACAAGCACCTGAGATACACTCAAACATGTTACTGCAGATCAGGTTTATCAAGAGCAGGAAAGTTTCAGTAATGGTATGAATTGCAGTGCACTCAAAAAAAATTATTCTTGGCTCTAATAAACATGAAGTAATATTTTAAAGTAAAATGTAACTGAAATATATGAAATTTAAAGTTTATTTACCCAAAAAAGTCAAACATAGCGTGAATATGCTTAGTATAAAGTGAATCTAAACAAGTAAATTAAACTTTATTTACTAGATCACATAAAAAGGCTGAGCGTCACAGTCAAACACAGTTTATGTAAAAGTTTGCATTAACTAAAGCAAATCTGACTGAAGGTATTTAATTTATTCATATTGACTCAATATGATAGAAAAAACATTGTATTAAATGCAACTCTTTACATTAAACTTATGTAATAAAATTACATGGAAAATTTACATGTAATTAAAATACATAAAGTCAACATTTTTGGCTTAATTATTTTTTTGAGTGTGTATGCGATGATGCATAAACGTTTACTGTGTTGGCTGATATGGAACTAAAACAATAAAATCCTTGAAAATACGATAAGAGAACAGCTCTAGAATAGCTGTCCGCTGTAGTGACCACTATGCATGAAAGGGTTAATAATAGAATAATACCAAATAAAACACTCAGATTCACTGAGAGATATTTTAGTGTTATCTCCTTGTGTTTTTTTTTTTTTTTTTTTTACCTTGAAAACAGACTTCTTATGCCATCACATCAGTTGTGTGATCAGGTGTCATTTACTTTTATCTTGTAACAGTACTTAACAATGTATGGTCTTGCAATGATTTTCTGGTCTATATTACACCAGCATGGAGTTGTGGAATTCACCATTCTCCAAAAAGCTATTGTCACATTCCTGCTGCTCATATTCATGTCCAAATTGTGTAAATCATTAGCGTTATGAGTTGTTTATTACCGACTTGCAGTGTACAGATTCTTCTGTTTTCATTGTCTTTTGAGGATCTAAATTTATCTATTTGATTTTGTCAGTGCAGTTTCAGTTTCAGTTCCTGTACAAAGCATAGAACTGACAGTGCACAAATATTTGATGTTGCTAATTTTTAGTTCTTGTCTCTTTGGGTTTCACATACACATAGTATAATATATATGCAAATATGTTCATTCTCATATAACCACAGTAGACTACAGATGTGTAACTACAGCAAAATACAGTACATTATGACTAAAAATGCAGCTCTGGTTTGTTTTGATCCAGCCTGTAAGCTTTGAAGAAAAGAGTTTATATGAAACATTTCAGTTGCAAATTTGTTCCTGATTTAAAGCCTTTAAATCGGTTAGCTTTCATTTCATCATGATGTGCTATTTTCTCCCAGTTTCTGTGTCGCTGTCTTCTCTTTGGGTTTATCAGGTAGAGCTCTGAAACTCTCACATCTTCGGTAAAAATGAGTGAAAATTGTTGACTGCATAAATAACTGATTTGCATGGAGGATTATTGTTGATAAAATTAAGGCCAGTGGTGGTCTGTTTGTAATGTTCTTGTTCTTGACCCAAGGCGATTCCTAAGACCTTGGAATTAATTACCTCTTCTGGTTCTTCAGTCTGTATCTTGATTTTGAAATCTTAATGTAAACTATATTTTCTAACTGCCCTTTATGCCAACAGAGACAGATTTTCTAAAACTTCTATACAAGATGAATACATTAGAGCTTCTGATGTGAACATGTAAGAAGGATCTCTGCTGCCTTGTCAGGTGATAGCCTGGTTCATGTACGTCTGCATCATCTGCACGAAACCTTTCATTAAACAGCACAAGGCAAAGAAGTGAGTTAAAACCAAGCAGAGGATTCATGATACAAAAAAAAAGTGAAAACGTAATTCCAGCATTTTGCAACTGTTTTTAGGAGCTTTCAAAATGTTTAAGAAACAAACTTTTAAGAAAATATTATGACTAAGAGCAACAACCTATTAATACAGTCAAGCCTGCATGGAAAACTGCACTGAAGAAACAAATTTGAAAAATTTACTTTTAAACAAATTGTTTGCATTTGCACTTCTTAAGTTCATTTTACTGCTGTAAAATTAACTATGAGCATCAGTTAAAGTGTTAAACCACTAAAGTTCTCATATGTGAAGAAATTAGGTAAAAACTATTCAGTCATATTTAGTTAAAATAGAATTTATCAAAAAATAAATTAACCCATAAAGACCCAAACAGCTACTGACAACCTAAACCATCTACTGAAAAAAACTGTTTAATAACTGCTGATCAGCTAATCCTATCAATACATGTAAATAATTGGTGTAAAATGCAGTTTGTCATCTTTTCATGGTCATCAGATATGACCCATTTGGACTTTTAGAGGCTCTGTAGTTACTGTGGAAACATCGTCATCTTCTACAACATTGATTCACAAGTAAAACCCATGGAGTTTGATCAGTGACAGTGGATGGACACACTAGGTTTATGGTCACTTAATGACATCTACTGCCTAAATAGTCACTTTTTCTTCAGTTTTCTCAGTTTTTGATATAATAACCCTCAGCTTTAACCTGAGCTTTTATGAACATCTACATCAGACCTGGGCATTGTAAGGCCTGGGGGCCACATGCGGCCCGACAGCTAACCCTAACTGGCCCACATGAGGTCACTGGCAAATTAAAAGTCAATGCAAATATATATCATCATAATAGATGAAACCAATACAACGCCACTGCTTTTATTTTGAAGGATCTGCTAATTTACCATTTTTTTCCACACATACTTTCTGTACTTGCATAAGGCTTATGCACTGATTGGTTTGTTGGTCAGTTTCAACTCATGAAGATGTCAGCTAACAGCAAAAAAAGAAGAACGATTGATTCCGAATGCAGAGTTTTTAACAAGACATGGACTTGAAAGTATTTCTTTACTGAAGTCAGAGGTAAAGAAAAGGAACTGTGATATGCAAACAAACAAAGCTGGATGCATTCATAGTTTTTCATATAAAGTTAATTTTGGGCTGGTTTTGCACATTTTCGAAAGTCTTTTTGTGAATATTCATTAAATAGTTGTATTCTGTGCTCCACATTTTCATTTTATTATTGTATTGTTGAATTTACTGTTTTTGTATTATAGTAAACTATATATAGCGAGATATATATTAAGGAGAGCGGCAAGTGTATTGATCTGGCCCTTAACAACTGTCCAAGTTTCTCATGTGGCCCCATAGGAAACTTAATTGCCCACCCCTGATCTACATGATCAGTGCATTAAATAAAGGAAAATACATGATTTATATGGAAAAAAATAAAAATCTAGAATAAATCGTACTAGTGGCTGTTTGAAAATATTACCACAATTACATAAATGTTGCTCATTTTTATTTAATAAGTGAAACCATTTCCTCAGGGGATCAGGGATGTGAAATGTTAATAGTTTAATTAAAGTGGTAAAACAGGCTGTACTGTCCTGTAGTCTCTAAACCAGGAGCCAACATATCAAAATAACTTTAGCTCCAACAATGGTCAATATAGAAACCATGCATAAAACTAAACCAGTATTTGTGGCAGACTATGATGACCCGTTCGTCCTCTAAGACCACAGCAGACTCCAGTGTCTTATAAACCTGCTGTTAAGACCAAATCAGGGTCATAATAGGAGTTTAAACAATGTGTTCCCAGCACAACTCAACTGATCAGAAAGTCTTTATATGGCAATAAACCCTAAGCCAAGCAAGCTTATCCAGGTCTGATGTGTGTGTCGGTGTGTGTGCGTCTTTGGCCGGACCCTCCTGTGCTGTGTGTGTGGGTGGTGGCCTGGACCGATTAGAACGGGTCATCTCTTCATCATGGAGAGTTTTCACGGCTGTGGAGCGGATTAGGTGCACAGAGAGAGAGAAAGAGGGGGGAAAACGGCGCTGAGATTATCAGCAGGATGGAAGGAGGATAGAGAAAGTGGCAAAAAGACGTCATTAACATGTACACTTCAGCATTTTGTTTGTGGTATGAAGGTGACACTAAGTAACTGAGTTTACAGTGAATGGTGCGTCTCAGCATCACCACTAGTGACCTTTGAACAACAGAAGGAAGGAGGACTGAGGAGAAAAGAGGAAGGAGAATGTGGGGTTAAGGAGAAATAACCTTAAAATTACATATTCACATGATGACACAGCACTTCCACACTTAGACGATACTGTAACACTGTTGTTTGTTAACCCATAAAGACCCAGTGCTACTTTTGTGTCAGTTTCCAAATAGATTTTTCTCTCTATTTAACCTTTCTGAGTGATTTATCACCACTGACTATAATATTATCCTCTGTATTTTGTGTTATTTCAGTGTAAATCATGTATTTTCCTATATTTAATTCACTGATCATGTAGAAGTTCACAAAAGTTCAGATTAAAGTTGATTGTTATAATAACAAAACCACAGAAAACTGAAGAAAATGTGACTTTTTCAGTCAGATCTGTCATTAACTGAACATAAACTCAGTGTGTCCATCCACTGTCATTGCTCAAACTCCATGGGTTTTACTGGTGAATCAATGTTGTAGAAGAGGACGGTGTTTCCATGGCAACTACGGAGCCTCCTGAACGTCCAAATGAGTCATATCTGATGACCATGAAAAGACGACAAACTGTATTTTACACTAATTATTTACATGTATTGATAGAATTTGTGCATCAACAGGTTTTAAACATTTTAGATCAGTAGATGCTTTTGGTTGTCTGTGGACGTTTGTGTCTTTATGGGTTAAAGTACAGATTTGTGCTCAACAGCTGATCTGAAAAATGAGTAAAAGTCTATTTACAGACATGTGGACTTGTGTGTATGTTTTATGAATGGAGTTCAATATTCTTGATCATGTTGCATAACTAAAGAAACCCTGCTGAAAATACCACAATAATACCATCACATCATTAATTTATATCATTTCTATTCAGACCCTGTGCTGTATCTTGACAACAGTATCCAACTAACAAATTTGACTCAATTTTTCTATATTTGTGACCCAAATTTGACATGGGTTCACAACTAAGATAGACGAGAATGTAAATGTATAATTCAACAGTCATGTGAGATCTAGAGGACAGGCAGCAGATGACTTAACAGGTTGAAAATGACATAAAATATGTGACAGTGAAAACCAAGGTAAGTAAAATGACTAAAATAAAAGATGCAACGAGACAAAACCATAAAGGGCAGAAATGATGCTGCAGGCGTAACACAACAATGTAAAAGACATAATTCATGATACACTTTTGGGAATTTGGTCCATTTTGTGTCTTCAAATAAAAAGGTTTGGCTGAGTGTATATTAATGTAGGAGCAGTTGTGCTGTTTTTACACTTCCCAAACAACACATGTCTGCCCTTTGACCCTCAGATGGAGCAAGCTCCCTCAAACACACCTTGGACAGAGCTACAGAAGAGGAACCATAGATATATTGTAAATCCGTTAGTGAATATTTAGCTCAGTATCTAAGACACGCCAGGACTATGGACCGCATCGATAGCATTCACTCATTAGCAACAGCTCAATTTGTATTTTAGGACTGTGACTAAACTCCTTTAATCCAGGATTTATGCAACTGATGCACCCTGGACACCTACAGTCGTGGAAAAATTTTATTAGACCATCAAAAGTCATCAAAAACAATGGTTATGCAATCCAGTACTAACTCCTGTGTGTATCATGTGACTAAAACAGACAGAAAAGAAAACATGGAAGCACTGTTTTTGTCAGTACAATGCCATAGATACTGATGTAAGAACTGAAGTGATTTTGGCTATTGTCAAGAAAACATGGAAAACAGCTGGATATCAGCTCTTAAATTATATTATATTTATTATATGTGTCCAAACAAATGTACCTTTACTTGTACCAGGCATTAAAATGAACAAGAAACTGAAGAAAACAAGGGTGGCCTGATAATGTTTTCAGCAACTGTATTATCTATTTAAGTATAACATTTGTTTTCAAATTCTGGATTATGACATTCTGTGGGTCGGGGGTGGTGGGTGGGGGAGGGTGTCTGACCTGTTTTTGACAGTTCTGAATGTTTCTCTGCCTGTTTAATAATTGTACTTGTGTCAGTGAATCTAAATAAAATGCAAGGGCAGATTCTGTTTGTTTTACTGATGAGAGGAAAAGCCTGTTAATTCTGCACAAATGCTTTTATTTTGTCTCGCTTAAGTCATTATTACATTGTTTATCTCTTAAAATTGCAGGTTTTCTGTACAAATTGCACAGATTCACTCCTCTCATGAACTAGATCTAAGTCACACTGTCATAAAAATGGGTCTCCAGAAAAAAAAAAAAAAAAACTTGAAGTATGTTGGTTTGTAAAATATATTATTTCAGTGACACTGTGTATCATTATTATCTTGTTCTAACTACTCGTTCAAGCTGATGATGATGATTTCATAAACTCTGCCCCTTCCCTTTAAAGCTGTTTTCTATCTTTGCAAACTTTAGGATCTCCCCTTAAAACCTTAAACAAACTTCTGCAGGTTTGACCAACTGTATGACCGTCATCATGTCACAGCGCAGTCTCAGCACCACCTTAAACTGTCATCACGTCTCATATCCATAATGCATTGCTGCGCTGACAGTCAGAGATGCTTTAACTGTAATGCATGGCTTCCTTTATGGAATGTTTACTTCTTATATTAGCGTGTATCTGAACTGTTCCTCAAAGTGATGATGACTTTAGGGTGAACCAAACATTAAAGCGAACAGACTGAGTTTCTCATGTACAATTAGAGGCCTGAACTACTGCTGTAACTGCTTTTTTGTCTCAATAATGCACATACACACAAGGAGCACCAGCCGCCAGTTGGTCTTAAAGAGGCAAATTCCTCTGCAGTATTTTCTCAACATCATAAAGCGGCTGCCGTTAAAGCGATGTTTTTTCAATCCGTCTGCTCTCCCTGACATTTCCAGATAACGCTGGCGTTTGGTTGATTTGGGGGAATTTGCACACCATATGCTGCTGTGTCAAACACCTACATTTAAACGGTCTTTGGCTCTGCATTCCCTAATAGTAGCATCATTGGAGCTTGTTTATCTAATGTGCCTGTTAATGTTATTTATTGGGAGTCTGCCCACTATCCAGTTCCTCCATGCATGCTAAGGAGACAGACATAAGATATGCAAATGCTAACGTCGGCCCAACTTCACGGCAGTAAAACAGAGCATTTGCATTTGATGTAGCACATAATAAACTGGTTATTAGCATTTTAAATGCGTCAAACAAACTTGAAAAATGTGGCCTGTGCTGGTGTGGTTTTTATTATTGCTGCTTGCAGTCAAAACACACATACACATGCCACACGTGCCTTCAAACACGTACAGAAAAGTGTGGCCGAGCAGACACATAAATATAAAAGTGCTGTACACAGGAGCAAACTGATGTCACGAGGCACAGTCACAGGACAGATGATATGTTTGATGAAGTTGAATCTCTTCTCCTCTTTCTCTCTTCTCTTTCTTTCTCATACCATAAACTTCCCCTCAGAACACTAAAATATGCAAAAGATTAATTTCTTTGACAATTCATCCTTCCAGCCCCAGAAAATAAGGTCTGCTTTCAGTTTTGACAAGCTGCAACGATGAACAATCTGAGTTAGCAGCTTTATATCACAGCTGCTGCCTCCTCATCAGCAGGCCCACCGCCGATTCATTCACCCACTGGAAGGAAGGAAGGAAGCACTGACCTTCACAACCGTTCAAGAGCAAGTTCAACACACCGCAGCCTGTATTTATGGTAGGTGTTAACGGTTCAGCAAAAAGCTCATAGGCAGATGCTGAGATCATGGTGTATATCTGTTTGGATTTTTCATTTTCTCATACTTCTAACTCTTTTAACTGCATGTCTTCAAAAGTAGTAGGTCTCAGTATCAGATACAGATACTGATACTGATACTGATACTGATACTGATATGGATACAGATAGTGTTATTGATTCCAAATTGCAAGTGTGTTTCTATAGTCCACCGAGACACATACACACTGCACAGACATCAGTGACAGAGTAACTGAGTAAAGGGGGGTAAGCAGTGAGGGGAATAAGATATATAAAGGTATGAGAACAAAAACATTAAATAAAATGCAAAAAAAAAAAAAAAGATAAAATAATAAATACCAGACACTGGTTTGTGGTTTGTTACAATCAAATGAAACTAATTTCGCCACTTTATCACCATTAATAGCTCTCTGGAAGTCAGGGATTGGAATGTAGGCAGGAACTTTCCTATGCTCTCGAGAAAATATTTTATATTTGTGAATGTTCTTCATGGGCTGACAAACTTCATAACCTCTTCACAAAAACAGGCCTGTCTTCCTGAACCCACGAAAAGTTAATGTTTTAAAGATTCACAGTACAACATATGATGATCTTACTGTAGCCTATGCATTGCTATATGAAGTAGTTAAAAAGAGCCCAACTTTAATTATTTGCAGTAGAAAAAACATCAGATTTAACAGTAAATCAAGAAGAGGCCTTTGGGTGTTTTTTTCCACATAATTATACTTTTTCCACAGTGTTTACATAGTACTAAGTTTGGAATGCAGAACTTTTACTGTGTGTATATTTCACATTGTGGTGGTTACTTCTTCTCCTAATAGTCAATGCATTAATAATACATCTAAAGGTGTCCACAGAACACTAACTCACTGATTTATTTATTTATTTATTTTTTTTTTTTTGCAGAAAGGTTTACTTGGTCACTTTTGTCCATTTTTGTGTCACTGAATTTGGTAACTTTTATGCACCTGATATTGAATTTGTCCTCTTATCCCTCTTAATAATCTCTAGGCCCCTCTGGGTGAGGAAGAGTGAGCTCAGAGTGCAGGAGAAGAGCTGTTTGGATTGTTTTTTCATTAGCAGTTAATGATGAGATAATTAACACTAACCAGAGGCTTTTCATCCTGCAGCCTGAGATAACTGAACATGCACGTGTGTTTGGAGTCTATGTTTGCAGATGCTGACAGCGTGTGAATGGTGAGTATGTGTGATTTGTTGGTACACCGATGCCACATCTACTCTATAATAACCTTTCTGAGGCTGAGATCGACACACTCACTCCCTCCCTGGGCCCTCTCTCACCAGCTTAAAGCACACATGTTAATCTCTCTCTGCTGCTTCTCTTTCTCTCAAACACACAAACATACTCGTTTTCATTCTCGGGCTCTCCCTCCGCTTGCTTCATTTTCTGGTCATGTGCACCCATTGCGAGGGGGCGAAGCGGACACAAAGTGACACAGGGAGCAGAATGGGGAGAAGAGGAGCTGCAGCCTGAAAGGAGGCGATGGGAGGTGGCCAATTGTCCTGCACTGAAAGGGACAGTTAAAAGGAGAACCTTGTTGCAAAAGCTGGTGGGGCGGGCTGGAGACTGGTTAAGTGGTGTGTATATGTGTGTGTATTAGTGTGTGTGTAGGTGTGTGTGTGTGTGTGTGTGTGTGTGTGTGTGTTCACCTGTATGTGTTTCTATGGGTTGCTTGGGCATATTATGTGTATGTGTGTGTGTATGTGTGTGAGTGAGTGATACAATGATAAAGAGGAGGAGGATGATGACTGATGACCGAGGTGAGGAGGATACTGAGGATGATGATAATGAAGGTTAAGCATTGAGGATCCACTTGTGCTGAAGAGGGATTTTCTTTTTCAAAGAGAAACGTGTGTGTTTTTTATGCAGTTATGAAAAAAATCTGACAACAAATCTGGATTTCACTCTCAACATTTCATACTGTGGCTGTTTGCAAACTTTGCCAAAGTTTCAAAGCAGAATCGTCTTTGAGTTTTTGATGCTAAAACTTTAACGTCTCCAACTGGGTGTATAATCTCCAGTCTGATAAAGCTCATCATCAACATGCTTCAGAAAGCTTTTAGATGATAGAATTGCATCAGAACATTTGCAGACCAAATGAAATAAAAACATGAAGGTATGTTTTTTCATTACTGAAATGTTAATTTCACTTGTTTTTGCCTAATTAACGCCAATGTCTTCCAAGAACAAAACAGCCCCACAAATATTAATTAGGACCTCAATATTCATGTTGGCGGAGATCGTTGTGAGGTCTGTAATTAACGAGCTTTTAACCGTTTGATCATCTCCTTAATTAAAGGCTTTCTATAATTTGAAGGTTTGTTTACTTTTCAGAAAACTGAAAACAGGAAAGAGAAAGACACAAATCTTATTGATATCCACTTTTACCCAGAATTGGTCCAAAGAAAAATGAGAAGAAACATACTTTATTTAAAACTTACCCAAACATAACTGAGTGAAACAGTGCACCTTTTATTTTTTTTATCCCCAATGTAAGCTTAGTGTTTTTCTTGGCTTCACTCAGAGACGTCAGTACTCTTGTTGCTGTCTTCCATCTGCCGTTCTAATGCCTCAACCTCACCCGCTTTATGTGAAACTTCAAACTGTGATTTGATGGCGTCTTTGAAGGGATACATGAAAAGACTTAAAGTTCAGCAGTTGGACTATACATGCATTTAGCTGATTAAAATTACTAAATTTTTAATTCACATAGTTCAAAACCACAGTTCTTCTTGTATATAAAGGTTTACAAATAATTAAAGGGATATCACAGAATTTTACTTTCATATTGTCAGGATAAAAACAAGATTATTTTTAAGGGACATGTCAGCATCACCAAAAACATGTTAATGTGCATTTGAATGGGCTTATACACTGTTTCATTTGTGTATTGTCAATGAAATTTCTAACGTGTGAGGAGAAAACACTGGAAGTAATGCAAGAGCTCATTTCATAAATGTGTTGGGCAATATTAGAGTGATGTTAGTGAGAATCTCTGAAATTAAGACTTTATTATCTTTATGAACAGCATTTACTGCCAACGGATGTTGCTCATTTTGTTTTGTCCTGGAATAAAACTACGCCATTAGGTCACAGGAGTAACCTATATGCAGAGTGGATCTGTCCTGTATCATATTTTGTCTGTTCGATAGTGGTGTAAGGCAGATAGATGGAAACATTTTATAGGCAAAACTGTAAAATATAGAGACCTTTTATCAGTAGGATATCGTTAAAAAATCTCTAAAACCATTGTGAGGGTGATTATATGAAAAACTGTAAACCAGACACATTTCAACCAAAATACAAGCAAAACCGATCACTTTGCAGACACAGTATCAGTTCTTTGTAACAGGTTACTTTGTGAAGCCAACCTTGACACCTTTGGCTGAGACCTTGACCTTGTGTCTCCCTCCGGGTGTGCATTGTCTCCCTTCTTTTTCCAGCTCAGAGGTGTTCGACCGACACTGTTTGTGTGACAGAGACAGCACTGTGGGCTGCACTGCTTTTACTTTCTGCCAGAGGAACACCTCCATTCACTCTTTACTGCCCTGGGCTTATTAGAGGGGGCCTCGTGGCCGGGCCCACCCAGGAGATGGAGACACAGAGAGAAGAGGTTGTTTTAGGAGAGCAGGTTCAGATCTCTTGGTCTTTAATTATGTGTTAGATCTTGGAAGGAGCACATCTTCCAATTAATGCTCACTCCAACTCCTCAGCGACAACGCAGAGCCTGCAGACTCACACAGAAAACTAACTGTCCTTTTGCTGCCCACAAAACTGATGTGAGAGGGCAGAGAGTTAGAGGCACTTATGAAAAAAAAAAGAAAAAGAAAAAGTACGGATCTGGAAAGAGGAGGCAGGCAGAGAAACGGAGGAGAAACAGAGTGAGAGGAAAGAGAGGAAGATAAAAAAGACACAAACAGAGGAATAAAAGGAAAGCACAGAGCTTTACGCAGTGAAAAGAGCACATTAGAGGCGACCTGCTGCGACCGTCGTCTGTGGAACGGTGAATAACTGCCTCCATTTAGACCAGTGTCCTGGGTGGTGTGGAGCTATGGGCCTCACAAGCCCACATACACCCATGTACAACAAAATACATAAAGTAAAAATGTCATTCACCAGCAGTTGTTTCTATACAAATTGATACCTGACCCAGCCACACACACACATGCACCTACAGCAGGATCCAGCTCTCCCTCAGCTCTGCCTCTCATTCACACATTTTTCCACATTGGCCGGATTAGGAACACTTTCTCTTGGGTGTGCGAGGCTGCCCCACACACAAAGAAACACTTGGGGACAGGATTAGTAGGCTTACAGCGGATTCACATATGTCCAGTTCAAGCAATTGGTATTCAAAGCTTTACACTTTCAAATGCCACCAAGAGAGAGCAAAGCCGACCAGAGCTTTTCTTTGCATTGGCAGCACCTTTATGAGAAGGGCTCTTTTGCTGGGCCAACAATGAGGCCGTGAATACACATTTTTACTGTTCTACGAGGGGGATCTCATTGGCAAAGGATAGAGCACCAAGTAGAATTTGAGACAGACTTTATTATCGAGGTTTGAAGTGCTGGCCTGGCTGGCTGTGTGGGTGGGTGGGTAGGTGGGTGGACCGATGGACGGACAGACAGACAGATGGATGGATGGAGGGATGCTGAGGTTTTTGGTCAGAAGGACGAGTGCTTCAGTTACTTCCACATGTTATTGTTGGTGCCACTCCACCTCGACAAAACCGATCTGGAGTAGACTCTTCAGAGTGGAGAGAGCACTCTCAGCAGCTTAATATAGTCAATACTGACCCAATTTAATGTATTGTCCCAATATTTTAATACTGTTATCACTTTGGTTCAAACATTAATAAAGAGATTCACACTCTTCTGAAATGTCATGTACTGAACTGTGCTATTTATTTACAATATTAAACTTTACTTTAGCTTTTGTGATTATACTTTTCATCAAAATACAAAAATAATCTATGTATAGCCAACTTTTTATTTGCAAATTAACTATTATTAATAAATTAACTATTGATTTACATATTCATAATTTATTTATAACGGCCTAGTGTTACAAATAAAATTTATATTATCTTTGAGATTATTTTTGAATCATAATGAAAATAACATAAACATCTTTTTTTTGGGCAACAACTGCATACTGCAAAAACTATAACGTGCAAATAATTGATTTAAACAATTAATAGATAATAACAGTACAATTAAGAAACATTTGTGACAAAGTAAAACTTTTTAGTACATGACATGAACATCTGAAGATCCAGTTTATTGTTGTTGTTGTTATTATTATTATTATTATTATTATTATTATTATTATTAATAATAATAATAATAATAATAATAATAATAATAAGTATTATTGCTATTATTAGTAGTAGTAGTAGTAGTAGTAGTAGTAGTAGTAGTAGTAGTAGTAGTATTGTCTTTGTCTTTGTCTTTTTTTTTTTTTCTCTCTATTAAAATAAATTAAAAATCACCCTGTAGCAAAATGCAAAAATAATAATTAAAGACAAAGTTTTATGAAGGTCCAGACATGGTGTTTGGGGCCAAACACTGACGCCCACATGCTGCCATATGGCCAGCAGAGTGCTGAGTGTCGGAGCGGGCATGTTACCTCTGTCCGTGCAGAGGCCCTGCTCCCCTGCGGCTGCAGGAGCCGCTCAGTGGGAAAGCAATTTCCCTTCCATTCCTCCTCATTCCCTCAGGCAACCACCGGACGAAGGAGTTGAATGTCTGACAGGCTGAAGACCTGGGTTTGAGAGTGATTATTGGTCATATTTTAAATAAATATTTACATCACGCAACAAATCCATGAGGTTATTCTATGCGTAATTTTATGCGTAAACTCTATTTTGCGCATAACCAAAACGACGCACGGACAAAGCAATATAACTCGAATACATTTCCAGTTTTAAGGAAGTTTTACAAATAATTCAGACTATCAACATCACTTTAACGCCTAACATATACAGTAACATGAACTAAAATCTAAGAGAAGTAAAACTGACCGGTATGTCGAAGGAAGAGTAACTTTAAGTGAAATGATCCTCGAGAAGAAGAGAAGAGAAGAGAAGAGAAGAGAAGAGAAGAGAAGAGAAGAGAAGAGAAGAGAAGAGAAGAAGAAGAAGAAGAAGAAGAAGAAGAAGAAGAAGCGCGCTGTGCCCCCAACAGTGTCCTGACAATGGCAGTGAATGGTTGCGCACCGCGGTCAC
Organism: Sphaeramia orbicularis; assembly: GCF_902148855.1. Taxonomy (NCBI): domain Eukaryota; kingdom Metazoa; phylum Chordata; class Actinopteri; order Kurtiformes; family Apogonidae; genus Sphaeramia; species Sphaeramia orbicularis. The sequence goes on along the minus strand of NC_043971.1, from coordinate 29,296,009 downwards.
TGGGACAGTCAAAGCACACCGCCCCTTTTCTAACGGGCACGTCATCCTCCTAACGAGGCGTTCTGAATAGGAAAGCCGCTTTTGTCTGCCCGCTCATATAAATAGCCTCTATCAGTGTCCTCCTCACCGCAGAGAAACAGAGGCAGACGCAGAGGAAGCCGGCAGTCACAGAGCCAGTGTTCACTGATGTGATAAAAAGGATAAACGTGGGACAGACAAGACGGGATACAGACAACATCAGGTGACCAGAGTGACTAAAAGCTCCAGGGAGAGAGACAAAGAGAGAGGAGGCAAAGAGGAGAGAAGAGAGAGAGGAGAGTGAAAGTGAGAGAGAGAGAGGGAGGAAGCCAGCAGCGACCTCCTACCCAACAACCTCGGAAGCGAACCCATAAAATGAATTCAGACTCCAGCCCGAGCAGCAGAGCCTCTTCCCCGGACATGGACGGCATGTTTCTTCGAGAACATCTCCCGCACCATCATCACCACCACCTCGCCTCCTCCGTGTCCTCCTCCACCCAGGGCGGTGAGCAGCAGCGCCAGAAGATCAGCGGCGGTGACCACCTGTCCCGGTCTGGGGACGCCAAGTCAGTGGGCAGCAGCAGCAGCAACAGCAGCAGCAGCAAGTACAAACTAAAGAAACAAGTCACAGAGGAGGAGATGTACGCGCTGCGCCTTAAGATTAACGGCCGGGAGCGGAAGCGCATGCATGACCTGAACCTGGCCATGGACGGCCTGCGGGAGGTGATGCCCTACGCACACGGGCCCTCTGTGCGGAAGCTGTCCAAGATCGCCACGCTGCTTCTCGCCAGGAACTACATCCTGATGCTCACCAGCTCCTTGGATGAGATGAAGCGGCTGGTGGGGGAGATTTACGGAGGCCAGCACTCCGCTTTCCACTGTGGGACCGTGGCGCACGCCGCCGGCGCCGGTGGACACTCCGGGGGCCCCGTCGCCGCGGCAGCTGCCGCCGCCGCAGCTGCGCACCAGGTGCACCCGCTCCTCGGAGGCGCGCTGTCTTCGTCCACGTCGTCCACTCTGTCCAGTACGCTGCCCGGGCTCACGTCTATGCGTGCGCCTCACCCACTGATGAAGGGCTCCCCGGCTGCGCCCCCGGCCCTTCAACTGGGCTCCGGCTTCCAGCACTGGGCAGGACTGCCGTGTCCCTGCACCATCTGCCAGGTGCCCCCCCCTCCTCACATCCCCATCACCTCCACCAGCCTCACGAGACTCACAGGGGAGGGCAAGGACGTGATGAAATGATGCCCAAAGTTGTGTGACAGACCCGCACAGACTGGAATGTTGTGTTATTTGTAAATAGAGAATTCAGGGCATGAGGGTTTAATTTGGCCTCACTGGTGCATGCTGTTCTGTCTGTTTTCTTGTTTAACGTATGAGAAAAGTGTTATTTTCCTCCTTGTAACAAGGACTTATAGAGACTGATGATTTTGCCAATTGAAGGTAAAAAGAAAAAGTTGTCTGAATCCTGTTGTGTTTGACTAAACCAGTTTAGTCACAATGTGAAAGGTGAAAGAGGCTGCATGAACATTTGGTTTAATTTTACGTTTTATTTTGTATCAGGCGTCTTTTTGTGAAAACGAAGAATGCTCTCTGTGCCTTGTAACAAGGATTTTAAACTTGAGTTGTATGTATGAAAATAATGACATTTGTGTATTTGGCGAAAATGATCCTGCCTCCGCGGGTTTATTGGAAGAATCTAAGTTTTTAGATTTATTTTATTTGTGCCTCATTGTACGTCCATTTGTGCTTTGATTTCCACTTTTTTTTTTTAGTTTCCTGCATGATGTTGTATTATCGATGATGACATCACAGCATGATTGTTTTTGCTGAACTGAATTTGTTATGCCCAGAGACCCTGTGTCTTTATTTTTGTACATTGTTGATTAATGAAATATTTATTATCGCCAAGCGTCCTGGATAAAATTTCAATAAAACAGAAATTATGGACCATACATTTCTGCCTTCCTCTTATTTCAAACCGTATTTGTATGATCTTGAAACAGTATTTATGATTTAAAAAATCATATATATTTTCTAATAACTGATTTAATTATAGGCCTATACTATTACCTTTTTCTTCAGTGCGTCTTAGGTTAATTTAGATATAAAAGTGTTTTCATTTGACACTAATCACAACATTCAGTGTTTAATTTGTTCTTTTAGTATAATATTAATTTACGTAGCCAATGTGAAATATGATGCAGGTCTCAGCCTCAGAGGGACCAATTTTTTATTTCCATAAACTTCTGCAAGGGATATTATTCTTTATATTAAAAATATTTGGTGGCCTGAAAATTTTTAAATTAACAAACCAATATTTTTGTTAAAAAAAATTAAGTCACAGATTATAAACTCAGTGTATTGTAGAAAAATTACCAGCGTGTTTTATAAAAAATTCCCAATGACTCGGTGGGTTTTCGTCTCTAATTTCATTGAAATTAATCTGGATTGGATTTTTATTTTTTATTTTATTTTATTTTTTTTTGCTTCATATGGCACAACTTTCAGACGCGCCTTCCTCATATATTCTTAAACTTATTCTTTAAATATGATTTAAACTAAATATAGGTTTCAGTTTTGACAAGTTCTATTCAATTCCACCATCAACTTTCTTTTTTTTTTTGCGCAGTGGCCTCCACATCAGGTTATGTCCGATGTATCTACCGATCAGACAGGATTTATTTGACATTTCCGAGCAGCTCTTACGACTGTTAAGAAACGGAAAATGAGTCTGAAATGAGGGCCGGGGCTGCAGCCTAATGGAGCCCGGCTGAATAGTCCTCTGTTCCAGCCTCACAGTGATCCGCCTTGGGAGCGCAGAGCGGTTTGTCCGGCGGGTCCCTTGGGTGTTTCTCCGTCTCATCTCTGCAGCGACAGAATGTATGTTTGTGGAGATTACAAGTTAATTGTTCATGGGGGACCAAGAGAAGAAAATCACATCACAGAGAGGCGTCGGGATTACAGGCTACTAAATGCAGAAGATTATATATTCAGACCCCCTCTGCGGCCTGGGCGCATGCAAATGAGTGTGTGGATTAAAAAAATAAAGAGGGAAAGAAAAGAAGAAGAAGGCCTTTTGTAACTTTTATTTGGAGCGAAGAAAGCACAAGTTCTGTGTGTTAGTGGATAAGTTGGGGAAGAGTGAAAGAGTTCATTTTCCACTTCTTTTTTTGTCTTTAGGAATGAGTATAGCCTGTCTGTCCCTCGCAGGCTGCCAGATGGGATGTAAATAGCTGGGTAGCTGCAATGGCCTTTTAACCACACAACACTGAGGAGGATGTTGTCAAGGGAAGCTGGCAGTTTGCGAGTTAATAGTCATGAGTTGGGGTAATTACTTAAGGTTTATTATGCTCCGGTTTCAAAGGAAATGGACTCTTCAATGGGCAGAGAAATACTTCTTAATTCTGGCTAATTAGGAGCTGAGTAAAGCAGAGACAACTGCTGCTGCTGCTGCTGTTACTGCTGCCATGAAGCACTGCTAAGTCCACTGAAGAGGATCATTTGGTGGAAAGCAACAAAATAAAACTCAGAATAATATTAATGCAAATAATATGCAGGACAAATGGTGATTGTGGCAGTTGCAAATGAGGATGTTTTCTGGCTTTTTTTCAGTGTAACACTGGAAGTGAAAATGGTACATTTTGTTCTCAGACAGGATTTTTAAATTCTTCTGAGCTGAAAATGAAAATTAAAAAAAAAAAGCCTGTTTCACTGGTGCTCTCTTTGTCAGTGTTTCTAGATAAGAATTGGAGTGTGAAAACTGCAGTGAAAATGAGGTGTTTTTGTCAAAAATATCCTTCTGAAATATAAAAAATTGATCTCCACTTAGAATGATGGAAATCCATCTAAGTCAGAATTTCTCATTTTGAAGAAAAAGGCCTCATGAAGCTGTACAGCTGAAGACAATAACAGTACACCAGATTCAGATTCAGATTCACAAAACTTTATTTCACAGACATCAGTCAACATTCGAAGTACATTGTGACAAACATGAATCAGTAAACAAATACCAGATAGGTCATTGGAAGACAACTACAAATAGACACATTAAGTAATCAACAATAAATATCAATGCAGGCTAAAAGTCTAAAAGACCCTGTTAGTTCTGCTAACATTAAAAAAATCTCACATAAAATGAGTGCAATCAGAGTTTAAAAGTGTGACAGCTGAAGGAATAAAAGATTTTGAATATCTGTTGGTTCAGACCATGCATTATTAATAATAGTAATTATAGATTAGTGTAATAAGGTGTGAGGGAAAAAAATGCAAAATACAGAAATATTTTGTTGCTTACAATAACTTTTTTACTACTTTTAAAAACACATCTATCCTCTGGGTGCAGGGGTTACAAGTGTAAACACATAAATAAATGAATAAATAAACAGATGGGAGGTACAAGTCCTCCATAAATCCTGTGTGTTTTGCTTTAAACACCGGTTGGTGATGACTGAATGGACTTGTAGCCGTCAGCTCATCTTTTCATGGGACTTGACAAATAACCGGCCCTTTGCAGAGCACACACCTGTTACTGGAACCACTCAAGGTTTATCACTTGGAGGGACACTGCTTTGTCCAGCCTTTCTTTTCACTCTTGGACACAGATGCTAACAAGGCAATAATGCCGTCAGCCTGTGACCACTCTGCCTTTTCCAAAACATTAACTCCCAACCTCAAATTTACTTTAATTAAGAAAATACAGACAGATGCGTTCCATCTCCATCACTGATGCCTTATGAGTTTTATCAAGAATTTTAGTCAAATACATACAAGCAGCTGGGACAGTTAAAGCTTTAAGTTTTATGCTGAAAGCAGATATTCACCCTGGAGAGCTCTGCTGTAGTCATGTCTGTGTGGTGTGTATGATATGAAGTGGTCAGCTGGTTTGTTTTCTTGCTGCAGGGCTCATGCCTGAGGGTGGCAATTGAAAATACATTTCAGTTGAATAAGGGGCAGTGGTCGCATCAGCCCGAGCTGCTTCTAGAACAAAAGCAGTTGAGGGGATAACTTATTGACCAGGCTGACAGCCCAAACGAGGCTGATTAGAACCGCCTGGTCGTCTTCTCTGTGTGTGTGTGTGTGTGTGTGTGTCGTGGTCATAGTTAGTGAAGCAGGTGCAGAGGCCGTTCCCTGTTTGTCTCTATGTCTCTCAACCTCTCTCTCTCTGCCCTCGGGGAAGCCTCGGGGCCTCCTGCCCTCCTGTCCTCAGCTGATTCCACAGACTAATGTTTAACCCATACTGCCAAAACAGAAAGCATATTTCCATCATAAGAGCGCTGTGCCATCGCCATTAGCGACAGAGCTCATTTGCATGTTAATTGTGCAGTTAGAGAGGTGGTGTTGACACTTCTCTTTGTCCGTGCAGGGTTGTGGGAAGTGAGAGGATGGAGCTGCAGAATGACATCCATGTGCATTATTATTTCAGGCTGGATGTATCATCTGCTGTTATGGAGGTTTCAATCACAATGGAAAGTAGATCTACTGTAAAACAAAGTTCATTTAATAAATGTTTGTTCACACTCTACCGATATGGAACAAATTAGTCAAAATCTGGTCAATTCCAGTTTGAAATTCATTTTAATTTTACAAAAAGAGATATTTTAGATTCAGATTATTAGTCCCTACTGGGCAAATACACATGTGCTTCAGAGCAAGTACAGTGAATTACTTACACAATGTTGGATCATCACTGATTTTTGTGCTACTTCAGACATTTAATGTAGTTTGTCTCATGATAATCTCCAAATAACTGAACTATTGACTTCACAGATAATGATGTTACATATCCTCCTGAGACCCAGAAAAGTAAATGCTTTGGCATTTTTACATGAAATAATTGTTTTGCTTGGAAAAGCATAATGCAACAGTTTTTCCAGATACAATTTTTGTTTTTATTTAATTTTTTATGGAGTGTCCTTTGCAGTGGACAGGATTTTTTTTCTAAGTAAAGCTGTGAAACTCTTGTCCCCTACAGAGGACAAAATGCATTGCTGGGTCTCAGGAGGATATAAAATATTCTTGTACCAGTAGAAATTTGGTCTTTGCACTTTTTAAAAATAATTAATTTATTCACTTTGAGTCATTCTTTCTGTATTTTATTCTATTATTGTCTATATGGCTGTTGTTTTGTACTTTCTCTTCTCTTTGTTTAGAATAGCTGCATAATTTCCCATCCTCATATTAATGAAGTTTCTGATTCTGATAAACACACTTAAAGAACAGTTATGACAGTTAAATCCATTTATTAATGACTGATTGATAAACATACCTACTGATTTGATTGCTCAGAATAAATCTGTGAAAATTTATTAATATTTACCACAATTTATCTGCATATCAGTAGGAAAAAAAGTATTTTTCATGACCTCACAACACAGTACACTATATTTTATGGTTTATAACACATCTGTGAGACATTAGTAAAAGATTGATCAACTACTAATAAAGCAATAATTCATACCTTATGAACACTTTATAAATGACTCATTTTGGAAACCAGCAGACACACACATTTGTTCACATTGCGACAGTATTTAACATGAAGTTCTAATTAGTCAACTGACTATATTATGATGGGTGTCACTCTTTTACTCTGATGTTAAAATTATGTCGATTCTTGCTGTAGTTTTGCATGACTGAAAAAAAAAAAAGAAGAAAACATCATTGTTAGGTTTATAAGATACAACACAAAGACAACATTCCTGATGAAACAGACATGCTGTTTACACACATGCTCAAAATATGCACAAGACAAACGTTTGCACACACTCGCACAACCAACAAGCCTGTTGTGGTGTGAATTTTGTGTGATAAATACAGATTTAGGCAGACAGAAAGTGGCTGTGTGTGCGTCTGTGTGCATGTGTGTGTCAGCAGTAATATCCTCCTACAGTGACTGACAGATGGCGTTCAGTGTTTGGCCGTAAATGTGCTCTCTGAGTGTTTGTCTGTGTGCCAGTCGCCTGTAGTTTGGAGACTCCCCGTGAGAGTCTAACTGTCCTGACACTGCTCAAAACCAACTGTCCTTGATTGTCAACCATGGCTGAACCGCGGCGTATGTGTGTGTGTGCGTGTGCAGCGCTGTATATGTGTGGGTGGGGGTGTATGTGGTGGCCTTCTGGAAAGAGCAGAGCAGGCCAGGGGCGCAGATGTTAATGGGAGAGATATATCTGTCTAAATCTCTGGCCACCACATGCTTCAAATCTGCCCAGAGGAATGAGTTTCACAGTAAGATGGCACATGGGAAAACAGCGAGAGAACTTTAAATATAGGAAACGTATAAGAAGGGAATCAGATATGAAGGGGATAAAGATGAAGAAGCAGGACGAGGAGATGGGTCTGTATGTGTGTGTGTGTGTGTGTGTGTGTGTGTGTGTGTGTGTGTGTGTTCCAGCTCCGGGCCTGGCAGAGTGCTGGGTGACAGTCCCCTCTCAGCAGGGAGAGTCAGGCGACAAAGTGAAACATGGTCGTGAGGAGAGCGAGCCACGACTGAAGCCAAGAACAGACAACACAAATAGAGAGATCAGACCCTTCTTTGTACGGTCCAGTCCAAAATGAAATCAACGTGTTTGATAATGTGCCTTTATTGAACTCAAAAGTTGGAAAATGAAGAGAATTTGAGTGAGGACCAAGTTTTTTTTTTGGTTGCTTTGAAGGCAGCGTGATACCCTTCTGTTGCTGATAAAGTCAAATATAAGTTGATGTTCATTAAAATAGGAGAATATCTTGTTAAGGATCCTTTAATTAAACAGGTAAGTGATGCTCCAATGTGACAAGTTTAAAGTTAACTTTGTTTTTACAGTCAGTGATCAGTCATTCTCTGACTGTAAGTGCTGCTTTTCATCCATCTACAGTGAAATCCTACAAAGCCTTTCAGTAGTGTATGATGGTTATGTTGGCAACCAGTGCACATTAGTATGCAGATGTGTTCATTCTTGGCAGATCTTGCTTCTACATTATCAACTTCATCACACTGTCTCCCACAATGATCCAAAAGACAGATATTAATCATTTGGTATAGTAGGGTTTTTTATATGCAGCAGATTTACTTCTAGATTATTACTATTTTATTAAAAAGAAATCGTTGATGGAGATTATTTCACGTTTTCATGTGCCATGTTTAATTTAACCCTTTAATCCTGAGACATTATTCCAGGTAAACGTGCTGCTGTGAATTTGTGTCTGTTTCAGTGTCATAAAAGTTGCTGTGAGTATGTGCTTGTGTTCCAGGTTTTGGCTTACTGTGTGTTTTAGGGTCAAAACAGGGTGGATTAACAGAAAAAGACAAAGAGAGGAAATGAAATTTGACAGTTTTTTACTAAATAAGGCACTCAGAATGCACATCAATAAGAGATTTAGGATGTTGAACATGAACTGGAACACACTGAACAACAAGGATTTGAATTTTGGCCCAGTAGTTTTTTGAGGCTCTTTTTTTTACCTAATCAGTCCTTTTTGGCACCTGCTTGAACTCCGAAAAGCAGTTACACGGTCAAAACTCGGTAAAAGCACAGTAAAAAAAAAAAAACAAAAAAAAAAAAGGAAAATCACCACAACACTGCAAACAGTAAAAACAATAAAGAAGGGAGAAAAAAAAAAAAAATCTATTTTTACAGCAAGTCGGTTTCACTCACTGCTCTGTGTTTTGCTCCTCATTACACAGGTGGCGGGGGGTGCATGGAGCATGCTCAGATGTCTATGAACAGCAAAAGGTCTATTCTATCAGTACATTTTGAAATTCTTCCTATTAAGCAAACGGTTAAATTTTTATGAATATTTAAAATAAATCATACATTGAGAATGCCCACCTCAGACACGTCAGGGGTTAAAAGGTTAACTTCTGATGTTTCAGTCTGACTGACTGTCAATGGGCCCTAGTGTAACTGTACTGTCAATATGCACTGTTGTCCATGAAGTTGGAACTAAATATTTTACCTCTTCTCATGAAATAACAGTGATGATGGGATTTATTCTTGATAAAGTGCAACTAGTACTCATTGCACATGGTCAGAGGTGATTACTGATGAGTATAAATAGGAATAAAAAGAAGAATGTGTCTGAAAACAAAATGATTCCAACTTTATGGGCAACACTAAAGCTTTTATCTCAAATTTTTGCAATGACTTGAAAGCACTGTTGAACACTTTTACTATAAGGGTTGTTAAGATGATTATAATGACCTGTCAGACCTGTTCTAATATATTTTATGTACTGATGTAGCATTACTGACTGCAGCTCTGATAATGGACACCTACCAGTCAATCACACCTGAAAAACAAGGAAAGATAATGAGTCAAGTCACAAGAACAAGAGTTTGGCTGATATGAGGGGAAACACCATGAATTCCTTGTGTTTTGTATGTGGAGGCCAAACCAGTCATTTTCAGACTTACAGATTAAAAACCTCTTTGTAGATAAAGATGCATGGTGTCAGTGTATTAAATAGACACTTTACAGCATTTTAACCTTGTTTGCTGTGCATCTTTTAGGTCATAGATGTAGTATTCTGGTTTTAAACACTCCTGTAATTTTGCACATTCTATAAACATGTTGATTCCATCTGTTTTTACAGTTATTCAACCTGAAATGTGTGTGCTGACCATATTTTAGAACAAGAAAAGCACTCGGAGAGCGCAGACCTCCGCCAAGCGAGATCTGCCCTCCCGACCACCAAAATTTAATAATTTCTTCCTTGTGCCAGTATCAACATTTCCTGAAAATCCATCCATAACTTTTTGAGTCATCTTGCTAACAAACAAACAATGGTCTGAGTACGGAAACTGAACCCAATTGCAAGACCCGGAGACAGATGTAAAAGTTCACTGTGTTTATTAAACACAGTAATAAATGACAATTCACATATAGTATTAATAAGCAGATCCTTGAAGACAATGGGTCCCGGACTCTTCACAGGATCCAGAGACAGGACCAGAGATTGGGCTTCACTGCCCAGACCGGTAACACATATCGGGAACCCAACTAGGGAAAAACAAAGAATTGTCAGAGTCCAAACCAGGTCATACACGGGAAAGCTAACGGATGGGCAACAGTACTTTAGGAACAGGCAGGCTCACGTACCGGTAAATCAGGCTGAAGGTCAAACACACGTAGAATCAGTTGGCAGCAGAGGCACAGACAAGGGTTGGGCAAAAAGGCAGGAGTCGAAAAGCAATCCAGGTCAAAAAAACAGGCAAGCAGACAGGATCCAAAAACACTGGTAAGTATCACACAAGGGAGAATACAAACTGGCACAGGACAAAGGGAAACACAGGGCTTAAATACACAAGAGGGAGGGGAGAAAACGAGACACAGGTGTAGCAAATCAGGGCGGGGCAAGGTAATCACACAGGTGAGAGTAATGGGGAACAGGAAGCAAAGACACCAGACATGACACACAAGAAGGATTTAACAAAATAAGACAGGAAATGACAGACAAGACAGACAAAACCAGACTAACGTCTGGAGGCTGATGTGACAAAACACACACGCACACAAAGCAAAGTGATCACAATACCTCCTGTTGGAGGTAATAAAACAAATCTAGTATAATGTTGGTTCATTAGGCCACCATGTCAAGCTCAGTCCACATGAAGCACATCAGCTGATCTTTTGTGCACATCCTGCTGCATTTGCTGCTCTTCTTCACAGCCCACCTCCACCTTTTCATTCTCTATTGGACTTAATTACTGTCATTTGTTATCACTGATGCCTCCTCTGTTCTGTTACTATGTACAGTAGTATTAGCGCTCTTGTTGCTGCTCTCTTTGACCTGGCTTTCATGTACAACATGCTCATGAAAGAGCAAGAAGGTGTGAACGTCATGCATAGGTTGTGTCCATCCGCACATGAACAGAGCCATACTGCCAAATATAAGGTTCAGATGAAAAGCAAAAATGATCCTGACTGAACTACTACTTACAGCAGTATTATATGTAACCAGTAATGTGGTGTGGGTATACTCTGCTGGAAGAAGGGTGAGTATTTTTATCTCGATTACTGTTTGTAAAGTCCCCCTCGCTACATGAAAGAACAACCACATCCTGTACTGACAAACTGAAAAAAACATTTTGACAAAGATGCACATCTTTGTGTCATTTTCTTTTTCTAAGGATTTAGTCATTACGTGTTTCCTCATGTGCACACGTTCCACCAAAACAGCGCCAATTCCATCACTATTCTGCAGATGCCCTGTTGCAGCAGTCTGCATTTAGCACCACCCAAGAACTAAACAAACAACCCAGATAACTTATACCACTGTTCCAGAAAGAGTGTGGATGGTGACAAATGTATTTACAATGAAGTGTGAAAGTAGGTCTGCCTGTGTGAGATTAATTAAAACAGCTGGTGCCAGGCACAACAAACCCCGCCCCTCACTCATATTGTTGTTTATTTTGGTATCGATCCAGCTGATGTCATCATGTCTGTGAGTGTACTGATGTCAGCATATCAACTGCCTCTACAGATGTGCCAAGTTTGAAGTAAACTGAAACTAAATTTGTGTTTTTATTAGGGCTGGGCAAGTTAACACGCGATTAGCGCGTTAACGCATTCATTAAATAACGATGACAATTTTTTTTAATCTCCCATTAATGCTGTTGTGCCTTTCAAGCAAGTCTTAGTTCATTTATATATACGGACTCTTATTTTGAAACTCGTGCTTTTATTTTGGCGCTCCACAAGCTGTGAACTGTGCACTGAGAGGAGAAAGCCAACTTTCCGAGTAATGCTGAATCAAACTTTAACTCCTGCAGAAGCGACACCTGTATGTATCAAGCATTCTGTTGTTTGCTAAATAATTTCACATGCTAGAATAATTTCACATGTTAGAAACATGTTTATGACGTTATTTTGGATGTGTTTATTACAATGTGTTATTAGTATGTTTAAGCTAATTCGTTTATGCTAGCAGTCGGAGATGGGTTGCTAATTCTTTATGCAGGCTCATGCTAAGTTTATGTAAATTCATTGGTTGTGTTTAGGTATAATATGCCAGCCTTTGAACTAACCTTTACTTATTTATGATGTGATTGTCGTATTAGCAGTCAATTTAAGTTTATAATAATTACATCTATGCATTCTCCGTGAATATGCATATCATTAATAGAAATAATTAAATGATTTACTTTGTCTTTATTTTATAGTTTCACTCTGTCAATCTGCATGATGTTAAGTATGTACATTAAAGCTGCAAACTTCATCAAGGACATATCTTGCATCGTCAATTCAGAGTTTAGCTCGCTGTGTAGCTCAGACTAAGTACAGACGTCTTAGGGAGGACAGTACACTCCTATTCTTCTGCCTCTGCTTGTGTGCGTGTAGCGATTAGCTCAGCAGATAGACAACAGGTTTACCCAAGAAAAGCCGGACGCCCAAAACTTCTGTCCAAATCTTTTACTGTAGACTCACTGTAAAACTGCAACATACAAACAAAATATGTCTGAGTTCTGTTCATTGCCTTAGTACACAGGTGTCAAACATGCGGCCCGGGGGCCAAAACCGGCCCTCCAAAGGTTCCAATCTGGCCCGTGGCATGATTTTATAGAGAGCTAAAATTACACTGACGATATTAACAGGTAAGGGTGTTGAACTCATTTTAGCCCAATGTGATCTAAAGTCAAATAATAGTCTAATAACCCTTATAATAAAATGTGAACAACATGAAAATAAAGTACAATTTTAACAATATTCTGTCTGTTACTAAATGTTTTGTGGATTTGTAGATCCGATTTGTAAGTTGTGTTCATAAGTTGACACATAATGTTGTAGACGTTATTCTTTAGTTCCACATTCCAAACTTCCAAATTTCAATATTATGCCTCTTACCAAAAGTTGGTGTAACATTGTGTGTAATTGACATATACAAGTGATAAGTTGAGGCATATTATTGTTAAAATTGTGCTTTTTCTTTTTAAAGAAATTAAATTTTTTTCTGGTTATTTGTATCGTTTTCGTGAAACGATAGTTTGTAAATGTAAATATTTTCATAATTTAATGTTTTTTATTGCACTAAGATGCAGATAAAAACTTGGAGTTGTCATTATTTATAGGTTTTTATGCTATTACGTTAATGGTTTGGCCCACTTGAAATCAAATTGGGCTGAATGTGGCCCCTGAACTAAAATGAGTTTGACACCCCTGCCTTAGTACATTTACATGGCATTATACATTTAAATGAATGGGAAAAAGACCGCTAGTTCAATGCTAACTTGAATGGGAAAATCCATAGACACGCTAACGACTAGCATTTACAGATTAATTTAAGAATTACGTCTTTTTATCCAGCAACAAAGGTTCACATCAGAGATATTTGATACTATTCATTCTTACAACAACTGAACATAAAATACTTACAGGCAAACGTTTTTGAGGCCATACAAACAGAGTGAAAGAAATGTGTCTGTTAGTTCCTTCTTATGTCCAAACTGACTACAGGAACACCATAAATACAAAACATACGTTAGTGCAACTTATTCCGACAACTAGAGGGCCCCCTTTGCTTGCTTTGAACAACTGAACATCACATATTATTGGGCTTATTAGTATTAGTACTTATTAGTGGGCTTAAGACTCCTGTCAATCACTCACAAGCGGAAATAAAGTGGTGGGGACATAAACATGGAGAAAGTACCGGTCTTTTACATGGACATTTTCATTTTAAATGTCTTCAGATGGTGGGGTTGAGAAGGACAAAGCTGTTTCGAAGCACTGCAGTGTGGAATTATTTTTATCATCAGAGTACTTCAAGTCTGAAATATCACTTAAAGGCAAAACATGCTGTTGATGCTGGCAACCCCCCCCCCCCCCCCCCCCCCCCCAATAACTATGTGATTAATCGTGATTAATCGCAGACATCCACACGATTAATTGCGATTAAAAGTTTTAATCGCTGCACAGCACTAGTTTTTATAGACATTTGAAATTTCACCTATTATGAGTGAATGGGAGAAAAAAAAGATTTTAAAAATTCATAAAAGAAATTTGGCCTACTTTTCCCAATATGTAACTACATCTGTTCTGGGTCACTGGGAATCTATAAACCCAGTTTGGTATGAATTCAACCAATAGTTTTGCTGCTACAGACATTTGAAATTTCACCCATTAGAAGTAAATGAGGAAAAAAATAATTTTAAAATTCACAAAAACTTGAAGACTGATAACAACCATCGCATGTGCTGGAAGAGGGAAACATCTAAAACATGCAGGATACCGGCCCTCGAGGACCAGGATTGGTGACCCCTGCTGTAGAATGACCTGAACAGAGCTGTTCACACCAGACATCCTATAAGAATATGGCTGAACTGAAGTAGTTCTGTAATGACAAATTGTGCAACATTCTTCCTGAACATTGTGCAGGTCTGATGTTGCTACTGGAAGTGTTTGGTTTAGGTTATTATTACCAAAGGAGGTTCAGTTAATTCAAGGGTTCACTTACTTTTTCCAGTAACACTGAGTGAAGACATGAGATATTATAATGTGTGTATTATCTGCAGTTTATGTGGCATTAGGTTAAGAACATTGTGTTTGTACCTATATGACGTAGTGCAAATCAGATCAATTCATGTAGCAGTTTTAAAGGGTTCACTTACTTTTTCTTTCCATCATATATATATTTGTTCCTGTACTTTTCATGGTTCAATATGTTAGATTTGTGCATGCTTGTGTGCTTATATAAAGTTGTGTCGGAGTGTTTTAGGACCTTGTGGGAATAGGTGATTTCAAACAATAGCTAGTTTTACACTGTTTGAGCAATGACATCTTACATTTTTAGATATATAGAGTGTGTTTATGGAACTATATTAAAAGATGACACTTTTTCAGTTTCCTTTTAAACATTTCTTTCTTCACTGATTAAAAGAGGACACTAAAAGGCCTTTTGAGTATTGCATTGACGTTACCATTGGCAGCAGTATAAAACAAGGCATTACACCTCTCCAACTAAGTACGTGGCTTGGCATCAGCCCACATTAACACCCCACATCCAGTCTAACCTCCCTGTCTATCATGCATTACTTGGCAGCAGAAGAAACATATACATTACACCGCTCCACTCCTTCTCCTTCTGTCCAGATGTTATATATATAACGCCACCTGCCAGCTGTAAAACTATATCTGAAAAAGTCACAGAAACTCAGTCACCTCTCAGGTTCCTCTGAGGACTTCCAGTCTTTCTATTACATTTCCTGCGGTGTGTCTCTGGGTATGTGAGCTGGCAGTGCTGTGAACCAGGCTTTAGCCCGTTTCCTCACCCTCTGTGTGAGCTGGCTGTGGTGTTAAAGCAGACATTAGCCTCCTCCCGCTGGCCTGGATTCAGCTGGCACATCCAGACCCCATTGATGGCTCTGCCAGGCGGACTCCGTCACAGTTGGTGATTTTGATCAATATCAACGTTAACAACACCCAGACAGCTTGTTGGAGAACAAACAAACATGTAAATAATGCATCAACACGTGCTGACGTTCTGGACGGCGTGGCAATTGGTGAAGAGGGCAAAGGTAACGTATTTGTATTACCTCAGAAATGAAAGTATGCCTCGGGAAACGTGTGTGTGTATTCATAATGCTGGACGAGTATAGCTTTGATTATATGTCTTTTATTTTATTGTTACATAGATTTGTCCAGTAGCAGAAAGAAAGAAAGAAACCAATGAAAATCACACATTTTTTTGAATATTGAATTGAATGATTGTGTCTGAAATCACTCAATACTTAGTGCATAGTGAATTTGCCATATTTGGTGTTTGAATTATTACAGTGTTTGGTTTATTATTATTTATTTATCATTGACTCAAGCTATCCCACTGTGCATTATGAAAAGTGGTGACCATGACACTTCACATGTTATAGGTATGAAAATTACCCCACAGCTGTCAGTTCTGATGAGTGTTTGAATGCTTTTTTTTCTCACTTCTTAGTGAAATATTGAGTATTTATCGTATACTTAATACTGTAGCTGATGAGTTTTAGACATGACCTGAATTACATCAAGCTTTGATAAGCATTCTGTCATTTAATTACATGAGTAGTTCTAATGATATTAAAATGTATTATTTTTGGTATCCCTTTAATCAGTTCTCAGTAAACCTTCACTTAAATTAACAATCTCAAAATGGTGTACAGATTTCATGATGCACAGCCTGAATGTATTGTCAAAGTGTCACATGGTCACAAGGTACAATATGCCCAGACAGCAAAAACTAAATTTATAGGTAAACTGGCAGCTGTAGGAGTGGAACTGGTCATGTTTTATTGAAACCAGTGCCATTATTGGTTTTGCTTTGTCTGGTTCTTTATTGATTCCCTTAGTCATTCCAAATCAGTGTTCTATGTTTAAAGAAATTAACACACTGATAAATATATAGGATTTCGGGACTAAAAGCCCATTTAGTGCCAATGTTTTATCATATTGCTTATGTTTCCACCATTATTTGTAATGACTGTTTTATAGACATTACAGTTTCATCAAAAAAGTCACACATTCTATTATGATTTCTTGTTGCAAGTTTCATGTAGTGCAAATTCATGAATTGGATGTAATTTTTTTAACATTGCGCAGCAGTTAAAGAAACATGCTTTTGTCAGTAAAAGACACTGAAAGGACAAAGGCATACTTTTCTGATTGGATAATTTGTCATAATGTACCATTACTAACAAAATAAACAATAATGAGTCTTACTCTTTACAAAATCTAATGTAATATTCTAAAGCAAACCATTTTTGCATCCAAGTCAGAGTGAAGTGTTATTCAAAGGGCTGCAACCATTAAACTGAAATGTGACTCAGCACAACCATAATCGAAACAAAAGCACAGATTTAATGTTCTTTAAGTGTCTCACTGTGTTGCTGTTTCAGAAACAGCCCCATCCTGGATGGTCTGCACCAGCACCAGCAAAAACAGGGAAACACACGAGGAAAGCACAGCTCTAATTATAAACAGGCATTAGCATGGGTGTGAAACCAGAAGTGACAGCAGCAGTGGGTAGCCAGACACACACACATACACACACACACAGACACACACACACATAAACAGCGTCTGCATGGGCCAGAGTCATCATATGGACAAATCACAACTGCTCTGGCTCAGTAATGTCTGGCAGATGTTAACGCTTTGTACTTAATGACTCCCTCGAGACCTCACCCAATCAGACAGGACACTGCGATATGACAGGACCGTGTGTGCGTGTGTGTGTGTGTGTGTGTGTGTGTGTGTATGTGTGTGTGGTGGTGCACTGCAGTAGATATTTGTTTTGCATCGTGCAGCCAGTGATCTTTGAATACATACATGTCAATGAACATCTGTAACATCTGAATCTTATGTGTCTCACTTTAATCGGCGGTTTCGGATAAAGCGTTGGGATCTCTGCATGTGTGTGTTTGTGTGTCTGTGTGCATGGGAGAGAGGAGGAACCCTTCTGTGAGCAGAGAGTCATTTCATGCTTCACTACTGCATATTTCAAAGAATAACTAGATTTTTATTGGACACCGCAGCTTACTTTTATAAAATATAACAATCAGACAAAACACAAGAGGATAGAAACACATTAACAACAACGTACCACATGAAAATGAGGCAAGGAAGGACAAAAAAAACCATGGTTGGTTCTTAAATTTCTCCTACATGCATTTCACTAAAATGAATTAGGCATTATCAAACCTCTCATTAAATGTTTCAGAACATATAACATAAAAACTTCCAAGTTACAGTTATATTAAATCATCCATCGCTTTCAAAGAAGTTAGTTACTGTGTAAAACTGTTTTTGTAATGACAAACAAAAGTTTTCAGCAGTCGAACTTGTGACTGAAACATACATTCAGTATAATCAAATTGATATAAACAGTTAGTCCAACAGTTGCTCCAAACAAAGTCATCAAAGTATTTTTTTTCAACAGTTTTGTCTCTCATAATGCCACAAAAGCAGCAGTGCTCTGATTTGCTATATTGAAAATGTCAGCAGCAGCAGATGCTGTGCTAATAGCCACTGGATGCTGCACTGGAATCTAGCAGCTGGTAACCATGACACTAACTACCACCAGGGAGAAACGCCAAGCTATCCACAACCCTGTTGCAGTCGAGTAGCTGTACACACCACTTAATCACAGTTTTTTAGGGAAATGCAATACATAAGCCTCAATTTATACTTAGGGAGCTGAATAGCTTGTCTGGGTTTTAACAGAGCCAGAGCAAATATATTGACAAGAGTAGAAACCAAAGCAGGATTTTGACAATACATGTCTCAAAAATTAGAAATATTCCTTAGAAATACAGTAAAGTACCTCAGTAACTGCCAAATATTACAATTAATATATTATATTAAAAATGTTCAGTGTATAACATGAGAGTTTATGGTTGTTTGTCTGTGTATGTGGATGGATGGATGGATGGATGGATGGATGGATGGATGGATGGATGGATGGACGGATGGACGGACAGTCAGTTTGTAAGAATTGAGTGTGTTTGTGTGTTTACATGTAGATTGTGTTGGACTCTCCAGTTTGAAGATGACAGTGTTGGACGCTGTGTCATATCAGTCCCTGGACTTTTTCTTGTTTTGTGTGTTTCCTGTTTTATTTTGTTAGTTTCCCTCATGTGTCTTGTCTGGTGTCTTTACTTCCTCTTTGTGTTCACCTTTGCCCTGATTACCTGCCTCCTCCCTGATTGTCTCCACCTGTGTCCAATTGTCTTCCCGCCCTCTTGTGTATTTAAACCCTGTGTTTCCCCCTGTTCGTTGCCAGTTCGTTTTCAACCCTTGGTGTGATAACTTACCAGCGTTTTTTGATCCTGCCTGCCTGTTGTGACCTGTTTTGCCCCTCGACCTCCGACTCTGCCTGTTCCTCGTCTGCCTGCTCGTCTGTCTTCGACCTGGTTTGTCATCACACCTGAGAATACGCCTGACCCCTGTCTGTTCCTCTGCCTTGGTGCCTTTTTCTGGTTTGACCCCTGCCTGGACTACTGGTACGTGAGCCTGCCTGACCCTATGTACGTTTGCCTGTCTGATAGTCTGCCCGTGTATGACCTGGTCTGTCCACTGATTCTCCTGTGCTCTCTCCTAGTCGGGTTCCCCTCGTGTGCTCCCGACCTGGGCCGTAACGAGGTTCACTTAAGATCCGAAGCCGAGACGAATCCCCATCTCAGTCCAGCTGAAGATACATTCATTACCATTCTGTGTGAACCTGTTACTCTGATTATTTCTAATAAATCCATTTTAATTGTACTCCTGTCTGAGGGTCTTGCATCTGGGTCCAGTACTCGTACAATCTGTTCTAACACGCTGCTGTTGCTGACGACATGTAGTGAAGGTATGGAGGAGCGCTGGAAAAAAACTAAGGATTATTATGTGGTGAAGCTCAGCCTGAGTTCTCTAAATAAGAATCAGTGAACAGGCTGTCATCACCAGTATAGGAAACGCAGTCAACTACTGTCAACATAACCAGCCCCAGACAGGTTTATGTCAGCACCCAAGCAACCCTGATTTCTGCATGTTTAGAAAAATCAGTAATTGAATCCATTAACTATCTACAAGCCAAAACACAGACATAATCTCCTGAAATGGAAAAAGGCTGGTTATTTTCCAGAAAACCCAGAGTGTACATTACAGACTTTGCCTTGTAAGTTTGTTAATGCATCAGCAGATCAGTACTGTCACTTTCTGACGCCCCACTAAGAACTGTCACTCATCACACCCCACCTACCGTTCATCCCCACCTTTACCCGTCTGTCCATCAAACAGGAAGAGCGCCGTTCCCCCCTCCATCTGTTATCATCTCCCCTTCTCCTTGACTGCTGGGGGGTCAGAGGGGGCCGTCCACGGGCTGGTCATCCCGTTAGAGGCCTATTAACAGTCCCCGGGCTCTCTGCTGGGGTCTACTGCAGAGAAATCCATATCAATACCTGTCTGTTATGCCTCCCACAGACAGACACAGCCAGGCTGCCTGCTTGGCACAGACAGCCCTGCATGGGCCTCCTGTCCACACACACAGCGGATAGCGATTCAATGAGAGTGTGCCACTTAAGTGTGGACCTCCTGTCAGTCCTCCTGTTGCACTGATGGACCTAAATAGACAATGCAGGGATTGATAAGGCACACTTCCTTGTCCCGTCGGTGTCTTTAATACCATCAGTTCTCTTTTAGAGTCACATCTGGCCTGCAGAGTTTACAGCATGCCACTTCCTCCAACCAGCCAAGAGAAAGGAGACTACGGAGCTGAGGAGAAAGGTGGTGTGGGTAAAACACTGAAAAGATGTTGAGGAATCTGAATGATTTGATTCAAGCTGTGGTAGAAATCTTCAGATCCTCTACTTCTGTAAAAAATACCACACTGTGAAATACTCCAATACAAGCACAAGTTCTGCATTCAAAACCTTACTTAACCTCCTGAGACCTACCAATACATTTTTGTCCTCTGTAGTGGATAAGGGTTTCACAGCTTTACATAAAAAAACAGACATTCCATAAAAAAATCTGAATGTATCAATGTATGTGAAAAAACTGTTTTCAATCAAGGTAATTATTTAATGTAAAAATGCCAAGAAGTTAATTAAAAAGTATGTTGGTATTATCAGCAAAATGCTACAAGCATAAAGAGAAAGTCATTGTCATTGTGCAGTAAAATGGTCCATGCCACTGTTGAAAAATAACTATACATGATGTTTAATGATAGTTTACATGGATAAATAAAGGTTAAATAAAATAAGTGCAGCACATCATAAGATCATCAAATGTTTGTAGCATCACTATCTAAACAAGTCAGCTGTTGAAAATATGTAATCTGATAATCTGTCAGGTATCATCATATTTACCTCTGAGATGAAGAACTACCTCGAATTTGTACTTACAAAAATATATTACCTGTCAGCACAGGAAATATATGATATGATTACAATGGGTAATCAGTATAATGGATGGCATTTATTTATCTTAAATATATGATATAATGTAACATGAGAGTTAATGGTTGTTTGGATGGATGGATGGATGGATGGATGAACCTCAGGTATCAAAATATTCTACAATGGATATGCTATGAATTCTGATAATTAATTTTTTTTTCTCTTCATCTTTGTTTCTGGTTATTGTTTCCAATTGATGCTGTGAAGATCAAAAACTCAAAGGTTTTTACAGACAAAACATGATATTGCTATTATATCCTCATATTCTTACATCTTATATCTCTGCAGCAAATGTTACCATAGATTTATTCAGACTGACCGCTGGATTGATAACATTATAATGGATGCCACATTTTTAAAATTTATTTATTTATTTATTTATTTATTTATTTATTTATTTATTTATTTATTTAATATCAGTCATTTGTTGCATATTCTGAAGGTTATTTCAAGCCTGTGGCACAATAACAGAATGAGGTTCTACCAAGTTCTGTATAAATCTAAGGAACTTTGTACAGAAGCCATTGATAGTCATTGAAACTGGAGTTTACCCATGTTGCTGTATGAGTAGAAAATAAAAAAGGTGTCTCAAAAAGCTAAATGAAGGCCAGAAAACATATATCATACAGTTCACTGTAATGGATACTGGATGATGCATTGGATTTAAAAGGTAACGCAGGGATAATGATATTATGTAAAAATATAAGGCTGAGTATTACATCTAAAAGGCATCTATCAGAAATCATTAAGGTCATGTAGTGAGTAATCTGTGGTGAAATACATGTTACACTGTAAAAGTAACATTCCCAGTACTGTACTTTGTTGCCCATAAAGTTGTAATAAAATATTTTGGCCAATTCTCCTGAGATGATTGTGACAATGTGACTTATTGTTGATTGATAAAGTATAACTGGGATTCAAAGGTCAAAGGTGAAAACTGATGTGTAGAAATAGAAATAAAAAGAGGAATGTGTCCAGAAAAGAAATTATTCCAACTTCATAGGCAACAGTATGTCATATATCACATTTCTGTATAGGAAACTAATGAGAGCTTTCCATTTCTCTCATCCGTCATATCAGTAGGAAGTGTAAAACAAACATGTCGTGTGTGTCCATCTGTCTTGATGTTAGCAGAGAATAGAGGTCTGTTTCCTCATTAGCAGCTTATTAACAGCCCCAGCTCAGCAGAGAGCACTCTCCCTGGAGGACGGGGGCTCAGGGGGAGGGCATTCGAATGGCACACAGTGCTTTGTCTCTGGGCCTGGCCTCCGAGACCGGCCCCCTGTCCGGACCTGCCCAGGGGACGCTGTGTTATGCAAGGAGAGGATAAGGAGAGCCAGAGGAGGAGAGGTGGAGAAAGAGAGGTGATCGGAGGTCATCCATCAAACCTGCCGTCACTTTTCCCACCTCCTGGAGAGACTGGGAGAGAAGTTACTGTAAGAAAGACATGAAATTACAGCCTCAATAAAAACACAACTAAATGGTTTTAAAGATTCGGTTGAAGTTCTTATGGGTTTTTCTCCCTCTTGAACCATTAGGGTAGCACTGACGCCGCATTTAAATGAAAATAAAACACTTCTCATAGCTGCTATCCATCCCTGGATTTAAATAATACATCTGTTCAGTGTGTGTTTGTGCCAACTCAGACATGTGTTAACTGCAGACCAGAGCTGGACCCTGCAGGTCTCATGGTATTTGTTGGTTTGTACTGGCCATTGGGTTCAGGTCTCTGTTGATCACACCCATGCAGTGCCCATCTGTCCACCCTGCAATATGTACCGTTAATGTAAGAACACTGACAAATATACAGTATGACAATAGACACACGCAAACAAAAGCAAACAGGAGCGCATATGTTCACATACATACACACAAACGTACTGTTACTTTATGAGCACACACACGGCCAACTTCCCACACATTTAACAAAGAAAACAGCATATTCCACTAGTTAACTGTCTAATTATACAGTCGTCCTTGATTTTACAGTATTGTCGAAGTGAAAAGCAGATGACACAAGCTGGCAGTTCCTCACAATGCTTTACCAGGCTCTGCAAGGCAGCTGGTTAGCAGAGGGCCGAAGTAGGAGGAGGAAAACGGCAACAGCTGGTGGAACGAAACTGAGTAGTTAAACACAAGTCCTCCAAAGGCTTGATGTCTGTGATGATCACCTGAGGCTTTGTGATACAGTACAGAAGAAAACAACATGGAAATGAACAGTTTGGAGGGAAAAGAATAGTTTACAAATTGGTGTGACATTAAGTATTGGAATGACTTAAAAAAGTGCTAAAAGTTCCCATTCCATTCACTACAGCCTCCAAAAAAACTGGTGATATTGTGTAAAATGTAAATAACAAAAGGTCACAGTGATTTCTACACCTCAAAATCCCATATTTTATTCACAGTACCACATAAAAACATATCGAATGATTAAAATGAGAAAATGTACAATAAAATGTTGAACACAATCCAGAAGTGTTAATTTTTTTGCATAAACATTCTTCCAATCAAATTCAGTTCGAACATTTTTCTGTTATCTCCTCATAAAGCTTTTGATACATTAATTATGTTTTGCATTAATTATGAGTGGGCTTTGTATGGTAGTTGAACCACTAGAATACTTACTGTGCCTTAATATCATTCAATAAATACTGTCTATTCTCATCAAAACACAAAATTTCAAATGAGCAAGATGTGTTTTTTGGATGAAGAAAATGTTCTTCATCAAAATAACAAATATAATAATAATAATAATAATAATAATAATAATAATAATAATAATAATAATAATGATGATGATGATGATCTAGACACTAATAGTACTTATAGTTTTGTGTTTCATTACATGGGGATAGACCACGTATATATTTATTTGCAATCATTAAACAGTAAAGAAGCTGAAATGTTAGTTAATGAATTTGTAAATGTAGAATATGTTCATACATTAATAAGTGCTTTGCAATGACTGATACTGGTAGAAGGTACAGTGAGCTGCGTACTATTACTAAGATAAACCCAGACAGAGTGAAGCAGGAAGGGCTGATAATGACAAACTCAATGTAAAGTATCCTGGCTCTAACATGGCTGTGTATTTAAGAAATCAATGATATGGTTATATTAATGATTGTATTGCTTTTATTAAGAAAAACAGTCTGTCTATGATTAAAATTATTCAGTGATGTGTGTACAGGCTGAATATGTGATAATGACAGATGTGGTGTGTACAGATTAAGATGTGTTTTATTTTGTTTCAGATAATGTGAGACAGCTGGTCTACGCATGAATTCCAGTGTAATAATGTGCAAAGTATTACGTATAGTGTAAACAATATGTGCATGGTTGAAATATCTGGCATTTGTATAGAATTTTATAGTTGTTTGTACTTATACTGTTTTTTTAATGGAACATCTCCTGTGGAAAAATAGATGGAAACTCACCATTGGATAAAATCTGGAGTGTTTACATTCATGTGAAAACATCTATGTTCATTAATGGTCACTGTTATGTTCAAATAAATAAATGTGAATTGAATTTAAATTAAATTACAACTATCAATGACCTGCTATCTGTCATGCAGATAACACATAATATGCTACTAATATGCAGGCTACTAAGCAAGCAGTGGTGAACCTTTACCCATGTGCACCTTAACATAAAGTATAAATATAAAAGTTAAAAATAGATTCATTTTTTGTATAATGTACAGTACGAGACAAACTTTCTTTTCTGCTGTACATCCCTACCATGCTGCTATTTCATCCCTGTATTTGACTGTCCTGCATTCTCCTCCTCCCCCACTTTTCTGTAGGCCACCTTTCCCAGCCTGCTTTGCGGTCCCGGAGGCGCCAGCCGCACCCTGTCCCGTGCAGTCTCCCGCCGTCCCACTGAAGACCGTGAAATCGGCATGATTAATAATTATAATTATTGGCAAACGTGCCAGCTGCTCTGTGGCAATGGGCACCTCTGATTTATGGTTCTGTAAACGCAAACAGTCATTGTCCATATTCAGAGAAGAAAGGAGGGAAGGCAGGAGGGGAGAAGGAGGCAGACGGGGAGTTTTGGACGCCTGCCCTCAAAATATGATTTTATCTTCGGAAGTCAGCAGCCCTGTCCTGCAGGCATTGTCCTCCGTCCCTCCCTCCTCGCTTCCAACCATTCGTCTCTTGTTCGGCCCATACTCCTCACCTAGTCTGTGCGCTGTGGAGCATTGCTTTTTGATCTCAGTGGGCTTCAAAGGCGTCTGGGGCCACAGGGCTTCAGGCTTTGTGCATGCAGACTGCTGGCTTTATGGACAGCCCAGTGTTAGCATTGTATCGCCCTTAGTGTTGAGGTGTGCGTCTACAATGCAAGGGTTTAGGGACAATTAATGATTCAGGGGAGAAATAAAACTAGCTGTCTGTTGAAGATAATTCATCAATTATGCGGGCAGAATTAGATTTTTCAGACCCCGTAATAAACTGGAAAACAACCAGGAGACTGTCAGAAAGTAACAGCGATGACGGCTTTGCTTTTCTTATTACTAATACTTGTGTGTGTTTGTGTACATACATGTGAGTGTGTTCAGACTGATGGAGCTGTGCAGTCTGTTCATCAGGCTCTGGGGGTCTGCTGATGTGTCTATCAGTGACAGAACGAGACTATGGATTACCTCGCTCATTAATCACCATCAACGTGGCAGCTCGTGCACGTTCGCTCACATAGATTGGGTGTCACATATACAAGAATCCCTTCATGCAAACACACACACACACACAAATCTCTCCAGACACAGGCCGAGTAGTTGTGACAGCTACTGGCCACCAACCTGTCCGCAGCCTAATCTCATTAAGACCCTTCTGGCATCTGGGCCTGTTCTGCTGAGGGATGGACCATGATGGAGTGAAGAAGACAAGGCGTTCAAGCGTATAATAGATGTCTAAATCAGCTGGCCTCAGCCACTGGGCCCTCCGCTCCTGTTGTTTGGCTTTAGACGTAAAGCTGGGGAGAACGTTACGCACATCAGAAGACAGGAAGACAAGTTGTACTTCCATATAAATGTATTGAAAATTCCTTATGTGTGTTTCCATCCACTACTGTTAAACAAATGTTAGGCGTTTGTTTTTGTTTTTGTTTTTTTACCATAATCACCATCATGGTTTAACACTATTCCATTTAGATGTATTTAATATTCAACCTGAGCTGTTGATAGCAGATGTTGGTTGAAAAGAAAAGAAAAAACAACTGAAGCTGGTTTTTAGCTTTTGCACCTGAACCACTTGTCTGGATAATCTAAGTCTACATTCAGACTGGAGGCAGATGTGGCCCAAACCTGATTTTTTTGCCCATATGTGACCTGTATCCAATCTGATAAAGACAGTTCGAACAGCACAAATCCGATTTTTTTAAATCTGACCCAGGCCACTTTCATATGTGGTCCTGTATCGGGTATGTATCTGATATTTTGCAATGCGACTTCAGTCTGAACGGCCAGGTCGTATTTATCTGACCTCTGACCTCATTGAAATGCGACAAACTTCACAATTGTGCATCCCAGGAGGAGGAACAGTGGGAAAAATATATTTTCTTCTGTAAACACATGTGGGTCACTTCAGGGTCGCATTCAGTTCATACTCATTTAATGTGTAATATGAACGAACAGACAAAAAAATCAGATTTTACCAAAAAATCCAAATTGTGCATTAAGACCTGCTGTCTGAATGTAGCCCAACATGTTTTAGACTCTTCCACTTCCTCTACTAAAGCCTTTGTGTGACATTTGCTCCTGTAGCTCTTCATACATGGTGGCGTTTTGCTGCTGTTTCCATCTAACATGGCATTTAGATTCACTTCTTGTGTTATATCAAGGATCACATGGTCTCTTTACTGGTCCATGTGTACAGACACATAATTACTGACCTTATCTGTTTCCATTGGACTTAACATTTGTTGATGTAACAACTTTCCCACCCATCTCAGAAACTTTGAAGGATATTTGTCATGTCTGCTGCAGTTTTTTTAATGTGCAAATCAAAACTACAAACTGGCCTTTTTCAGTGGAGTTGCATCTTCTCCCTGTGTCTCCATGGGTTTTTTCCTCCCATTGTCCAAAACACAAACATCTTCCTAGGTTAAGGTTTCAGTCTAAGTCTCCTGTGAGTGTGAATGGATGTTCGTCTATATTTGTCAGCCCTGTGATGAACTGGTGACACATCCAGGGTGAACCCCACCTTTGTCTCTTAGAGCCTTCAGCATCACTTTGACCTTTTCAAGGACTAAATCAGTGTTTTTCAACCTTGGGGTCAGGACCCTGTGTGGGGTCACCTGGAATTCAAATGGGGTCGCCTGAAATTTCTAGTAATTGATTTAAAAAACAAAAACAAAAAAAAAAAAACCCAAAAAAACATACTAATAAAGAATATATGGTGAGTTGAGAGAGACAATCCCAATCCATAAAAGACATGACAAACTGTAAAGCTGAAACTGAAGCACTGTGGTACTGTTTATCTGTCAAATGTTCATTGTGGTCAGTTTCAGATGCTGCAGCTCTTTCATAATTCATAGTTTGAGTTATTATTTGTACAGTATTAATTGTCAGCCTTGTAAATACAAGCTGGACTGACTGTACATATCCTGACCAAGGAAAATCAAATTCTCATTTTGTGCAGTAATCTACACCTGGCTTTTCTGCCTCCGTCCATAATAATATACATTATATAGACTAAATGTCATCTAAAATTAATGTTTATTTGCAACACAGTATAGCAAACTATTACATGAACAAAAACAAATTAATTTTAGCAAAAAAATGTCTCAGTTTTGAATCTGTGGGGTCGCCAGAAATTTGTGATGTTAAAATGGGGTCACGAGCCCAAAAAGGTTGGAAACCACTGGATTAAATGGTTAATTAATTGTTCACTTATTAATGAATTTATCTTGTATTTTTGTCGGTATTGGCTGGGTTTTAAAATTCTTATTTTGGGGTTTTAACTTCATCAAACTTCTTTTAGCCTTGGTCATAGTCCAGAGGTTTACTCTATCTTTTATCACAATTATTCTTTTACTGAACCATCTCTCTCGTATCTTTTATATCCTGATTGGTAGAACATAGAAAACTTTTATTGTATCATGTCTGCAGTCAACTCGTTTCTTAGTTTCATGTTGCATGTCATTATGTTTGGAGAAATATAAAAATATAAAAACATTACTGCAAAACAAATCTATCTACAGTGATAAATAAAGTGAACCTGAACCTGAACCTGAACAGTTTTAAAAATGAATAAAGGAATGTAAATTAAATGAGCAAAAAACAATATAGAGATATACATACAGTCATAGGGACAGTATTAACATATTACAGCTATAGCTGATCTCCTTATACCTCACATTCTTCTTTATTATTGACCCTAAACAACCATCTGCAAATCATCTACCATTTCCTTCTTTTTTTTTTTGTTTTCTTAAGAATTTACAATTACTAAATTAATTGGATAGATAAATGTTATGCTTGCTCATATTTATCTGAATGTAAATATAAAGGTAAGGTTGCATATGTACACAATCATGCCAGTAAAAATTATTGAGCTATTGTTGTTGTTAAAAGCAGCAACCACTTAAAAACAGTGATGAAGTACATGTATGAGTGGTTCTGCTGCCACTGGTGACACTCATCACACCTGTCTGCCGGCCTCCAGTCTGCTGCAGGCCTGTCCTGTCCTGTCTGGTCCTGGAGTGCAGTGTTGTACCTGTCAGTGTAGTGCAGATGGGCTCCAGCTCCCTCAGGTACCTGGGCTAAATACCCGTCATTAATCACCACATAAAGCCTCCCCAGCGGGAGATGCCCCAGGTTAGACCGCATCAAGAAATAAATTGGCTGAAAAATGGCTCTGGATGGAGTCTCCGTCCCTGGAGAGGAGAGGAGAGGAGAGGAGAGGAGAGGAGAGGAGAGGAGAGGAGAGGAGAGGAGAGGAGAGGAGAGGAGAGGAGAGGAGAGGAGAGGAGAGGAGAGGAGAGGAGAGGAGAGGAGAGGAGAGGAGAGGAGAGGAGAGGAGAGGAGAGGAGAGGAGAGGAGAGGAGAGGAGAGGAGAGGAGGAGGACAGTCTGGTGGCCTTTTCCAGTCGGATAAGTGATCTGTCAGCTGGCTAAGCGACATCATCATTCACCCAGCCCCAGTCATGTTCCTGCGGTGCTGACAATCTCGGCTGTTTGCTTTCAGATTTGTACACATTCATCTTCTTTATTTGCCAAAGTGGAAATGCTTAGACGAAAGGCTGAGCTTTAACACTACAGTGAGCGGAGCCTTCAGGTCCATCATGTTTTGAATAAACACAAGGACAAGAAAAGACAAAGACGAATTGAGATGAAATATACAGTTAAATACATCTGTATCTGAGGCACCTAACATATTGACTAATAACCAATTTATTAATGTTTTGCGATGGAAGAAGTACTCAGATCATTTAGAAAAATACTTTATCATGAGTAAAAGTCCTGAGTCAAAAAACCTACTGAAGTAAAAGTATAAAACTACAAAGAGCAAAATGTTGGAGTATTGAAGTAAAAGTCTTCTCTCTGACTGATATGTGATTAGGTATCGTCTTGTACGACTCAGAGTGTATTTCACTACAAACTACGTACTACATGATATTAAAGATTTTCTGTTAGATGTATTTTAAATGTCTTATTTTGACATGGCCTTATATTATACATTTGCCCATAAAATTGGAATAATTTTGTTTTCAGAGACATTCCTCTTCTTATTCCTATTTATACAGATCAGTAATGACCTTTGACCTGGTGCACTGATGACATACTGAGTCCCAGTTACACTGCATCTATCAACAATAAATCACATTATCACAATCATTTCATGAGAAGAGGTAAAACTATTGTATTCCAAATTTGTGGATAACAGTGTATAACACCATTAGATTTTGGATGGTGGTTGATCATGGTTAATCAAAGCAGAATGTAGGTGGAAGTAGAGACAGTTTGTCCCTTTAAATCCAGTTTTATACATAGGGAAACAGATCAATCTTAGGACTCGTCACACAATTAATAGGAGCAAAAAAAAAAGTAAATCCTGATGCACATGTGAAATACTGGATGGTGTAAACATGAAATGAAATGAAACCATTTGAGATGTTAAGAGAAAATCAGATTCAGTGGAGATGTTAACAACTCAGACACATGTAGGGACAAAAAGAACATAAACCACTGGCTTTATCTTCATTAATGTGCTGTATTCTGAAAGCTTTTTTACAGAAGTATGATATTTCCTTTGAGATGTAGTGGACATGCTCCTTACAACTCTGTTCTGTTGTAGCTTCAGTTATCAATCGTCTAAAATAATCCATAATAATCTTCCCATGATCATCTCACCTTGAGGTCATGACCCCATCTCAGAACAACATTGCTTTAGGGCTCACACTGATTTAGAGGCCGATAACAACTGAAAGGCTAAATTGGGACAGTGCCCTCTGTTATAAAAGGTCCTATCAGCAGAGGAAAGAGCTGTCTTCTTTTAGCAATTAATCAATCAATCAATCAAACATGTATGTTTCCGTGATGAAGACAGAAAGCAGGGGAGAAAGGATAGTGTTGCAGTAGTGAGAGTAAAGAAACACTGATCTGACAAATATGACTAAAAGAAGCTGAATGTAGAGAGTGTAGATGCGGTACGGTCAAGGACATGCATGCTGGAGTCCAGTCGCTCGGACCTGTCCACCCCAGAAGAGCTTGTCTGTGGCTGTCCACTCCAATGATTAATGACCAAAGGGATTTCTCCTGGTCAGCCTCTGAACCTTTGCTCTATCGACACCGGTCCACCTTTCACTTGTGATATTCTGCTGCTCCTCAGGGCTTCAATGAGCTTTGAGCGGATGCCTGCGCTGTAAACCTCGCTCATCTCCTCACACTTCACAAAAATGAAAACCATTAGCATAATATCTGTGTTTTAGCTACAGTATGTTGTATCTAAAAGCTCACCCTGAGGTTTTTCTTTAGTTGTACAGTCACAAGACCCTGGTGGCGGCAGTGTTGGGAGGTTTTTCATTGACCCATAAACACCCAAACAGCCACTGTCAACCAAAATAATATATTGATCTAAAATGTTTTATAACTTCTGAACCACTAAACCTATTAATATGTAGAAATAATTGGTGTAAAATGCAGTTTGTCATCTTTTCATGGTCATCAGATATGACCCATTTGGACATTCAGAGGCTCCGTAGTGAACATGGAAACACCGTCATCTTCTACAACATTCATTCACCAGCAAAAAGCATGGAGTTGGATCAATGACAGTGGATGGAGACACTTGTTTTTATGTTCAGTTATTGATATATTTGCTGAAAAAGTATTTTTTTTCATGAGTTTTCTTAGTTTTTGATATAATATCCCTCAACCTCAAACTGAGCTTTAATGAACATCTACATGATCAGTAAATGAAATATAAGAAAATATCTGATTTTCACTGAAAAAAACACAAAATACAGAGGATATTATTATAATAAATTGTGATAAATCATTTAGGAAAGGTTAAATATAGAGAAAAATCTATTTGGGAAGTGCCACAAAAGTAGCTCTGGGTCTTTATGGGTTAAATGGTTGAAAATGAACAGATTACAGGTAATATGTCACTGAAGTAATGTGACTTTTTTATTACTTTTTTAACTGACAAACTTGGAAAAAAAGACCTCTTTTCTGATTTCATGTACTAAGATATGTTCTTGTTGGCCTTGATATGATGGAT
This sequence comes from Sphaeramia orbicularis, assembly GCF_902148855.1. Taxonomy (NCBI): domain Eukaryota; kingdom Metazoa; phylum Chordata; class Actinopteri; order Kurtiformes; family Apogonidae; genus Sphaeramia; species Sphaeramia orbicularis. The sequence continues at coordinate 29,264,378 of NC_043971.1, read as the reverse complement.
TCCAAAAAGGTTTGCCAAAAACAATATAATGAGATGTAACCCATTTAATCACCACTAAGATTAGTGACTGTAATTTAGTTTAGTTTGTTCCTCTCAATAATTATAATATCTTACATCACATTAAAGATTAGATTAGATAGATACTTTATTTATCCCAGCGGGAAATTCACACTTCACTGTATACAAATGCATTTACAATTACATTTTCTAAATACACTATTTATACTGTTGCACATAAAATTGGAATTATGTTACTTTCAGGCACATTCTTCCTTTTATTCCTATTTATAGACATCAGTAATCAGTAATGATTATGTACTGAGTCCCAGTTACACTTTATCTATCAACAATAAATCACATTGTCCTATGAGAAGAGATAAAACATATTTTATTTGGTATCAGATGGGACCATATTCTGATAAAAGAGAGAAGATGGAGGAGCATGAGGGGTGACTCTAGCTCACTGACTGGGTAAAATGCTGAACTTCATTAGACATTTACAGTATGTAACAGTCATTTGATGGTCTTAGTGTCACTTTTTTTTAAAAATGTTATATAATTTTATTGGTTTATTTAATAGGGCCTGTGCATATTTATGAACTTTGTTGTATAAAAAATACACAGATGTAAATATGCCAGAATTAGTAAAAATGAAGGTGACAGAACAAGACATAAAACAGCCAACACTGATACAGCACTCATTCAACAACCAAAACACACACATAATGACATAGAAATCATCAAAACAAACAAACAAATAAACAAAAAACAAATAGACATAGGATGATCACAGGGGCATTAGCCTATTCATTCACCGCTATACTTACATCAGTTTAACAGAGAAAGTGTACGGGTGATCAAATGTAATGAAATGAAATGAAACTTATTATAATCACATCTGCAGCTTAAGTGTCTGGAGAAGAAAAACTGTTCTGTTTCCAAATACAAGCTTCAGAAGTTAGACTTGTGAGCAAACTGATATCAGGGTAGATTAACACTACACTAGTATTCCACTATAATTCTGTATTTGACTTGTGACATGTAAACAGTATATTCCAGTTGGACATTCTGAATTAGGCCTTTGTCCAAGTAGAGCATTTTTCAATTCATACACGTGGGATATTCCAGTTTTATAAGGACTCTTTCGGCATGCATATGGTGGATTTGGAAAATGAATCAAATTTGCATGTTTTACTGCAGGTTTCCACAGAGAGCTACTGTTATTGTCACCTGATGTAAAGACAACGACCCTAAAGATGGATGAATGCAAGTAAAAGGAAACAAAAAACATCAGCTGTTGAACACTGTGACAGCAGGTTTACAGACACGAACAAATATCAAAAAGACAAACTTTTTCCAGAAGGTGTGTGAAGGAACAAACGAGGGAGGTTGAGTTCACATAGTGGAACATCTGTCACCAGTGGAAAACAACATTATTTTTAATGTGGTGTGCATTTATTTTCATTGGCCGTGTAAACAGTTTATTCAAATTACTGTCTTTTTCAGAGTTAGGGGGAAAACTGCACATGTGGGGGCATGTGCATGTTGTCATTGTCTTCAGTGAAGGTCTTTGCAAGTCTATTTGCAGCAGATTGGCGCCTAGTGGTCATTAGTGGTATTACATTTGAAGATACATCTCACATTAGCTTCACTTTGCTCTTTGTATGTGACTGTTTATTCCATAACTCTGGACAGCATAAGGACATGTTCTCCCTAGTAAGGCTGTTTTATATGTGTTCATGGCAAAACTACAACACAAACAGATAGCTATCGAGTTTAGTTAGTTTAGTTTACTACTCAATGTGTCACTGGATCATAACTTTAAGTCCCTTAAATCTGTTACATGATGTAAATGTTTACAAATGCACCATAAATATATTATTATCTTTAAAATGTTGTATACTAATAAAAAAAAAAGGTCACCGCAAAGTGTTGCATTTATTCGGGACTATCTTACTAAATACCTGGAACTCATGAAATAAGAGATTAGTGTCTGTCAGTTTGTCCTTTATTACATTTTATGACATTATTATGTTTAAATGATATAAAACAATAATTATGGTTGATGATCATAACAGCATACTGACCTACATATTTTGCATGTGTATTTGCAAACCCACAACCAGAGACAGAAACCAACTACAAAACCACAGTGATAAAAAAAAAAAAACCTCCAACGTTCACATCAGCTCTCATAAACCAAGAACATTAACAGTCTTCTTTTTAGAAATCACAATAAACATAAATCTTCTATCAGAGACTTAAAACCAGTTTGTGCACAAGCAACTCACATCATTTACTGTTTTCTAAAGATATAGTAAGACAGAAAGACATATGATGTATTTATTTTGTTGCAGTTTTAGCTATTTCGCAGTTTTGTAATTTTGCAACTGTTTTCTTTTTATTTTATTTTTAAATTCAATTCAACTTGACAGTGATGTGAGAGAAAGAAAAAGCAAATACAAATCTGAGTTTCATTGCCTAAATTATTTTTAAATTGGTCACTATACACAAATAAAACTACCATCCTTTTCTCTTTTTTCCACAATATTTTTTAGACATTGTGCAGTGTTTGTTTTTCTAGTTGTTTTCCTAATTGTCACTACATTCCCTTTACTTTTCTTTTTTTTAAATTATTTCTTTTTTATTGAGGATAAGTGCAAATCCCAGACACACAGTGCAATAGCAAAAACCAAAGCACAGCTGGGGTGGAATGACCCAAACTCTGCAGATATCACAATAACGAACCAACAAATAACCCTGAAAGCCAACAATAACTCAGTCCTGACTTTGAGCTGAAACATGGCCTTTACCTCGACGTTTCTGCACATCAGAACTGAACACAACGACACTTTAAAAGGCATAGCAGCGCACCACAGACCATTATGTATTTTAAAAGGAGAGGCATGGTGAGCGGCCAGGTTATGCTCCTCTATTCTTCTTATTCTTCCCTCAGCAGAGCGGTTGGTGTCAATAGGAGATGGCCGGACAATGGAGGTGATCTCTCTGATCTCAGTGGTTCTATTGTTGCTCGTCATATTATTAATGTTCATCTCTGAGAAAAGCCACGGCCTCTGCCTCTCTGCTTCTGCACCGCCATGTCATTTTCTCTCTGTTGGACTTTTCTTCTTCTCTCTGTCATAGTTTATCTCCAGCTTTGCCCATCTCCACAGTGTATTCTCGCTGTCAAACACATGCACAGAAAATCTCAGGAAAAGAAATCAATCACCCCAAAAATTCATTATATAGGTTTTGTTAAAAAATTACAAGTCCAACAAAAAAAAAAAAAAAAAACTCTGAATTGTTGCTGTAGCAGGGATTTATGATGTAAAATATGAATCTAAACTGATATGATCTTAAATGTCCCTAATCGTGCTGCTAGGATGGTTTCATTGCATTCACAGATTCCAACTCATTCAACATCTTTATGTGACAGTCAGAGCACTTTGAAGGTACGCTGCCCACTCTCCTTTGAAAACACTCAAACCAGAGAAGCCCCGGTGTCTGCAGTTCATTTATCAGCAGTGCCGTGGGCTGCCCAAGCCTTGCTGTGCTGTGTTTGGGGTCAGGTATCCTTCACTGTGGGTTCGGAGTAATTATTAACCTACTGGGATTGTGCTACAGTCCACTGGTGATCGGAGACTGCTGAGTGTCAATCAGCAAAGGTCACGACATGGCAACTCAGTGATAAAGAAGAAACTACACAGTAAAAGAGAAAAAGACTAACACACCATTGGATATTGATAAATTCAAATTAAACATTAGTATTTAGACCAAAGTCATAACAGTATTATTTGACTGTGTTTATTTTAACTACATTAAACTGTTTTGTTTTTTTTTTTCCTTTGTGAGGAGCAGCAAAAGGTATTCAAGTATAAAACCTTTTCTTTTTCTGTTCTTTTCTAATGTCTTCACTTTCTCCACATTTTTCATTCTTGTATTATATTTGTCTTTTGTTGCCTCATTCAGTGTCAGCATCAATTGTCATGTTTCTGTTTATTTGTGAAACATTATCTTTAGAAGGCTATGATTAGTGTAAAATACAACAGCGAATGTTCACTTTCAGAAAAACTAGAATACATTTGAAATAAATTGCTACATAGTTTAGGAAAAATCTACAAAGCCTTAAATGTCTGATAACAGTAACAGGTCAAAATTATTGGTCAGTAAAAAAAAAAAAAAAAAAGAAATCTAGAATTAAAGGCATCTTACAGTTTTTTCTGATTCTTAGGCACTGTCTTATAACAACATATAACAAACATTGTGTGTGTGGGTATGTGTGCATGTGCAAGTTTAAGTGTGTCCATATATGATTGTTTATTTGCACTTGCGCTCTCTTTTTATGATTTTTTTTTACTGTAGCTATATTATATACCTGTTGTGAAGCACACTGAGTCTGCCTTGTGCATGAAATGCACTTTATAAATAAAGTTGAATTGAATTTCTTGAACAGCTGGTCAAATTCTTGTAAATATTGAAGTTTTGTTTCAATTCAATATCGCAAACTACCTTTTGAATTATCACATGAAGCATCAACTTTCCACTGATATTATGACTGGAAAATATTTGTGGGTTTTGCTTTTTCTGTGCGCAGGCAGTTTGTGGTAATGATTCATTATATATGTACACATACAGGTATCAAAATGTATAAAAGTGTGAATTCCAAATTTAACTCACTGTCTGTAAAAACAAGTATATCACAGTAGAAGTAAAATAAAAAAAATAAAAAAAATAAAAATGTTTAGGTCTATGTAAAGAGCAAGTATGTGAGTGTAAAAGAGAGAGAACATACATTCAGATTGACAAACCTGGTAAAATGTGAGATGCTACAGTTAATGATTTCAGACATACTGCTTCAAGAATCACTGTTAGTGTGTGAATATTAAGAAGAAAAAAAAAACATTTTGGTTCAATGATATTTGTGTCCTTCATGTACACAGATTTACACACAGGTTTACTTCATGAAAACACTTTGTGGATCTTAACATTATGTTCTTGTGAACAATAATGACTGAAAGTGGTCAAATTGAATAGTGTTTACTTGATATTCTTGTACACCATTATAAGTATTCTAATACCACATATCACATAAGACAATGTATTGAATGAATTATATCTGAATTAGGAATTAAAAAAGGACTTTGCTTCATGAGATCTTTGAAATTCGATTAAACTGCAACATTCTATAGAAGTTTACTGCTCCATAAAAATTTAATATTCAACCTACTTGATGTTTTATAATTCTACAACAAATGTGGTGCTTTATTTTACTTATAATTTGTGTGTTTGTTTTTTGTTTTTGTTTTTTAACATGTAATGCACTTGGACACCATTACAATATACTTTTTATTATTACCGTTGGATATTGATATAGTGTCATGTTTTGTTTTGAGTACTTTTAGACGGACAAAAATCTATTTAATCTGTAAAGCACTGCTAAAAAAAAAAAGATCAAAACTTTTCACCCATGTCACCCAGTCCAATACCATTATAATACTGTATATCTGGAAAGCAAGACGTTAATTATGTGAAATGTTTTTATACAGCTCATTTCCTGTTAAACCACGGTAACATACAGATGATCACATCAATGGTAAGGGTTCTTCTCATTCTCAGCTGGACCCCCTGTGTGTGATATAACCTGGGAAAAAGTGTCTTTTCCATCATGGGAAGGGCAGAGTGTGGACGTTCTCTACATAAAACCCACCACCTCAAACTTAAACTAATTTATACTGCTGCTGTGGCATTGTGGCCTACAGAGCCTTTGTGAAGCAGCGCACAACACATCTTCTAAAGATGTTTGGGTTTTGTAAGGAATAAATTGTGAGGTTTGTCTGCAGTCCGGCTCTATATCATATTCAGCTTGCTTGTCGGTGCCACGGAGGTGGTGAATGGGCCGCCAGAGGCCCAGCCACTGGCGGGTGGTCTGACACAGAAAGGTTAAATATGGTTCAGCCACGGATGATCTCAAAGGGCCTGGCTGTTAAAAAAATAAGTTATATGGGCTGTATGTCTTCACGCAGTCAGGAAATTGACAATACTGGCGCAGTTAGGCACAAGGCTGTCCCAGGGCTGAACTTCATGGTTAACCGTCCAACTGAAAAAAAGAGTCACAACATCACTTGTTTCCGGTGGATTTATTGACGGGTCATCAAGCCCAGGCTAGACAGAAGGTGTAAAATCAACACAATGACCATGCATATATAATGGCAATTTTCATCCAGTTTCTTTGTGGTGAGATGAACTTGAACTCCTCAGAGGCAAAAAAGTGTTAAGTAAAGAAAAATAAATAATGCATAGAAGAAATTCATTTACTGGAATGTACTAAGTCCACATCTGTTAATGAAAGAGACAAATTGTCAAATATGTTAATAAAAATATACAGTAATGTACAAAAGTCTCAGTCTATCTTTGAATTTTTTGATTTTGCAGGCTTGAAAGGAGCAAACATATTTATTACTCATTTTATTTTCTCCAGAAACAACAAGAAAATACACAAAATATGTGAACAGCCTTAAAAAACTGAACTAAATGGGTTCTAAAGGGGAAAGTCACTATTTAGTGTGACCCCTGACCCCATGACAAGAAACAGCACAAACAGCTAGAAACATTTAACATGTGTTGAATGAATAAAACAGCAGAAAATTAATGCAATAAATCTCAAATTGTCTGAATAAAAGGGTTAAAGATGTGTTAAGTGCAAAGGGAGGTCACACTAAATACAACCTTTTTAGTTTATAAAAGCTGTTTTTCTCTTAAATGTTGGTCTAAGACTTTTGCACCGTCATGTATGTTAATCTACATTTTATTTGTAATGTGAACTCCCCTCACAATGATTAAGTAAACTCCAGAAAAAAGGATGCAAAAAACAGGAAGTCATAAATGTGTCGACTAAACAAAGTGTAGTTTTACACACTTACTTACTTATTCACACCACACACTGTAAAGTACACTAAACTATTGTAAAGACTCACTGATTAACCGAAATGTTCAGTTTGTCACGGATACAAGCAGTTTTGCTTCAGTTCATCAGATCAGCAGTTTAACAGTCTGACCAGGGGAGGGTGGAAGTGACATTAAGATAAGATACTGATGGGAGACTGAGGAAGAGGTGAGAAGGTGAGGAACCAGAGACAGTAGAGAAATTGAGAGAGTGTCTGGTGAACACTAAAGTAAACAAAGGTCCATACAAGGGGAGAAGAAATTAATACAAACAAATGGGAAGAAACTGTACAACTAGTGCAAACTGACATCTCACCATTAGCTTTATCACATATATTCTTACTTTTATGTTTGCAATGTAGTACTAGCATAGGACAGATTAAAGGTACAATATGTCAGATTCAGAAAACTCTTTTTATTAAAGCTGCAAAAACCAAAATCAGACACAGGACACATTTCCTTCTGCAGCTCTCTCCTCTCTGTCCAAAGACACATGATCCGATGCCATTTTACAATGACATGAAAAAATAAAGACATTTTTCAAAAACGTATTCAAGCCACAGAATAGAGTGACAGAGTCACATCTGTCTCTGTACAGTGATGGTAATGACAGCTGTCAGTCACATTTTAAACTCTGCTACCAGTCAAGGTAGATTTTCCACAACCAGGAGATCTCTATGCACATTGGGCAGGGTCTATAAATGACATGAAGGTGCAACTATTTCCCATCAGATCGGACGTAATGTGAGTTTGACAGTCTGGTTGCTTGTCAGCGCTGCTCCACATACTGTCCTTCACTTTACATCATTTGTGTATTTCATATAAAACACTGTACATAGAAGTCAACAGGTCTGAATCCATTGTAGTTGTCAAATGGCATCAGATAAATATTTCCTTGATGGTTTTATTTGTGCTGCTCAGGAAAACTCAGGAAAATCAACTTGTTTTTTTGCAGTCTAATATTCACATACTCACATAATACTTGTGACATAAATGTTTCAAAAAATATGATGACATGTGAATTAATTGCATGAAAAAAAAAAAACCTCCCCCGGTGTATAAAGACCTTGAGAGTTCAGAACAGGGGTTCAAATTCTTGTTTCCTGTCAAACAACTTCAGTTACAATAATGCTGAAAGGAATATTTGCCCAATGACACAAGAGCTACTGCACACTTCAGCTTCAATGACCAGGTTAGGGTTGACTGCAATGAGCATCCTATTGACCCTGTTCACATGCATGCTACTGCGCTTCATGGAGATTGTGTTGAGTTTGTGTTGTGCTTTGTCAAATCCATTTCTGTGCCAACATGGATAATGCTGCACACTATTATAGCTGAAGAGAAGCTGAAATCAGTCTGGAGGCTAATTGAGAAAATGGAACTTTACCATTAAAGTAGCAAAAGTAAGGTGTTATGTTGTATAAATGTGAGATGGGGGTGGGATTTATAAGTTCTTTTCTTCCCACTCCTTTTTTGAGCAATACCTATTGAATTTATTTTGTTATTAGTAGTGTACATGGCAATTGCTACACTGTCTTGATCACTTTTATTTATTAATGCATTTGCTCTGATATTAGTTTCTTGTACATATAAAAATGCTTTTTTTCTTCTGTTTGAAACAAATGAATGAATGAATTTAAAAGGTACATTATTATCTTTTCACACATTAAAAAAAAAAAAAAAATGCATGTAATTTTTCCAGATAGCGACTATAAAGAGGAATCTGCCACAAGATAAATATGCCAGAGTATTTACTTTTTTATATTGATTTTATGTTGCTTTTACAACCAGACACTGTGTCATAATAAAGATAAGAGGAGGGGAAAAGTCACACCTTCACCAACACAGCTCCCCTGCCCTCACATTACAAGATTAAATGAGTTTTGAGCTGTTTCTGTTTTATGCAGCATGAAAGAACATGTGCAAATAGGTGTAAGTTAGTCATATGATTCCCATAGCCTGACATGGACAAGGGTGTAAAGTTGTGGTGTGTGTGTGTGCGTGTGTGTGTGTGTGTGTGTGTGTGTGTGTGCGTGCGTGTGTGTGTGTATGTGTGTGTGCGCATGGTGGGAGGGGTCCGAGAAGCAGTGAACAGTATGGGAAGGAGCTTCAAAGCCTGGGGAAGAGGTCCCTGGCCCCCCACTGCAGCCTTGTTCACATGAGAATCAATCTGGTGCCAGTGTTTGATGTGAACCGCAGATAAAAGAAACGACACAAAGACTGACAGCGGGGAGATATGGAAAGATGGGGCACAAACAGACAGGGAGATTAATGGGACAGGCAGATAAAAAATGTAGAGGTATGAAGAGGTGCCAGAGGGAGAGACTCACACTATCTGAACGAGACGGGACGACCTGGAGTACACAAATATCAGGGAGTTCAGTAAATAAAACGATATAATGGTTTACTTTTATGCGATTTTAGTGGGTGAAAAGATGGAAAGTCATAAAATCATATGACAGTTACGCTTATATGCTTTGAAAAGACACAAAGCAACACAATTAATGTCATATAACTGCAACATGTTTCAGTTCAGTTTATTAAAAAAATGAACATAATAAAACCATTACAATTACTCCCTGATGCTGTGGATTATATATGTTGTCATGCAATAGCAAATGATCTGAACCAGCTGATTGACAGAAACATGTTAAGTAGGAGGACATTAGAAAGACAGACACAATCCATCAGTCAGTCAGATGTTGAATGGCAGAGGAAGGTTCAAAGCCAGAGTGTTGGACACCAGTGCAGCGTCTCCTTGAACAGCCTCCCTTTGACGCCAGGAACTCACATTAGCATCACAATGCAAACTGCATTATCATCATTGCCATCACCATTATGATGAAAAATGAAAATCATATTGAGGTTAGAGCAAAGCCTTCAGCCAGACAGCTTTGGAGAAAGGATTCACCTCTGTGGGTTATGGAGGTTACATCCTCAACAGATGGATTATTTTCAGATGGACAGATTATTACACTCCAAAGTTTATCGACGTAAAAACTTGTGACTTTTATTGTGCGAGTAGCAGTCGTTTGCATGAAAGCATGAATCAGATGAAGTGCTTTTAGATCTGATGCTCACAGAGTCGAGAACTCCTCCCTTTGCATTGTCCATCAGCCGGTCGTCATGCTCCTCATGAAACGGTGTAGGAATGTTGTTTTATTTGTACTAAGTAACAGAAAAGTCAGAGCTCTGTTATCAAGAGCTGCATAAGGACAATGAGAGGCGGAGAAAGCAGCTTTTGGGTCTTTTCTTGTTTTTATCGGAGTCAAAACAGGCCTGGACATTGTTGTTCTTTCTGCTAATTAAGCTGTTAGAGAGAGGGGCTGGTCTGACAGGGCCCTGCTTGGCGGGGAGGCGAAGAGTCAATGGGCCGAAGCTGAACAGGAGACATTTATGGGCTGCCTTAAGCCATTGTTTCCCCCACCGTGGATCTTTTCAGGCCGGCCGCCTCTGTCTCGGTGACCTGTACAATGAGAAGAATGCCACTCTGAGAACCCAGGACAGGCCACAAAGAGCTGCCCCGCAGAAGGATTTCACGGCACTGGGCCGAATCCGGACGCTGCCAAGATTCCACAGATAGTTCTCACTTTTTCTGGTGGAAATCAACAAACACACTGAGACACTCTGCGTCTCAGAGCGAGCAAGTCTCAGTGATTCAGAAATATTTCGCATAGTGACGCTTTGTTTTTTTCTTTTTTTTTTTGCATTCAAATTTTTATTTTCATTTTCATTTAACAACTTAAATCAAACAGTTATTTCATATTATACAATATTACTGGAATGAATTCTCAGAGCAAGAATACCAACAGTGAGCCCAAGACATAAGAACATGTTATGGGATACCAAAGAACACAGTGATAGTATGAAGATAAAAAGGGAAAGTAAGGTTTAGTGATGCAAGTTTGTTGATAAAATGCAAGAGCCAATATAGATACCAATGTTTATTGATGAATAAGTGTAAAAAAACACAAAGGATCGTGAAGACACTTTAACATGAAGATTCATAAACACAAAATCTGATAACATTTACAGTTTTATAGAATGACAATCAATTCTCTTTGTTGTAAACACCAATATATGGTTTAGTCTGGATAAAACCTGTTGTCTCTGCTGGAAACCTGTACTTAAATAAAAAACACATGAAGCCATATCCACAAAGCAAACTTCATTTAAATTAATTACTATTGCATTGTCACATTAATGTCATGTCATTGGATTGCTGTAATTTTTGGGTGAGCTGGTTGAATTCATGTTTTCACACCGAAATATGGTTTAAAACTGTCCATATTGTTTCTAAAGTGAAGTAACAAGGTGGATTACCTGCAGTAGGTGGATGACAACACATAGGTTTTAGTGACTCCTTTAACTAGCCTGAGTCACAGGAAGTGATCTGTTGGAATAAAGCTGCCACTGGGAAACTAGTTGGAACTCTCCCCTTCTTCCATTCTGCTATCAGTGTGTTACCTTCTTCAAAGTCCACACAGCTGTATGTGAAACAACAGTGTCCGAACTAGTAACAACATGGATGGAAAATGGATAGTTTGGGTGAGGATTTGGATCATAGTTTGTTGTTTTTTCACCCCCAAAACAATAGTCTGCAAAAGTACTGTTGCTCCATCTTTTACCTAACATCACCTGAGACAATGTGATTTAGAAAGAAAAAATAAGACCACACAGAGTTTTTTCTTGCCTCCTAAATGATAAGGGCTTCAGCCTGACTAGCACTGGCCCTGGACTAAAAAGTATGGAGATGGCCATACAAGACTAGCCTTTAGAGTTATGAGTTAGCTTAAGTGCTAAAATGTTTTGTGAATTAATATTAGGCCAGAAACTTAGGAGTCCTAAACTAAAGACAGACAGACATATGCTTTAATTTTAGATCTGTTTTCTGTCTTGGCCAATGAAGAGTTACAATTAGCCTTATTTTTCTGAATATCATTTCAGATGGCAATGTCTTACAGCGAGAAACTTCCCTGTGGACAAACTAATTAGTTTTAAAAGTTTATTTTCCATCAAAGTGTTTATCTTCAAGATTAAAACAAGTATAAATTTCCAATTAATATGCTGAAAACAACATTGGATTGTGGCTTAACCCAACTTTCCTGAATGGTTTCTCTAAGTTTGTACAGCAGCAGTTGTTGGTGCCACCTGTTCCTGTTACAGAAGCTGCTGCCCAACCTCGCACATTAAACAGGTGAGATTAAGGCAAGTCTGGGCAGCTTGTAGAACATCCCCTAGTACAGGCTACAAACACCCCTTCTGTGAGTGTGTGCATGCTCTGGTCTATTTGATGGCCATCCAAGCATCCCTGTGTGTTTATTTGGACTGTGGGTTCGACACTGAGGCAGATCCTTCCTCTCTTGCCGACTCACAAAGCTCTGTCATTGGCCTAACGATGAATTTATGATCTGCTTATTTGTCACAGAAACTTTCTTTTTTCAAATTGTGGTTTTCTAGTGACTTAAAACAAACCATTTCGGCATCAACACCACCTGCTTGTGTCTTATCACTGTGCCAGTTTCTGCTTCTTTAGCAACTGCCATGTGTTGTCATAATGTAACTCCATTTACCACAAAGTGTTGAACAGCACTTTCAGACGAGCCAGCGCCTCGCACAACAAAGCGGCCCAATTATAGAGCCATTTATGTGTTTGTCAGGGGCTTCAAATGGGCACTGGTTTCTCAGGGTAGCCATATTGGCGAGGTCAGGCACAGCATCTGAAAAGGCAGCTTTATTACAGAACAACCCATCCCTCCCTTAGATGAACACCCAAGAAAAAAAAATGACAAAAAGGAAGGAATAAAAAATGACAACTTTGTTCTTTATAACAGTTTGGCTGAGCCTGCCTGTCTGGCTGCTCTGCGGAGCGCAGCAGCATGTGTTTCAGGGATTGTTCTGGAAGGGGGAGTGCAGAAACAGCAGGGAGCAGAAGACAAACAGGCAATTCGTGACTCATTAAACACGGCGACGGTGGCCAGCACAGTGGAGGGGTGTGAGGACCCATGTTCCAACCAGGCGATAAACCCCCCCTGTACCAGCTGGAGCAGGCATCTGTCAGCCGCACGCCGCACCACGCCACGCCACCGATTATCAGCAACAAGCCATATCTGAGCGGCCGGCCACCGCCATTTTCAAACACCTTCCCCTTACATAACAGCTCTGATTGGCTAACATGGGACCTTTAGGTCCATTGGCGAGATTAATGTTGGAAGGTTGTGGCAGACTGAGCTGTGAAGGGAGACAGTACAAGTTTTATCTTACTTCCTCTGCTACGTTGGAGGTCAAAGCATGTCATTTTGTCATTTTATTAAGTGGAGCAGAAGGCCATCTGTACCCAAGGTCCGGTGCAGGGCAGGGGTTAAAACCCTGGTCATCTTAACAACAAACCTGTGGCGTGAACAGTGGACAGCAGGTAACTTAAAATACTCCCACCAGACATGGTATAAAGATGTTTTAGTTAACAATACCTATTTGAACACTTAGTTCATTTATGTCTGATATGGTTTTGGAAACATTGACTCTGGGCTCTACAGTGGGCCTACATGATAATCAAATTAATTCAATTCATTCAAGTTCTTGTTTCTTAGTCACACACTGTATATAAATAGTCGACAAAACTTCTATCCTGTGTGTGCTGTGCCATTTTGTGGCTTCAAGATGCACAAAGTGGCCATTACTAGGATGGTTTGGAAGCAAGTGTCTATATTTGGATTAAGTGGGTGGAGTTGGAGAATAGCGAGGGGTGAAATCAAAACTCACTGGCAACACAGGTCAAATCAACTGATGGTGTAACATTAAAATATTCAGTAAACATTAACACATACAGAAGTGTTTGAGCTAATTAGCAGGCTATCTGAGAGACCATATAATTTAATATTGATTAATGCTAACATCAGCTAATGCAGCTAAAGTTACACTAAGATATTGTAATGAAGTACCAGTAAACTTCATGACAGAATCCTCAGTCTCAGACACAGACGTCACTCAGTTCATTCTACGAGGGATGAAAAGTCATGAACAATAGAGACCAAAACAGTTTTTGTACCAGGCTGTGAACATGTTTACTTCTGCTATAACTTTGTCTATTTGAACATGTGGGTGTATGGGGACTGATTCATTTGTGGTGCCATCCCAGTGGACATTGAAGTCAGTGCAGTTTTTGACATTTCTGCTTTGGACTAGGTTGTTTTGATCACAAAAGCAGAATTAACACATCATCTATAGTCACTCAAATGTCAGTCAGCCATTCTCTACAAGGTTCATTCTCATTAACAGACTACCACAGAGACTTTGTTTTGAACAGAATATCACTTTATGCTGCTGTTAACTGAGAAATTTCTCCATGGTGAGATTAAAAAAAGTCTTATCTTATCTTATTAAAATTGCAGCGTTCATTTTAACCTTAGACAAAAAACCCCACCTTTCCACGTATTGTAAACCAAGTGAAGAAGAAAAGTTCAAATCAACTATAGCTGTGGGCTATAGAAAGTCTACTCATATTTGTTGTTAAAATTTGGCTCCTTGTCCCTGACTTTGAACCAAAACCACATTTATGCACCGTACATTGCAAGCTACTATTGTATAAATGTTACAACTGTTGAAATGGAAATCCCAGTACTTTACCAGACTAACTAAGCTGGCACCTACATGTCAAAGCATGCCAAATCCACACCACTCTTCTTCCTCCCCTAAAGTCCTCACCAGCGAGTGAACTCTACACAACCCCAGATCCACTCCCATTTTGGAACAGTTCGTATTTTTTCTTGCTATATTTGTCTTTTTTTGCAGCACAGTGTTTCCCATTTTTGGATTAGATATTCACAGTTCAGTACCTGGTACACACTCACCACCCAGAAAACATAGCAAAATAAGAAAATCCAGACAGAAGGAAGCGTCTCTGCAGATAAATACATTTCTAATAGGTCATAAGTGATGACTGGAGGGATTAATTCTATGTTAGTTTTCAGTTTATCTTACTGAATATCCTGCATAGTGTGTGTTTTAAGCATCTTGGTGAAGAATCAAACATTATCTTTTGATTGGAAGGGACTTTAAAGAAATACATATATTATAGGCACATAATTATGGTAGCAGTTTGAGACCGCTCTTTCTGGATTAGGAGGCTGTCAATCAAAACTGGATTCTTACATAGAATTCACCAGCGTTTATTCCTCCATCTGTCTCAATAAGAAGAAAAAAAAATGTCCAAATATTATCCTAAGCAAAATGGGATACTAAACCGTTCAGACATTGTAAGTCAACAATAACTCATGACACTGTGAATGCAAGGTAATCAAAACCCCGCATCGCCTGGAAAAGCTCAACATCAGCACAACTTTGCAACGAGGTAAAGTTTGCTCTCAATAGAATTTAATGAGCTGCTAACTGCCTAATTAAACGATGAGAGCAGATAAAAGCATGAAATATAGATAAGATGGAAGCACTGCCTATAGCTCCTCGGCCCATGTAGAGCAAGATGTCTCCTAAAGCCGCTATCAGCACAGCAACTAAACTGTGCCTCGTGCTCCAACTGGCTGTGAATGTTTAATAAGAAACTGACACTAAACATGCTGCCACACAAGCCAGGAATAAGAGTAAATTGCCCGCCAGTTTGGAGCGATGTAAAAAAAAAAAAGTGCCTAACTTTCACAGAAAAGCCAGCGTTAATGTGTTTCGGAAGCCCATGGCACTTTCTAGGACGTAGGGATCGGGGCTTTAACAGCGCTCGTGGTGTGGCAGAAGGGGCCTCTCCTTCTCCTCGCCAGTGTTAGCCAGGGTTGTAATTCTGATTTTAGCGCACTTTATGACTCCCTCTCCTCATTTCTGTGGAATATGAAAACATCAGCATATGGCCGCCGACAGCACCGAGGCTAAGGAGTCAATTTCCCTTAAGTAACATTGGGACAGGGGTGACATTCACTTTCATACTGCCCCCTTGGCTCAAAAAAAAGGACAGAGACCAGACAGAAAGACAGAGAGTGAGCAGGGACAGATGGTGAGACACACAAGGACAGAGGAATTCAAAGGTAGAAAAGATGGTTTGACTCTCGTTTTCTTGCAGCAGCAGGTCTTCATGGCGTCTCTATCTCTGTGTGTTCGGTGTGCAGTTCATAGAGTTTCATGCGGCTACCAGGAACAGAAAATCTGTCCATCAGCTGCCGAAGGTTCCAGCTCTGCTCCGTTCCTCTGAGCGCTCTTAAAAACCCGCTGTTTCACACCCATGAATTACGCTATTTATGGCCCTGGTTAAAATGGGCAGTTTCTGGGCACACTGCGTTTGTGTGCCTCTGTTTCTGTGTGTCTGTGGGTGTGGGTGTGCCATGTGGCAGATGGGAGGCAATATGGCATACCTCTGCCCAGACAGATGTGGCACAGCACATCACACCGAGCCGGGAGAGGGATCGGAAACCTCAGGAACATCTGGACCTGAGGCAACCTTCACCCTCAGCTAAACAGCCAACTTTACCTGGAGAGGAGAGGAGAGGAGAGGAGAGGAGAGGAGAGGAGAGGAGAGGAGAGGAGAGGAGGAGGAGGAGGAGGAGGAGGAGGAGAGAAGGTTGCCATGTTAATCCATTAAAACTATTTAAGAGCACACCTACATCCAAATCATAACACCTACAAGTGTCATATCTTGGCTAAATTACTGCTAGGCTCACTCCTCTCAACCCCCTATTTTTCACCTCCTTGTCTCCTCATCTCCTTAATGTATGATTGGGACCTGGAAACTGATCTCAGTACATCATATGAAGGATGTCTCAATCAAGGTTATCATCGCTAATGAAAACTAACCAAATAATGAATACTAGAATTGTAAAAACATGTTCTTTAACGGAAATAAATAAAAGCTATAATTAAAAGAAAAAAAAGATAACTAACTGAAACTGTATTGTGTGCTTACAAAACTAACTAAAACTTATAAAAATTATGGATAAAATTCCCTTTGTTTTTGTCTTTGCCAAAGTCGGATTGATATGAAATTGATTTATTTCCCTCAAGTAATTTTAGCTGACAGCACCATATGATATTTAATGGTCAGTCACTTCTCGTCACTTGTCGTTTAGAGTTGTCTTCTCATCCCCACTCTACCTGGAAACATGGAGACTAAAGTTGGGAGAAAGCAGCAGAGTCCTGTCTGGGATTTATTTGAATTCGATGGCGATGAAGAGAAAAGATATAAAAAACTAAAACTAAACTAAAACTAAGCATTTAGAAAATAACGAAAACTAATAAAAACTAGCAAACCTGCTCTAAAAACTAATTAAAACTAAATGAGTTAGAGGGAAAAAAAAGTCAAAACTAAATAAAACAAAACTATAATGAAAAATCCAAAACTATTATAACCTTGGTCTCAATTTCCTAAAATGCAGATTGAAGACCAAGGATCGAGGACAGAGGAGGCTGTCCAGAGGAGGATACATAGGTTTGTCTGTCATCATTGCTTTGCAGAAGTCTTTTCAGCAATCAGACCTTTGACATGTAGAAGAGGCCTGACACATGTCTGGATTGTACAAAGACAGGAACAAGACTTCTCAATCTGTTGTTGTAGTCCGATCAAACTTGTGCACGTTAGTTAAGAAAATACATAATTTGATGTCCCTACATCACCTACTGTATTATTCCAGGCTGTAAACAGAATGAAAGGTGAATCGTGTTTACATGAACACTGATCTGACAGCCACACACTGAAACAAAATAACATAGCAGCAGTTGTAGCACATGTCATATTTACTAATGTGTACTTAAAATGATGGTTTCAAAGGGAAGATGTCTCATTTTGGTAAAGGCCTGATGTTTTGGGACTCCTTCACTTGGATCTCAGGTGGGGGTGGTGAGGAATCAATGTGAGGACCCATGGAAGGTCTGTGTTCTTAGGAGTAACAGTAACAGCAAGTGACCGGGTCGAAGAAGATGTTAAAACAAGAATAGAGAAGACACAAGATCCATATTGTAAATTTAAAAACATTTAGAAAAGTAGACAGTTCATCAATTATGCTGATCAAGTCCAGTGTAGTGTAGTTCCTGAAATCCTGAACAGTTGTGAAACATGGAGACTGACAAAAGGTGATGTGAGGAAGTTAAAGTTTTTCCATCAAGGATACTGAGACAAATATTGAAAATACCTTGTCCTATAAGAGCGTCAAATGAGGAAATCTGACAAAAGGCACAAAAAGAAAGGATTAGAGAACAAAAAAGAAATTAATAAGACAACACACAGTCAACACACAAATTTTGCTGTTTCATGAATGCTTAAAGAACAGAGAAGCAAAGGAAGGCCGTGGGAAACATGACAAACCATTGAAAGAGAACGAGAATTGTTGGGATTCCAAACCTGACATGAAGTTGGAATCAGGTGAAAGACAATGACTTCAAGAAATAGACTGAGCCGTTCTTTCTCTCATTGATGCATTCCATTACATCTGGAATGCTGGCTCATATAAACAGTGTTCTCTATCATACATAACAGTAAACATGGTCAAGTGATTGTTTTCACCTCATATAATTAGCCCATCCTCTTTCTGCAACTGATTAATGGGTATCAAAGCCAGTAGCATACATACTATAGAATTGTGTGAATTTGTGACCGTCACCAGTATATGAAAAACAGTGAATAGTGACTGATCAGAGAGTGATTCACAGTCTTATTGTCAGATGTTGTGTCATCTGAATGTGCTGGATGCACAATTTGTGAAATTGTATTTTTGAAGGAAAATAGAATAAATGAAAATCACAGGGTGGAAATCCAGAACAACCATACAATGTCTAGTAAGTAAGTTGTCAATTTACCTATTATAAATATTTGGTCAGATAATGGCAGTCACAGATTGATCTAAACTGCCTGATACAGTGATACATCAGTTTCTGGGATGATGGTTGCATTTTTATTCATTAAGTTATATTGGCTCAGACTTTTAGCCTCTTTTAGCCTCTGTCTCTCACATCCATCCATCATGTATACTCATCCATGCTGCCTCTTCTTGTCTTTCTATTTTTTGCTTCTTTAACAGAAGGAAATGAAGAAACCACATTAAATAGAGGAGGGTAAATATAGAGAATGCAAGGAACTACATAAATAGACTGCAAGACTATACAGTTTAAGATCTTAAAGCTACATTTTATATGTAAAAAAAAAAAAAAAAAAAAAAAAAAAGATCATAGGGACGTGTGACATGTCGCTGCTCTATCCCATACATCGCATCTTCATCTCCAGCGCCACTTTGACCGACAGATGAGGAATCCCACCTCCCTCAGTGAGAGCTGTCAATCAGTTGCTCTGTGGAGTAGAGAGCTGAGGCCTGTCCCAACACGATCCTGTCATGGCTTGCTGCACAGGAGAGCATTCCCACCACTCAGGGGGCGTCCCGGCTGGGCAGTCTGGGGGCTTGAACGAGGGGCTTTAAATGGGTGAGAGAGATGGGGCTGGAGAAACAACTAATGCATCTAAGAGCAGCAGAGTGTGTTTTTGAGTTAAACTGCAGTTGATGGTTCATTTCACCTCAGTCAAGGAGGTGGTGATGTATTTATCACAGGGAGCATTTAATTAGCTTTTTATTACGTTTTATTTTGCAGTCAAAAAGTCTTCCACATAGCTCCTTTACATTTTAGAAACTCGTCAGGACATGATGAGTACGAGTGATTGGAAATGTGCAGGTTTTTTCATCAAACCAACAAACTGTGTTTTATCAGTAGCCAGTTGCATATGCAGAAAATACGTCTCTTTCCTCATTCTTCATTTTATATCCTTATATCACACATTAATTAAGGTTACACCAAAGCATTTAGAATGCTTAGATTCTCAATAGGTCTGATATAACGGCCTTTACATGCATCTCACTGCTGTAACACTAATATAATTCAACATGAAAAATGACTTAGACAGCAGAACCAATGGAAAACCAAACAACCAGATATTCAGCCATGCTATTCTACAATGAAGAAAGATACAGTTATTTTCGTGTGACTTCCAAATGTTTCTTCCACATTTAACCTTTCTTAAGTGATTTATCATAATTTATTACAATGTTACTAAAATTTTTCAGTGAAAATCAGGTATTTTCCTATATTTAATTTACTGGTCATGTATAAATTCATAAAAGTTCAGAGCGAATTCAGAGGTTATTATATCAAAACAAGAAAATTAAAAAAAAAAAAACATACTTTTTTAATCAACATATATATCCTTGATTAAAAATAAAAAGGAGCTTCTACAACCACTGTCACTATGCTCAATAAAGACAATATGGTCATCCAAATGAGTCATAAAAAGCTGAGAAACAGCATTTTACCTGAATGATTAAAATATAAAGTATAGGTGGGATTAGTGGTTGAAAACTTATTATATGTGTTAGATCAGTGATGCGTTTGGTTGCTGGCAGCTTTTTAGGTCTTTCAGAATTAATATGATCAAGCTAAGCCATCACCATATCGTCCAGAAATGTGTTTTTCTTTTTAGTGTTTTATTATGAGAATCAGACAACAGGCTCTGGCTTTAATATATCATATCTAACACAATATCAAATGTTGCAGTGTATAAACCTATTGATCTCTTACTGATCTCAATGCTTGTGAAAATATATCTGAAATTGGCAAAGATTAAAAATACGCTGAGTCATTCTTATCACAAGTTTCCCTCCTGCCAAGGCAGAGAGGAAAATGTATTCCAGTGCCGTGTATTTCACAGTTAATATTTAACATTAGGTAAACCATAATAATACAGTGGAACAACTAGTGAAGCTCAATTAAACAATCACAATACAATTTCACAGTAGAGCAAGCAACAGCTAATGATTTTACTGCGTATGGATGAGGAGAACAGTTGTTTGCTTTACAGTATACTGAATACAGGACAGAAGTGTGACATGGATGAAGACAGAGAGACTGTGGTGCATAAAGATAACAGTTATTTGGATATATAATTAAAGAGCATTTTAATATAAGGGGGAAAAAATGATGAACAATGCAGCACAGTTTAATGTTGTTTTCATTTCATCTTCAGTATCTACAGTTTTGGCTTTGTTCTTTGGTGTAACGTTATTTCCTGTGCCATAAGGAAGCTCCTGTGGGAATAAGAACAGACATATGTCGGACAGAGGTGTGCTGGATGCCTATGGACTGTAGCCCAGATGTCCTCCTGCTCACACAAAGCACAGTCAATCTGGATCACATCCTTAATCTCTTCCTGTCAAATCTGAAGACTTTTATTAGCATTAACTTCACCAAAATGTTGGAATAAAAGTGCCTGTTTAGAATTGTCATTTTCTATATGGTTATTTGGGTACTTTCAACCTTTATTGGGGAATCAAAGCTTGTAAAATGCTGTGTAAACACGACCGTCACCGTCTCGCTCATATTTCCACCACATTGCTCTGTCACTTTCTGCAGAAACAGAAAACTGACCGGCAGACGGCTTCCTCCGTTCTCCCTCGCTCACTCTCCCAACTCTTTGAATAATTAGTGATGTGTGTCAATATTGTGGCCCATAGTAACCATATGGTGGGTGCAGGCAGACAGGCCATTGTTGGGAGCTGTGAAATATTGTGTATCCCTGCAAGGGCTGGAGCCAGCAGAGGCAGGAAGTGTTGTCGGGACTGACAGGGACATTGTGCGCTTGAATGGGCGAGTCCTCGGTGGCAGGGAGCACCGTGGACCCAGACAGAAAGTCTTGACCCTGGCGAGAAAGGCTGATTAGGCATGGTGCTACAAGCCTCTCCTTCATCCACCCCCACCACCACCTCCTCCACCAACACTCCCCACACCCCCCACCGGAGGCCGTTAGGGTCCGAGCAGAATACAACAAGGCCACTTAACTCTGCGACGCCTTTTCACTGCGCACATAAAAACACTCATATATTCATGTCAGGGATGGAGAGGAGTGGGATGGGGGCTCAAAGCAGCACAGTCAGTGTGTGAACTCAGGGATGAGAGTGTGTCTGATTTGTGGGAAAGATAGTGTACATAGAAACTGACCAGCTGATCTAATGTCTCTTCAACAGGGTAGATTTTTTTGGGGACATTTTTTGACCTTTTTTTTTCATTTGTCCTATTCGAAGCTTTAAAACGAAATGATGCTATTAGTAGTTTGTGTGTTGTGTAGACGACAGATTGCAAATTAAGCTCAGCTTTTGTTTTACAGTCCTCATATTGCCACAATATATTCAGACAAACACATTAGTTCAGATGTAATAGAAGAAGGCCAACATTAACCAGTCACATTAACAAGCTGTGGAGTAGAGCAAAGCTGAGCACAAAGAGCATCCTAACGCTAATCAGTGCCTTAAAATTTGATGTAACTCCCCAACAAATATATGACTCTTAACTCTGCAAACATTTAAACTCAGCGAATCCTTCAAAAACATCAAGAAGAGACATTTAAATGCAATACTTCTTTGGCAAACATCAGAGTCTATACATATGGCAAACATTTTATTTGCTAATTAAGCATTTAAGAAATTAAATATTTAACTTTATGATTCTGAGAAGTCCACAACAGCCAGGATGACAGAATTAATCAAGGTGGTAATAAGACCTACGGGGTTTTTAATTTTAGGAATATGTGCTACATTTTAAATAATTACAGCCATTAAAGTCAAGTGGATTTATCAAAGTTTTTATATTCTCAGCGCCCTTCTGCAAAATTAATATTATGTTAAAAGATGCTGGTGCTCTGTTGTACTCTGTGACGCTGTGGATGAGGGATTCATTTTTTCAAGCTGTGTAGCTTCAACCAGAGGAGCGAGTTCATCTGGTTCAGTTTCATTTCGCAGTCTTCTGAGTCTTCTCCTCTCCTCTGCTCCATAACTGCCTGATCAAATGTGCTTCCATCCACGTCTCCTCTCCTGCCCGTCTCTCCATCCTTCTCCTCTTTCATCCCGTCCTCCTTTCCCCTCTCTGCCAATTATCTCTCCGTCAGTCTGTCACACTTTGTAGTCAAATAAAGGCGTCCTAAATTGATGCCCATCCCGCCTTTATCCCCCTGATAAAGCACAACAATTAAGGCTCATGTCTCTTTGCTCAGGCCCTTTGATGGCTCACAAAGCTGCACCCAGAAGGAGAGAGAGGTGGTGGAGCTAGACACATGTTAGCAGGAAGCTCTCTGTTTCTCTCTAAGCCAATGCAATGCAGGGATGAGCAGAATATTTTTTACACCAGTATACAAAGAGACACACTCCTGAGCATCAATATGTTGTAGAAATATGCAACTGTGGTGACAGTGACAGAGTCAGATACTTTACTTTACTTACTACAAAAATGATCTATGGGGTTATGAGGTGTGTAATGGAGTAGGAAAAGAGTAGAAACACAGTTCTGCGGCAAAAATGTGGCTTAATTTGACGGATGCTTCTTAAATTTGTGCTTTTGTAATGACATGCGGTTGTGAAATTGCTTTTCACATGTTCCTGAAAATGATATTTATATGTGCACCTGCACCGCAACTTTTCAAGCAAGAGAAAACACCAATGTCCCTAAAACCAGTCTATGAAAAACAATATGTGTATGGTATTACTTTAGAGCTGAGTAACTCTAAATTTGTACTTTCTTCCAAGAAGAGAATAAAAGTTTTGTGGAAAATGTCTCGGAAACGAGAAAATTGTTTGGAAATGATTGATAGGAGTCTTGAAACAGCTAAATGTGGTAAACAATCATATTTGCTCGGGGTATTTCAAATGTTGTCGATGAAAATTAAGGCATAGATAATTACTGAGTAAAAGCCAAAACATTCAGCATAAAAAAAGAACATTTAAAAAACACAGCATGACACCTGCAAGAATGTTGTTTTTTGCTATATGCCATGACACCGGGGGGTAAGCTTCTCTCCCATGGAAATATGAATAGTCATGTAGAAGTAAACGGAAAGGTGTGAAGGAAGCAGAAGACACAGCATCATTAAAATTCATCCCTCAAAGGATCCAAATATACAAGAGCAGTGTTATGGCAGACGCCTGACATCAAATCTGTACCCTGGTTTTATGCTTCAATGAGATCTGAGACGTGAACAGAAAGTTTTCATCTCAGATTAAATGACTCTGGACTAAACGATATGTCTCTAAGTACTTCCAAAGTATGATCAGTGTATGAAGCTCTTGGAAACTGTAACCTATTGTCGCGTAATTAGCTGCTCCTTTACAATACTGACTGATTTATGTCATTTATATGACTGCTGTGTTTTTCAGGCTGTGCTTTATCACTGTATGAGGAGAGGTTTAAGTGTAAAAATGCAGGATTTCTTTATGTTGATGATGAAATTTTAATTAATTAGTTTGTTAATAAGGGAGTACACGACCAATCAATGTTTAGGGTTAATATTTATACAGGTTAATTTTATTTCATCCAAACTGGTGTAGATTTTATCCTACCGACATATTCAACATCCAAGACCCAAAGAAGAAACAACCAGCACAGCAAAAATGTTAACTTATTTCTCCATTATAAGTATCAAATAAATAATATAAATCATTATTATTTATATAATTAATGTAATAAAGAGAAAATGGAGATTATTATTTAAACTTTATTTAAAATTTAAATATATATATATATATGTGTGTGTGTGTGTGTGTGTGTGTGTGTGTATATATATATATATATATATATATATATATATATATATATTTTTTTTTTTTTTTTTTTTTTTTTTTTTTTTTTTTCCATTTGTGTTAATCTGTGTCCTTAAAAATGTACTTACTGACCTTTGATCCTTGAATCATTCTTTTTTTTTTTTTTTTTTTTTTAAGCAATTTCACATAAGTATTAGTTGTGTTACACTTAGGCACTTCAAATTTAGGCACAATTTTTTTTTTAACTACATAGAATTGATGCTTATACCAGTATATTGATATTTTTTTAAAAGCACTAATAAAATCAGAATCATAAAACATAAAGCTAGTAGGAATAAACTGACAAAGTGACATGAAAAACTGAAGTAACACCCACCAGATATTGCAAAAAGTAAATATGAGATGGTGTAAAAAGGAAATTTCTCTGGTTTGTGATGAAGACACCACTTAGGATTAAGAATGTCCTGGGGTTTTATCAGGTTCTTGCCTAGTATTTAGTCTTGTATTAAATTTTAGTTACAGTAGAGAACACTTAATTCATATTTTTTTTGCAGTAAAACAGGAGGTAAAGTTTTAAAATCACATAGATGTTCAAGTGTTTCAGCTGAATGTGAAAATCACTTTATTCACATAACAGGCAGGTTTTTAATCCAACCTGTAATACTAAATATTTCTAATTCATGTATTCACCAGACTGTGGATGCCCAAGGAGATGGTTCCAATATTTAGTCCATTTAATTTACATGAGTGAGGGTGAACTAAATATCAGGGAGCAGAAGTCAACAGACCTTTTCTTTCTCCCCCCCTGCGTCACCACAGCTCAGCAGTATAGTTACCTGGGAGGCTGGGCCTTGTGAGTGAGTAATGTTACTGAAACAATAGCACTGACAGCAGAAGTGTGGAGAGAGTGATGAGACCCCCAGTCGGTGTGCCAGCTCGCTTGGCCTCGGAGTCTCTTCACTGGCTTTCCCTTTCAGATCCATGCCCCTGAGGGCTTCAGAGCCACCGGGACACCGGGATCCCAGAGAGGACCGGGATCCCAGAGAAAATCCGATGAAGAAATATTATGATTACGAAGAACATTAACACTGTGTCTATGTGAAAGGTTCTCCAGTTAGTGCATTAACAGTAAGAGCCCGTCTCTGATTAAAATAGATCATCATTAGCAGTAAAATGAAATTTCAGCAGTAGTAACACAAGAACACCCACAACTGAGAGAAGTACTGAATACCTTTAAATAGAAATGAAATTCATCTGCATCACATCGTCTGTGTTCCCATGCAACCCAGTTACCAGGCAAAAATACATCCTATGTTTCATATCACACCAGAAATAAGGAAGACTGAACTACCTGAAGTCAGAGATACCCATTAATAATGTTTTTATAGTTCCCTGTTCATTATTGTTTGTCTTCAAGCCTCATTCTGATAAATTTTGTTTCTAAACTTTTTCAGCTCAAGATCCAAAAGCTACATTTAGTGTCTCCTCAGGACAACAATTTGCAGAAATATGCATTTTTAATTGACTATCATGCTATTAAAACTATCTTGATGCAGGAAAAATGTTAAGAATGCAATGCTGAGAATGCTCCAATTGAACATGTCAGTCTACTTTCCTTCATTTCCAAGTGCCTCCAACATAAAACACAGTCCCCTCTTCTGCATTTTCAATGGCATTAGTGAGTCTTATAAACTCTCCCAGAGAGTTTATAAGACTCATGTATTTTAATGACCAAAATTGATTCACTTATCATATTATTGTTGTGTACTTTATCCAGACAATGGATGGCCCAATAAAAACAGTTCTATGACCTGTGTCCAAACCCTAAGTTTGGGAAAGGCTGTGTTAAACTGTATGTGACACAACAACACCAACGTTTCCCGTCTCCCCCGTTTTTTCCAGCGTCTTTGTGGTTTCCAGGGTGAACGTCATGGTGACCATGGGATTGGTTTCAGTCTCCGAGGGACGTCCGACTGTGACATGATGCACAACAATCAAACACCATGACAACTCTGCAACAATGCTGTTGATTCAGCAACTCGACCAAACTGTATGGAGAGCAGGAGAGCGGAGACAATGAACCTGTTGCTGAGTGGATTAGACGCTGTGAGGTGTTTGTATCAAAGGCTTTTATGGGATGAAGCTGTACTTCAAAAGTAACAGGAACTTAATGGGTTAAATTATTCTAAAGTATCGCACTTCATTCTGTCAGAGGCAGAAGTACTCAGAGTGTGAGTGAAAATACATTGTATTATCAGAAAAATGTACTTTAAAGTGGAATTAAAAGTACTTGTTATGCACAATGACTCCTTTCAAAGTCTTGTATGATGTTTTTATATAATGTTTTCATTTTATTATTATTGTTCTTTAACATGGAGCCTTTTTTATCATTGTATTTTCCCATACTTTATAAGAATGTAACACACAAAAAGTACCAGGTTACTACATATAAAATAAAACAAGTGGGGTAAAAAGTGCATTATTCCAAACCGCAAATGCAATGGAGGAGACCTATAACATAGTGTGAAATGGTAATACTAATTATAGTGAAGTACAGTACACTGCCCTCTAATTCAGAATCAAAATAAATGAATCCTTATGCAGAGGTTCAGTTTCTGGATGTTTTTAAGATATGTAAGCTTGATAAAATGACACTGAAATAAACCCTGAGATTGATTCTGTCACATAAAACATTTGACATAAATGTTTTTATTTTACGTTAAATGTTCCTTATTGCATTTCCTCACTTTAACAAATGAGTATGAGGTTCCCATCCTTTTACATGCAGTTTACCATTAGTTCTGTGAAGTTACAAAAAAGTAGCCCTTGTAAAATTAGTCTTTCCAGTTGTTCCTGTTACTTTTATATGTCTGATCTGATGTTTATATTCAAATAAAAACACTATAGGTCTTGCTCCAAGATAAACGAAGGGAAATAGTAAAGCATACAAGATTTGTTAAACAGTCAGATTGTGGGAAAACACATTAAGTCGGTCTGGAAAACTCTGCTGGTTTCTAAATTAAAAGTAAGTGATTGCACAAACTCACCTTAATTACATTTGTGCAATCACTTACTATTAATTAAGCTGATGCTGCCATCATGTGGTAGCTATGAACAATAAATGTTGGGCAAAAAGGTTGTTGTATGAAATGAATCACAGACAGACACAAAGGGCACAAACAGAAAAGACAAGGCAGAAAATTTAACAACAATGACATATTTTTTAATCCATAAAGATAATTAGGGGATTTTTTTTTTTTCAAGCTGAAGTAGCTCTGATTGAGGATGTGTAGCTCTCATCTACAAATCCAGATATTCCTGATGGAGGAGCATAGAGGTATCTGTGTTCAGTGGTCTCATGGCTCGGACTGGGATCATGGAGGTTGGAGCTGAAAGTGAGGCGGAGTAGGGTCCTCAGTGTCCAATCACGGTCTGCGAACCCAGTGCTGTTTTCACCTCTGTCACAGTTCATCTGATAGCGTTGAGCCTTCATCAGCTGAAAAGGGTCAGCTCTCCTGCAGACTGGCTCACACCTGGAGAGACCACCAGGGCCTGGTGTTGATGTACACTCAGGTTGTGATGAGGAGAAACTCTCCAGCTCAGGGATGTTAGAAGGTGGAGAGTACAGGTAGCGTCTTTCGCCAAAGACTTTTCGAAGTTTGCAAGAAAGGTGGTCATCAATGATATATTTGTGGTCACCTTGTCTCTGCATCCAAGCTGAAGGAAAGAAAACAGAAACAAATCAACTTTACTCAGTGTTTAACTTTGCTTTACATGTTCCATAATGAGGCAATTTCACAAAAATACCCATTAGAATATAGGGCTACATTACAAAGTAGCCTATATAAGTAAAACACACAATGATCTATAATCATAAAAACATGAAGCTAGCACAATAACACTATATACCATCTACAGTTTTTAAATGGAAAATCGTTGGTTGAAAAATGATGTCTTAACCTATAGAGACCCAAACAACCACTGGTGACACAATCCATCTCCTGATCAAAACTGTTTAATACCTGTTGAAACACTAATTCTATCAATACATGTAAATAATTGGTGTAAAATGCAGTTTGTCATCTTTTCATGGTCATCAGATATGACCCATTTGGACGTTCAGAAGCTCCATAGTGAACATTGATTCCCCAGTAAAGCCCATGGAGTTGGATCAATGACAGTGGATGGAGACACTTGATTTTACATTCAGTTAATAACTAGTAACTTTTTCTCCATTTTCTTCTCTGTTTTATATAATTAACTTTGAATTTACTCTGAGTTTTCATAAACATCTACATGATATGTGAATTAAATATAGGAAAAAACATGATTTACACCAAAAAATGCAAATACAGAGGATGATATTATATTTAAAAACTTGGTGATAAATCAGTTAAGAAAGGTAGAAATAGAGAACAATTAATCTGGGAACAGCCACAAAAGTAACACTGGATCTTTATGGGTTAAAGTACCAGTACTTACATGGTAGGTAGTCCTTCTGTAATGCTGAAGTTACAGTAGGTTGGGTCTCTGCACAGTGTTAGTTAATGCTGATGTATCGAGCAGGTCAACAGGAACCAATGAAAAATCAGGCTATTGTGGTCTCTTGTCAACAAAATGCTACTTTGAAACCAAACAGAAGCATCATTGGTCCTTCAACGTTTACTTTGGCTATTTTCAAGTAGAGCTATTGCTAAGCAACATATGAACAGACAGGCTGATTCCTTTCAATAAGCTCCATGACCGTGTGTACAGTGTTGTCATAGCACTAAAAACACAGTTGTATATACATTTACAAGAATGTAATATGTTGATGTTTGATATGTGTTTTTGTTCTGTTACCCCTTGTTGTGACACACACATACAGTACTGTGCAAAGTCCCAGGCCAATATCATGTTTGTTGGTTTAACCCATAAAGACCCAGCCACTGGCAACCAAAACCATCTACTGATCTAAAATGTTTAATACCTGTTGAGTCACTAACCCTATCAATACATGTAAATAACTGGTGTAAAATACAGTTTGTCATCTTTTCATGGTCATCAGATATGATCCATTTGTGCATTCAGAGGCTCCATAGTGATCGTGGAAACACAGTCATCTTCTAGAACATTGATTCACCAGTAAAATCCATGGAGTTAGATCAATGACAGTGGATGGAGACACTTGGTTAATGTTAAGTTAGTCACATATTTTGCTGAAAAAGTCACATTTTTCTCAGTTTCTGATATAATAACCTTCAACTACAGTCTGATATATTATGAACATCTACATGATCTGTTACAAACCAGGGATGAGAGGAACCCAGTTGCATGTGGTGAACGACAACAGACTGACTCAGGAGAGTGTATATGCAAATAAAAATTTATTAAACACATAAATTAAGATACAGAGGGAAAACAAACTCTAAATACAGAGATCCAAGGGCATCACTGAACCAGGAAACAAACACAAACTAAACCAGGGGAGCCAGACCTGAAACACAACAGAATATAAAACTAAAACACACACCAAGGAAAGAACACAGGATAAAAACCTAACAAAAACCCCAAGCACCAGGTAACCACCATACAAAGTAAATCTAAATTAGAGAGACCATCTTACCAGCATGGAAGAGAAGACGCTCTGGCACACAACACAGGAGCTGCAGAGCTTTTAAGCAGGAGGAAAGCTTGATTGCAGATCAGCTCCTGGTGTGTGCCATTACCTGGTCAGCACACAGAGGGGGGAAGGGAGGAAACACAAGACAACCAAAACCAAACCAAAAAGTGGGTCATGACATGATCAGTGAAATAAATATAGGAATATACCTGATCATTACTGTAAAAACACAAAATACAGAGGATAATATTATAATAAATGGTGATAAATCACTTAAGAAAAGTTAAATATAGAGAAAAAACTATTTTGAGACCACCACATAAGTAGCACTGGGTCTTTATGGGTTAAGTTTCACTGTTGCCCATGAGGTTGGAATAAAATATTTGTACCTCTTGTCATGAAATAATTGTGGGAATGGGATTTAATCTTGACAGATAAGAAGTGTGAAGGTCAAACATGATTACTGATTTGTATAATCAGAAATAAGGGAATGTGAAAACAAGATTATTCCAACTTTATGGACATCAGTATATAAGGACCACACACATGCATTTCTCAGTGTCGGGATTAAGATCCAATCTGGATATACGGGAAGGAAAGCATTAAAAACAAAAGTTTCAGGGAAAAAAAGCTTCTATAAATCAAACAGGTAGTATTTAGTGCAACCTCTCGTTGTAGTTATCACATCTTTAACACTTTTGTTCAGACAATATAAGATTTATTGCATTGATTTTCTGATGTTTTATACCAGGTTTTATTCAACACATCAGATGTTTCCAACTGTTTGTGCTACATCTTATCATGGGCACAGGTGTCATATTAAAAAGTGACCTTTTTTCACCAATATATTTCAGTTTTTGTGTGTTTTTAAGGTTGTGAACATATTTCCTGTATTTTCTTGTATTTGAAGAAATGAGAATGAGAAATAAATATGTGTGCTCAGATCAAGTCTGCAAAAACAACAAAGCTAAAAGTGGCTATGACTTTAGCACAGTTCTGTACTTTGTTGTTCATATTGCAGGGACACTATTTTCCTATAGCAGGTATCATATTTTAATTTTATCAGGGAATAAATCTAATTCTGGGAATTGACATTTAAAAGGTGTTCATGTTGTATAATAAGAACTGTTTCCACGTGTCTCTGTGGACAGTGTTGACTCAGCTCGTCCACTTTAAGCCTCCAGGTTTGAACATCGTCAGTGTCTGTGTCCGTTTCAGATCAGTCATGGTGGCCAATTGTAGGAGGAATGAAAAATCATGTTCAATATGGCAAGAAACCCATTTGGGAGCATGCAGCCCTTAGTCGAAGCTGCCCCCAGCTGGAACTTTTCAGGTTTTAAAGGGGTGCCCAAATTTTTGTTCATAACTGTATTTGTGTTATATAGTGTATGTCATCCCCGTCAGGGCCATATAATCCCACATAAATCAAAATGAGGGCGACACGGTGGTGCAGTGGTTAGCACTCGTGCCTCACAGCAAGGAGGTCCTGGGTTCGATTCCAACACCAGTCGACGGGGGGTGGGACCTTTCTGTGTGGAGTTTGCATGTTCTCCTTGTGTCTGCGTGGGTTCTCTCCAGGTACTCCGGCTTCCTCCCACCATCCAAAGACATGCACTAATAGGTTAATTGGTTAATCTAAATTGCCCATAGGTGAGAGTGATTGTTTGTCTCTATATGTTCAGCCCTGCGATGAACTGGCGACTTGTCCAGGGTGTACCCCACCTTCACCCCTATGTAGCTTGGATAGGCTCCAAGTGACCCTAGTGAGGATAAAGCAGGTTCAGATAATGAATGAATGAAATCAAAATTAATGAGAAGTATGTTTTTGATTGTTTGCATTTATTTATCAAATTTTACATATCTTTGTGATCAAACCTCTGCTATGACTTATTCAGTTCATTAAAAGACCAAAAACGAATTTTAATGATGCTATGTCTCTGAATTCTCTCATATCTTTCGATTTACTTCCACTGACTACTGAAAATTTCAATAGAAGACAAGCTCACCCCCTGGTACGGTGTCCCACTGGGTTTGCTAAATGCTCTCTTTACTTTAGGCTTTTACTCCATAATTATCTATGTCTTAATTCTCATCAACAAAATGTGCAATACCCTGAGCAAATATGATTGTTTACCACATTTAGCTGTTTCAAGTCTCCTATCAATCATTTCCAAACAATTTTCTTTTTTGCACTAAAACATTTTCAACCAAACTTTTGTTCTTTCCTCAGAGGGGAGTACAAATTTAGAGTTACCTGGCTCTAAAGTAACACAATACACATACTGTCTTCCCTGGTTTTAATGATAATGGTGCTTTCCCTTGCTTGAAAGTTGTGACACACGTGCACACATACATATATATGGTCAATGACACATATTTTGTAATGTTGTCACCACAGTGCATCTGAAATGAAAAATCAAGATGTGACTGAAGTGTGGACTTGCAGCTTTAATTAACCCTTTCATGCACGAATTATGAGAACCTTAATCAAGATTTTTCTCCTGACTGTTTTTATTCCTCTTTAGGCATGAAAAAAAAACAATGCGATTGAAAATTTTCTTATGAAAAATAAATGCATTTTAAAAAAGTAAAAAAAAAACAAAAAACAAAAACATTTAAAAAAAATAGTAATAATAATAATTAAAAAAAATTCTTAGGAACCTATTTTTCATGAAGTTGCAAAAATGTCCACTCAGCAGGACACCATGCATTTAATTTTTGAAGCGAAGAAACATGCATTTACTGATAATTGCGTGAAAACTATAACTATTACACTCAGGAGAGATCTACACAATGTTACCAATTCATGTCAGAAACGATATGTAATGTCTTAAAACTTTAATAAAGATATGTGTAAAAAAAAAACAAAAAAAACAAAAAAAAATCCATGAATATACAAGAGAACAGCTGTAGAATAAGTGTCCACTGTAGTGACCAGTATACATGAAAGGGTTAAAGGAGTTTAACAAACTATTGTATTAACTATTTTAAAACTATTTTAAAGAAGCTCCTTCTATTCTCAGAGGTTCATAAGTACTTGGATTTAGCTGGATGTCGATAAAGTTTAGAGGTAGGGTTAATTTTCTTCCCCAACAATATATTCCTGTGATCATCCACTTTAGTTGTCTTCTGAGGTCTTCCACGTCTTCTGATGTGGATTCTTTTTAAGAGCATACCACATTGTTGATTTTGGACACTTCTAAGCTTTTCACTATCTAATGGTAAATGTAAAAATTTTGTTAAACCCCTTGAATAATACTGAAATACCACTCTTCAATCACATCTCAAGTGTTTCATTGATAATCCACTATAGTCATGTACAGATGCAAAATTTGTGTCACTGTCCACATATATATGGAGTTGATTGTATATCATTTTGCAGAACTTCTTAAAAGCAATAGAAAAATCCAATAAGCCACATCTTTAACAGGGGCTTATTCTAACCTCATACTAGCCATGCAAACATCTCACAACCCCACATATTTATCTTGTGACCCTGTGGAATGTGTGATTATCATTTAACTAAATTGTATATGCAAATTTTTGTTTCTGCTTTTGTATTTCAACTTGTTTTATTTATTTGATTGTATTGTTTCTTAATGCTTTCATTAAATTTTTATTGTGCTTTTTGTCTTCTGTAAAGCGCTTTGGTCCACTGTGGTTGTTTGAAAGTGCTTTACAAATAAAGTTGGATTGGATTGGATAAAATAAATGTTCCACATCCACATGCAAGGGTGAAATACCATTGACATACTGTATGAAAAAATGAAGAACTGAAAATTAAGAATATATCATATTTTTACTTAAAGATTAACATCTGTAATTCGCTGGGTGTAATTGGTTTGAATAAAATTCTATTCTGTAGTTGTTTGAGGTTGTCGGTGGGTATGTTAAAGGTGCAGGTTTAAAATGTGTTGTCACCTTCAGGACACTAGAGGGAGCCCTTTCTTCAGCCTCTTTGTAAAGCTTCAGAAACACCTACAGTTCAGGCAAAACTCATCTGAACAGGCTGAGAGGCCAAGAGTTCAAGTAGCCTATTAAATAAGTATTGATGAAAAAATAAAGATGAGGTCTTAAAGTGGGCAGATAGTCACAACATGCTGATTCCAGAGATGGTGATGGTGTCGACAGCGCATGTTGTCCATGCATGACCTGTAACATGTATGTTAAACTGCAGTTTACTGCTTCTTTGCATCTGCTAATCAACATTTCAGTGTAATGACAATAAAGTTATTTCTAATCTAATATGCATGTATATTAGACATGCATAGTAGGCAGCATGCATCTATTCGGTTTTTCATTTTTTTCTAAGAATCATTATTTTTATATAATAGCTGCAACACTCCTCTTCTCTCTTCAGACGCACTTTTGAGATATTTAAGTCCAGCCTCTGCAAATTTTGGGCCATCAATGGATATCACAACTTCAGTAGCCTCAAGCACTCCTTCAATCCCCTCCACCTCAGAAGAGCCCAGTGATGCAGCATCAGGAACAAAGACTACACCACTGGACCCTGCTGACTAGAACATCTTCTCTAACTGACCAAGTACGAGGAGAGTTAGTGTTCACAGAGGTCCATTTCAAGTTCAAAACAGCTTCACATTTCCAAAACAAAAGGACGGATGAAGATGTCAACATGAATATTTTTGTGGTAATATTATTGTGGTTAGGGTATTTATATTGTATTTCAGATTTTTTGGTATTTATTTGTGATAAGTTAAGCATGTAAATTGGGTGACTTATTTGGTTATAAATTAAAGACAATGTTAAAAAAAAAAAAAAAAAGAAGCTTTTGTAAGCGTATGTAAATCACAGATGGAGGGAGGGCGCCATATAAAATCTCGCCTAGGGTGTGACATTGGGTATAGCCGGCCCTGATGTGTACAGTCAACACATCTGGAGTTCAGGACTGGTCTGCAGGTTCGGTCACTGCTCTATGACCCTCACTCTAAATTTATCAACTGCACTCGTCGTCACATGTGTCTCATATTTCTACTGGCCGATGGGACCGGCTAAGAATAGAGGAGCTCTGACACAGATTAACATGGCTGCTCCCTCTGCCACTCTTTTTCTAATAACTAATTATTTTCCACCTTTTAACAGTGAACCTTTACCTTTTGCCTAGATTAACACTAAGCTCATCCACTGGAGTGAGAGGGAAGAAGGAGTAGTAGTCATTATGCTTCATATGAAGACTTTAGATTTGATGTCTGTGAGCAAAGTGGGTCATGATGCTGTAAAATGCTTGTTTTTTTCAGTCTTACTGTGCATTAATAATCACTGATTTTTCAAACTTTTCAAAGCTCTAAGTGCTTGTTGCATGATCTTGAATGTGTACTACTGATCCTACTGTAAAAGGCAGCAGTGTCTTTGACTTAGTACTAAATATCACATCTAATCCTGGGATGGAGCAGGATCTCCTGGATATGTTGGGATGCCCCTCAGAGAGAGTGATGATCCACCAGCGCCAGAACATCCTATCAGCTTCAGCCAACTTGGATGCACTAAACCTCATTGGCTCATGTGCAGGGTTATTTAGGGCCACATGACGAGTCCATCTTCTGTTTGCCTATACGATATCTCATCTTCTCCCTGTTCAGTTGGGGTCAGTGAGTATGAACGTCTTTGTGTGACTAAGGTCAGGCCACTTAGGATTTAAGTAGGAAAGATTATGACAGCGGTTATAATGATTTTCTTCAAATGAGGCAGCACACTTTTACTTTAGAAGAGTACATGCAAATGCAAACACAACACACCCCTGCAGCTTATGCAAACAGACCAAACCAAGGCCACTCACTAAAATGCACCTGCTGAAAACACATAAAAAAGTTCTTTACGGGTCATAAAAATGACAATGAAACAACAATGTAAAAAAAATATCCAGAGAATTGATTTATTTCCTTTTTTTTACCAAAAGATAATGAGGCTCATTAACTTTCGGTTAAAAAAAAAAAAAACAATAGTCAGGTTGAATTTGATATTGGTCTTGGTATATTGGCCTATTTAAGCATTTACTGTTAGCAGATAGTCTTTCAACAGTATCAGTGTCTAGCACTAGACATGAATAGCTGGGTAAACACAGAAAGGAGGTGAAGAGCTTTTATGACTTTCTGTTTGGTAGTTGTCATCACTTAGAGCAATTGAAACGCCATAAAGTTAGAAGGTGGAGAACAGCATATCTCCACATGACAGATATCCTTCTAAACACAGAAGATAAAAAATGGTGAAAAATGGTTTTAGACATCATCAAGGTGGGAGAAAGCAGAGTTCAGGTGTTGCTGATAATAAACTGTGCCTTTTTAGTGGTGATGAGAAATCTGGAAGAAAAAAAAAAAAAGAAGAAGAAGAAGAAGAAAAAGAAAACTAAGTGTAGTCCGTGCAGAGACATTCAGGAAATAGATCAAACCTCCCCACAGATTCTGGACATTCTTTGAATAGTTTGTATGGTGGTTATGGTTTTACCATTTGTGGAAGGGACTGTGATAGATTGGAGATAAAAAAAAAAAAAAAAGAGAAGAGAAGAGAAGAGAAGAGAAGAGAAGAGAAGAGAAGAGAACAGAAGAGAACAGAAGAGAACAGAACAGAACAGAACAGAACAGAAGAGAACAGAACAGAATAGAACAGAACAGAACAGAACAGAACAGAACAGAACAGAACAGAATAGAACAGAACAGAACAGAACAGAACAGACAGGATATGGATCTAATATCCTCTTCAGTCAGTGTTACTGATGGTGATGATGGTTGTGGCATTTACACAGAGGGAAATGTTACTTCAGCTCCTTGTTTTCTTTCCATGATATCTGTATTTCCATGCATTCGAGTCTTATTTATTTTCAGATATGTAAGCCTACATTTGGGAACAGATAGGGAACTAATTTTATTAAAGGCTCCTGTGTCAACTGCATAAACATGAGCCACAGACAGGTTTACACTGGCTGTCCCAGCTCCGTGAAAAGATTTAAATCAATTAATTATTCAATTTTCCAAATTTTGGGTGTCTTTAAAATGGTCTTATTCAACATTATGTGTTTCTATTTTTTTCCTCTTCCACATGAAACTCCAATTTTCTAATGTTACTCATATGTTGAATAGTATTACATCCATAAACAACAGACCTAAAGAGGACAAAAGAGTAAGTCATGCCACCACTTTGGGGACTCATCAGGGGTACTGGAGGAAAATTCATCTATAAAGGAGTATTTTATTGTACTAAAGAACACCTGAAACCCTCTTTATATAATATTACTATCATATATACAATTTGATGTGGCTTCTGGCGAAGGTTAGTATTTAATATGACCTGTATTCCCATAACAAAAAGCAATGATAACATATGTCTGTCAGGTGTTCAATAAAACCTGGAGGGGGGGGGGGGGGGCACCAGAAAGATGAAGAAAATATCATATTTATCGGAGAAAAGTTGTATTTGTATGAAGATATTTTTGTGTTAAAGTAATGTTAAGGGTAAAGGTAAGTCACACAAAATACTTGATACTCTGGTCAAGAAGTTGTTTTTAAATGAAATTTTAGTTTTTAATGCTGTTCATACTATATTGCCAATGAAATTGGAATAATTGTTTCAATATTTTTGTGATAGGAGGTAAAAAATATATATATATCTCACCTTCATGAGCAATAATGTATTTAATGCCTTACATTACATTTATGTGCTCATTAGTCTCTTCTCCACCAACATTCCTTGGTACTCTTATTACCATTGATTTATCTACGTGGCTAAAAGAATTCATGGTAATCTGTGCAATTTGTGTTTCCACTACACCACAAAGTTCCTGGGAATCTAGTCAAATCAGGCAGAGTCTTCTAGATTCCCTGACCTGAAGCCCCGCTGAATTTCTTTTGCGCATATTCAGCAAATACATTTGATGAGGTCCTTGCTTATTATCTGGAGTTTTTCTTAATTGTTCTTCTTGGTTCAACTGGACTAGTTTATATCTTTTTTAAATGTTTCGTCTCTAATCCAAGAGACTTGATTTTCAAAAGAGCTTCACTAGTCCAGTTGAATTGAGAAGAACTACCAAGAAGAACGATGACTTTGGGCAAATGAGAACCTCCACAGACATTGTCCAGAGTGCATTTGGAAGGGCAGACAGATTATTGCATTTGCACTTGTAAGAGCCTCGAACATGTTTTTTGTTTTGTTTTTTGTTTGTTTTTTAGTGCATGCTCATTTGAGTGTCTTTGACAAATGGACCTCATTGTCCATCTCATGTAGCTTCCTTTTGTATTCATTTTCCAAATGATCAAAACACACTGGTTTAAACATTGTAGGTGAACATACTGTGAGGGCAGAACACTCACAGTATGTTCCAACAATCAGCTTTCTTCAACATATAGCCCTGCCTCCAATAATTCCAGGTAGCCTAATATAAACAGTCCTGCCCTCCTACTAGGAACACTTTTTGGGAAAATTTTGGGGTTGGAGAAAAGGTTTTTATTTGGGTAATTTCTGTGGAAATGCACTGGGGTTTTCAAAATCCTGATAAAGTTAAAGTTTCTGGTAAAAGAAAAAAGGGGCTGTTGTAACTTTGCTAACCCAAACCTAATCATGGCCTAAGATGTTTTCACAATACTGTGAATTAAGGCATTTCATATACTATAAACTGTAAAGGCGATACAGACTGAAGGAAATAAAGTCTGAATTCCCACTGTGGGACAGATGGGACCCTTTAGGAGTCCAGGATAAGGGTCTGGATTTCTCAGCTCAGCACCTGGGGGATTATTAGTGAATGAATAAATCTCCAATATATGGTTGCATTATGTAGAGTCAGTGTGTGCATATAGTGCCTTTACAGTTGCAGTTATGTAAGGCATGCCTGTGGGCTATGTGGGCTCTTATATGTGTCTGTAGTGGTCCAGGTGCAGCAGCCTCGGGCGGCCTGAACTCCAACAGACAGCGCGTGAGAAGAAAAAAGCTCATCTGACGTCAGCCACGTTACATTTCAGTAAACCAAGATGGCGGAGGTGAGCGGGTTGAGGAGCAGAAATCACTTCGAGTCGAACTGCAAAAGCCGAGTCGTTGACGGAGGTAAACTGTTGTTGAGAATGTCGAGTAGTTTTCTAACACTAGTGGGATAAGAAGTATGTGGGCTGTGGGTTAGTCAGGACTCTAAATATTTAGCTTCCGCCGTCTTTGTCTTGGTCGGTGCCAAACTCTCGCTTTTCCGTTAGCCAGACGGCTGTGTTTTCAGTTGGGCACCCGGGATGTCCTGCCAAATGCGGCTCCTCCTGCCAACATTTACTCTTCTATTTCGTTAAATTGGAGCTGGCACATATTAGACTGTGTAGAAATTAAACCAGAGGAAGGTATCTTGTGGGAGTTTGTTGGTACTTTCTGTCAAAACGTGTTGTCCTTCATGTTAACTTGGGCTAAAAAGCTGGGATCTTGAAGAGGATACTGATTTTGACCCGGATACTAATGCTAAACACCTGTCGCCTCATTTGTCCTCACCGTCACTTTGTACCGGTTCACACAGGACCACGACCGGGCCAAGTGTACTGAAGCCTCCCCGCAGTCCGGGCTGTTCAGCTCCAGATTCATCGGTCCTGAACTTTGAAACAGTCCGCGTCAGAGCAGTTTCCTGTAGGGCTGTTAGTCCACACCACCACGCGTACACTAATCCTCTCAACCCACTAATGACTCGGATATTTTCGAATACCCTATTATTAGTCTGTTAGGTTTGTCAGCAGACTTATCCAGGCAAGTGCAAGGCTTGTTTTGTCCTCTACGTGCAGCTGTATGAACATGTTTGCATTTTAGGGCAAAGAGAACGCATGGAAATACACCAGAACATACAGATTCTACAACTTTCATTCATTAACTGGTCGTTTTAAGTTCACATAGACAGAAAAACAAATCGATTAACCTCACTTGAACCCAACATTGAGAAGAAAAACATAACATGATTCAAATTAAACTCAAACTATGCACCATATATCTGTTATATATATATATATATATATATATATATATATATGTTAAACAGCAACAGTTAAATGATAAATAAAATAAAGTACCATTGATAGGACATTCACAATTGATATATAACAACAATGCTCAGCAGAAGAAATTCTGTGCCTGAATCTTTACTAACAATCTTTCCAACTATTCTTTTCTCTGACCACAATACTGCCCCAAAACTGCATTTAAAAATGTCGGGAGTCAGGTACTATGCATATTATCTGTAATCTCAATAAGCAGCAATTTAAATAATAGGTAAAAATAAAGTACTACTGATAAGATATTATAGTTGATATACATCAAGAATGTTGAGCCAAAAAAGTGTCCAGAGGAATCGGGTGTCTAAGTTGTGTGATGTAGGAATATCCCTTAAGGCAAAATCTTGATTAATCTAATTAATGTAATGTTTCCTAGCCCAAATCAAGCTTTTAGTTCCACATCACGTATATATTCATCTGTTCAGGGATCTCTACCTCCAAACTTGTAAATTACTCTTAATTCTCTATTGTGTGACTACAATGCTGACCTGTAACTGCACTTAAGTGTGTTGTGAGTCAGGGTTTTTTAGTATCTTTTTTATTGATATGGATAGCATCGCTAATTATTTTAACAATGCCCACTGTCTTAAGCAATGTGTTTAGGTTGCAATATTTGTCACACATGCTGATATTAGGTTTTGACTTGTATAAACCTTTTTTGCAGAAAATTTTAAGATGTTCTGCAATGACATAAAACAGGGTAAATGATAAAGTAGTTAGGGGTTAATTTTCTGTTCAGTAATGCTCTTGCTTTACAGACTATGTTTGACACAGGTATTCTGCAGGAGAAAAAAAAAACATTTTCTGTGCTTCTATCTTCAAAGAAAAGACTTAAGCTAAAGAGAAGCTAGTTTACTTCCTATGGGTCCTTCTTAACATTCAGTAATTCATGAGCGTCATCAGTTAGATATGGTTTGGAGTACCTTATCGTGATAACCTTTATGTCTACTTCAACACAGGCCAGCTGGCTCAGTGACAGCAATATTCACTAACTGCGGTTGCTCTTAATCTGCACTTTGTCCTCTGAGCACAGACTCTCAATTGGTGTTTTTGCTCCAACTGAACATTTGCCCTGCTTGACTTGTGTCCAGAGAGGCCAAGTCCAGTTGTCTTCGGTGCTGGTCTTTTCGGGAGTCAGTGTACATGCATGTTAATAAGCTACAGTGGGTTTTAGCTCTTTTTCATAAGCATAGGCTCTTCTGTCTTGCTTTTAATGGTGTAAACACAAGTTAAACACCTGTTCTGTAGCTTGTTCATTGTGTAAAACTGGCAAATTACCCAGAAAAATGGCTACGTGAAGAATGAAAGTTACCATATTTAAAGAAAAGGGGACTATAGCCTTATCTAAAAGTCTAGCTCAGATATAGTGCAGTAGTCGAGGGAAGGGAATGCTGATTTGGGACACATTCTCAAGATGTAGGACAGCCAGTGCAGTAGTGCAGAGATGGTGTATTCAGGTTGGATCGTTAAAGATAGTCTCATCAGAAGTAGAGGGATTCAGAACTGAATACACTCATGTTTGTGTGTGTCTATATGCACAATGTAATCTATCTTATTCTTTGGTGACTTTGTTGACGTGTTTGTGTACACAGAGCAGTACATGTAGGCCAGTGAACATCTGCTCAGTGCTTTTGAAAGATAAGTAAGGTAGCTAATTTTAGTTCTGCCCCTGTTTTCTGTAGGCTGGGGAATGGGACAGTACATTAGCCCCTTTATAATTAAATGTGTGCAGTCAGAGTATATCAGGAGAGATAATGGTTTTTCTCTGGCTGTTTATGCACATTGAACCTACTCAGCATACTAGATTCCCCGCATCCTATACAGACTCATAGCTGTCCCTGCAGAATAGTGTCTTTGTGCAGATCCCCTCCATGGCTGCATTCTGTGCCACTTCATGATGAGTGCTGCTGTGGACTTGATGGGAACCTGTGCTGCCTTAGACTCAGGAAATGTGCAGGACTAATTTGTGTGCTGAGCAGATTACAGTACGTGTCTAACGCATGCAGCAGTTAGTCAAACACTAGCACAGCATTGCTTTGGTCCTTTGGGACTTTGCTGGGGAGGCTCTACTTACAGCTACCCTCAAATCAAGAAGCTTTACTTAATATCAGCGTTTCATAATTTCATCAAAATGTTGCAGTTTGGAAACACTCCAAGACCTAGCTATTTTTGTGGTGCCTTACAAATCAGTTTTTCTCCACATTTAACTTTTTTATAAGTCATTTATCACCTAGCAAATCTGGCAAAATGTATTATCAACTAAACAAAAAACAAGTGTTTACGACCACTGCCATTTGTCAAACTACATGGGTTTTACTAATGAATCAGTCTTGCAGAAGATGATTGTGTTTCCAGATTTACCGCTTAGTCTCTGACTGTCCAAATAGGTCAGATATGATGATGCAGAAAAGCTGAGAAACTGCATTTTACCTGAATTATGTAAATGTATTGATAGGATTAGTACTTCACAATATATTAAACATTTTAGATTAGGAGATGCTTTTACTGTTTAGGTATTTGAAGGTGAAACAGTACATTCATTGTCTTTTATGCAGAAAGTTATAGCTAGTGGTGTCATATTCCAGGGCCCATTTCAGGTAACACTGCATTCTAAGGTGAAGCTGACATTATTTGTCTATTAATTGGTGACACACTTCAGTTGAAGGATCTCTAAATCTTGTTTAAATTTGGAATATCATTAAATTTTAGCGTAAATGTTTTTCAAACACACTGCGCCAAAGGAAATTAGGAGAGGT
Source organism: Sphaeramia orbicularis (assembly GCF_902148855.1). Classification (NCBI taxonomy): domain Eukaryota; kingdom Metazoa; phylum Chordata; class Actinopteri; order Kurtiformes; family Apogonidae; genus Sphaeramia; species Sphaeramia orbicularis. Next base: position 29,221,504 of record NC_043971.1, on the reverse strand, counting down.
GTTTTTTCTCATTAACAGACCAAATGAGCTGCCACTATCCCCAGTAATTTTTTACAGTAGCCTACATTTCACAAACCTGATGAAGTTTAGTAATTAAGGTCACTTCATTAGCAGCATAGCTAGAAAATTATGACTCATCATGACTCAGATATATGAATGAGCAGTCCTTAATGTTTATCCTTCTGCCTCTTTAGTGTCAGATGACTGTTTTTTGTATCTGTAAAGGAGCTGTAACACTATTGCCAGGCATCTGGTCAAAAAGTAGGAAACAAGGTTAGACTGGGATAACGGTAAAGTTAATGGAGTGTTGCATTGTGGATAATTATGATATGTTTGCTTATAAGACATTTTTCCTGTTTCATGGTGGGAGTTCGTCATTTTGTTGACATTTTTTAAAAATTGTCTCTTACCTATATCCATGATAACAGCTATAATACACTTGCCACTTTTCCACAGAGATCTCAGAAAAAAGGTGAGATAGTGATCCCAGCTTTTTGCCACCATTGACTGATTATACAGCCAGGCCAAAGGAGTAACAGAGGTGAGACGGCCTGGACTTTTATACAGTGGACCTGCGTTCCGGAATCAAAGGGGTGGTGACGCAGTGCAGGGTATAGTGTGATGTATAACTTGCGTGTTGGAAATACCCCGAGCATAGCGCTCCTTCATCTTCTTAGCTAACCTCTCCAGAGTCTTTCACCATTCCACAAATGTTAGCATGGATAGAGCCCTCCGCCCGAAGTGACAACAGCTCGCAGACCTCAGCGTCTTCCCAGTTTGACATCTTTCTGGTCGCATTGATATGTCTGTTTACTGTACATGGCCCACGCTCATTTTTAAATCCCTCCCGGTGCGGGGGCTGTACACGCAAGACATAATCAAAACAACACACCTTGGTTGCAGAACGAGAGGTATTCCTTTTACATAGCATTCTGGAATCATGATACCACCTTTATCATGGCTGTGTTACTACCTCTAGAGGCGTTACAGAGCTGTGACAGAGGTGGGACCAAATGATCCCACTATTTTGTTTACACAGATGTCATTCCGTAATAAAGGTGAAATATTCCCGGAACAGAAGTGCTCTGTAAAAGGGGTTACTGAGTTCTGTGTAGAGGTCTAGGGTCAGATTTTCAGCAAAAATTCTCCAAAGGTTGCAAGTGCCTCTACTTTGCTCCTTTACAACAGTGTACATTTCTGTGAGGGATGTAAGAGCACTGAACTGATTTAGTACACTGTCCTCATTTTGGTGCGTAATTTCTGTTCAGTGTGTTGTGTGGGTTAAATGTTTGCTGTCATAACTCTAATGGATCAAAAAACACACTAAAATCACTTAATACAACAGCTTTGAAAGTTAAACATGGTCTATTATGCAACATGGACAGCAGATAACATTTCTACAGTTACTTGGTTTAATTTTAACATTCCATGCTATATAGAGTTGACCATGTGTGATTCTCTGCATTGTAGTTTGTGGTCCAGTATAATTTAGCACACAAACCTAAACTGCTAATGTGTTTCCAGACAGGAAGGAAGGCATCACGCAGCTCTAGGGGGAACATATGCTTAAGATTTAAGGGGCAGGAAGACTTTCACCAAAAGATCAAAACAGAGGAAAATATAAAATTGTGTCCTTTCACTTGCCCCTTCTGATTTTCAGTCCAAGGCTATTTCTGAACCTGACCTAGATGGACCATAGTGGGTAACAGCATGTAGCCCGGTTCAGAAGGCTGGAATTATTCCTGTCTACAATTTGACCCATATAGGGCGTTTCACATTTATCTTTCTTGATGTAATAGTTAGTTGTCCAAGTAAACAGACCTATCCAGAGGAAATCAAGGCCACGGGGGAAGAAAGTGTTTTTGTTCTGACCACACAGCTCTGCTTCCACATTTCTCTCCTTCTCACTTTTCATGTTTTTTGCCCCATGAAAGAACCAGTTGTACATATAGCTTTTTCCTGAAGTAAGTTATTGTATGAAGGATTTGAAGTGTTTTTTACCTGGTTTTCATTTACCTTGAAGTTGCTTTTATGTGTTAAAGTCCTTTTATGTGTGACTCAAGACAGTTAGCTTCTATCAGTTTAAATCATCTGTAGGAAAAACAGTAGGAAAAAACCCTGAATTATTTTCAATGAAGTGTGACAAAACAAATGGACACATAACTAATTCTATGATCAATATGGAGAATTTCTTTTTTTTGGAGTTTATGATTTTTTCATTGACATAGTTTGATACCAATAATTTCTTTTGTCAGAGCACTAAGAATGCTTCAGTAACCCACCACTGATACCACATTGTTTAACCTCCTAAGACCCAGCTATGGGTTTTCTGTTCACATTTGTGAACAAGAGTTTCACAACTTTATACAAAAAAAAGAAAACTGTCCACCAAAAAGGACATTCCATAAAAATTGTAAAAACTGCATCTGGAAAAACTGTTGCATCATGATGTTTCCAATATAGGCACTTATTTAATAAAAAACAAAAAAAGCTTGTACATTGCTGACATTTCCTGAGTCTCAGGAGGTTAAAATGTATGATATAATATATCTGTGACTTTATTTTTTTCTTTTTCTCCAGTCATATCAGTCATAGACTTGTAGCATTTAGCTCCACCTGACTTCACGTCATGTAAAAGAAATGCTGAAATCAAATCAAAAATTTTAATTTGAGGCCCTTTTATTTAAATAATGTATGTCTGGTGACATTGGTCAGGCTGAAATAAGTGATTGTAAACATGTCTGTAGCAGTCTAATACATTAACACAAAAACAATTGGGATATTTAGGTTAATCACAGTTGTTCTTTCATAAGGCTCAATGTTTTCACAATAGCACAGTTAAATGTAACTTGATATTTTATCTGTAGTTATTCCTTTTTTTTTCCCCTCTCAAGGCTTGAGTGGAGTGGAAGATGTCCCAATTTTGCGGCGTAAGCAGAGGCCTCCTTTAGCTAAACCTGAAGACCTGGAGGATGAGCTACCTCCCAGGAATAAAACATCCAGTGCAGCCACTGTCAATAGCCTCACCCCCTCACCAGATGAAGAGATCCAGGAAGAACAGGTGAGAGGAGTATATTTTGTGCCTTTTGTGTAGTTGTTCATTTTTATTTGGGCAAATATCTCATTTAAATATCCTGCTCTACCATGCCACCTTTATGATTTTACTGATGGTTAACTGATGTTCATTCCAGTATCATTGGACTAATAAATGAGCTCTGTCTGTGTTTTTAGATTATTTGATGTTTCAACTTTGACCTATTTTATCATAGAGGCCTGTCCACTTCTGAAATACAAATACTTGCTGTGGATTTTGCATGTTTTTTGTGTGTCTGCTTGGAGTCGCAGCTGGTACTAAAACTTCCTCCCACAGTTACAAACACACACCTTAATAGGTTCATTGGTGACTCTAATTTGGGTGTGGATGTTAAAGTGGATTGTTGTCTCTTGTTTTGTCACTGCAGTGAACTAGTGACATGTCCAGAGTGTATTCTGCTTTCACTCATTTTCAGCTGGGATGGGCTAGCATTAAGTGGTTTCAGAAATGAAGGAAAAAGAATATGTATAACAGTTGTTCAAACATTAATTGTGTTGTGTTCACATTTTTTAGATTTTGTTTTTCATCGATATAAATGGCTGTAACTTTAAGTGCCATGTGGTGGCATGGTAATTTATCTTAAAATTAATTAATTTTCTTCATATGCTTAATCTTTACCTATCAGGGTAAAGTTTTTTTTAAAATAAATGATTCACATTTCTTAAACATCTATGACCCATTTGTGATTCTCCTGCACTGAATCTGCCACATTAGAAGTTAAGTACTGGGAACCCTTTCCCGTGTCCAGGAACACTGACTGATTATAAACTCATGTCTTCAGGCTGTAGTAGAAGAGGAAAAAGCTAAGCCCATCCAGATTGTCTTGGCCAATGAGGATGAGCACAGCTTTGAACTGGATGCTGCAGCACTGGAGAAGATCCTGCTGCAGGATGATGTGAAGGACCTGAACGTGGTGGTTGTGTCTGTAGCCGGTGCTTTCCGCAAGGGCAAGTCCTTCCTGCTGGACTTCATGCTGCGCTATATGCACAATCAGGTGAGATGATTAATATTGAACAAATGCTGCTGAGGCTTGAGAAAACAAGGTGTGGCTCTCATTATTGTTGTACTTAACATGGTTCAAAAAACAGTCATTAGCTTTCTCATGCTTAATTGGTGTTAGTGAGTATTTACAGTAAAGAGAAAAGGACTGAAAGTCATGTAGTACAAGCAGTACTGGAATAAGTGCCAATAGACAAGACAGGTACCTCTTGTTAGGTCTCATACTGAGGAACTTGCACAAGCAAAACTAAGACATGTAGGGAGATGCATAAATAAGATAGGGTGGATATACAGGTCTTACCCGTTTGTTAGAAATGTCATAATAATAGTTGTAAAAAGTTTGTAGAATCAGTTTTTTCTTGTGTGAGTAACATGAAGCAGTGCATGACATACCCACACACTTCATACAAACACACTCATTTTATACATATCAATCCAGCAGCTGTAACATAACCACCAGACCAGGATAATTCTTAGTAGCAGCTGTACACAGAAGCAGCTAGGATCACTTTACATCCACTCACACCCTCTCTTGTGTACAAGGCAGTAGAATTTTATGGCTCTTTCTCACAGCTGTTTAGCAGCATGAACACTGACATTCAAGCAAGTGTGTACAGATCTGCACATGTCCACATTTTCCTCAAACACTGATACTATGCATTGTTTAGTTCTTTTCAGTGGATTGAATTATGTTTTTAAGGCGTAATATGATTACAGAGGTTGTACTTGAATGTCAGCAGCTCTACCTCATAATAAAATGTGATTTTTATTGTTTAACCATAATTAAAATCCTGATAAAGCATGTGGTTGTCAACAGGAATCGGTGCATATTTGCAACGCAAATCAGTGTTTGCTTTTTAATTTTGTTTATACACGTTTGCCTTCTGGTCTGTGAGTCTTCTCAGTTTTCAGTACAAAGTGCCATTGAGACCGTGGCATGTTGCATTATTCTTTTCTCTCTCTCTCCCTAATGGATTTTTCAGGGTCTGATTAGTGTAAAATTGTCAGTGTAACAACACCAAACATACAAATAACTATTCACTGATTATTATGCTTATTATATACTTACTGAAATAGACTGACTGTTAAACTTATGCCTGGGACTGCAGCTTCTCCACCTAGTTTAATTATAGTCAGTCAGCTTAGATCATAAACCACTTCACACCTATAATTATACAACACATAATGCAAAGGAAGTTTGTGCTTAGTGTCATGGACTGTTGTGGAAAATATTTGTGCTTAAATGTAAAGTCATCCTATTCAGTCCATCACAACAATCATTCTTCCTAAATTTCTTACCCCAACACTCCTCCCCACTTCTACATCCAGGAGCAGAGTGATTCATGGATAGGCGGTGACGATGAACCTCTGACCGGCTTCACTTGGAGAGGAGGCTGTGAGAGGGAGACCACAGGAATTCAGATCTGGAGTGAAGTTTTTGTGGTTGAAAAACCCGATGGCAGCAAGGTAAAGGTTTGCACATGGAAAAAACGCAAACTACTAACTCTGTCACAGCACATGTACTAAATTTGTTGCGTTCTTTGTGTCTCGTCTTCACAGGTTGCTGTGCTTTTAGTCGACACTCAGGGAGCCTTTGACAGTCAGTCCACCATTAAAGACTGCGCTACAGTGTTCGCCCTCAGCACAATGACCAGCTCTGTGCAGGTTTGACCCCGACTCCTTTAACACAGGCCACTCATACTTTATGTCAGTATTTTAGTCTCATGTTGTGTGTGTTTCTTTGATTTTAGGTGTACAATCTCTCTCAGAACATACAGGAGGATGATCTGCAGCATCTGCAGGTCTGTATTATTCCTGTTTGTCACTTAATAGTGTCATTTATGTTTTTTTTGTGGTGCTGATCACTTTTTATTTGATCTATAGCTCTTCACTGAGTATGGGCGGCTGGCAATGGAGGAGATCTACTTGAAACCTTTTCAGGTACGGCCTTCACTTTATTATTGATATGTTTGTCCACATTTTGCATTTTCAGAACACACAAGGCAAAAACTATGTACTTTATATCACTGAATATTAGAAGTCCAGTGTGTAAGATTTCAGGAGATTTAATTCTGTGTTTTTAGACAATATCAAAGTTGTCTTCTTTTTTCTATGTTTCTTGTAGATTACGCCCTTCATTAAAGTGTATAATTATATATATTTTTTTTTTACTACGTTTTAATATCCCCTTACCTAAAAGGCCAGAATGGGCAAAATATTTTCTTGCTGTTGCCTGAAATGTTGTTTTCCTAATTATGTTTCTGTGTGGTGGTTGTTTGTTTCAGTCGCTGATGTTCCTGATTCGGGACTGGAGTTACCCATATGAGCACGATTACGGTCTGGACGGAGGCAACGCCTTCCTGGAGAGGAGACTCCAGGTAACGCTTATATTAAAATGGCTGTCATTATTTTGTCATCGCTGACCTGATGTATATTTTTTTTCCCCCGGAGACTGTATACAATTATTTTTCTTCGCTGGAATTTTAATTGTCTATGAAAATTTGAAGATGCATTAAGATAAAGATATTAATACAGTTTACTTTCTAACAAACCACACCTAAAGTCCTAGTTTGTTCCGTGCACACAAATTTGAGGCAAGTGTTTACACACATATTTGTCTGTGAAAAAGCAAACAGACTTTGACTATGACCTTATGTTGCTGTCTGTTGAAACAGGTAAAACAAAATCAACATGAAGAGTTGCAGAATGTAAGGAAGCACATTCACTCTTGCTTCTCCAACATCGGCTGCTTCCTGCTGCCACATCCTGGGCTCAAGGTGGCCACAAACCCGTACTTTGACGGCAGGCTGAGAGGTGAGAGTAAAGCAGGAGTAACATCATCAACATGACATGGAGTTAAAATGTGTATATGTTTTTTTTGTTTGTTTGTTTTTTTAGAGCTGAGCTGGAGAACAGATATTTGGAACCCAATATAAAATACATTTTCAGTAAAAATGAGGATGTTTTCAAATTTAGAGTAACACAAGCTGCAACATGTCTTGAAGCACATGTTTAATTAAAAGTACTTTAGAATATTATCAAAAAACAGAAATTGTTGGAAGCTCACATAATTATTTCTTATAACATGAACTGATAATTTCAATTCAAAAAATGAAAACAAAATGGGTGTCCAAAATGTTTGGCGTAAAATAAAGAAAAAATAGTTAACTTATATTTTCACTGACAATTATTTACTTTAGATAGTTGATATCTGTGGTTCAGAAGCAGAGGAGCTCAGTTTGTCGTAGTGTAACACAGACAGCACATTTACAAGATGAATATTCAGTCTGATAAGCATTACAGCCCATTGGACTGAAGTGTGTTTTTTATGCGTTTCAGACATTGATGGCGATTTTAAGCGGGAACTGGCCAAGCTGGTGCCGCTCCTTTTGGCCCCAGACAGACTGGTGGAAAAGGAGATTGGAGGAAATAAGGTCACCTGCAGAGATCTCCTGGAATACTTCAAGGTCCAGTAACACTTTATGATAAAAAGTTGTCTTTTGTTTTTGTTTTTTTTGTTTTTTTTTTTACTTCAGATTTTAAGGAATTGGTGAGTTGGACATCATACTCACAATAGATGGTTACCTTTATGTTGACACATTGAGATTTCAATGTATATGGAAATTTGAAAACCTAAATTTTAAGCCACTAAACTCACCTTATGAACTGGTGTTTGATTGAGTTGGGATTATGCTTCATCAAGAACACAATGAAAACCATGTAGTTTCAGTAACATAAACAAACCAGGTGACACAGTTTGGATCTTAGTTCTTTCAGTTTGGCACATAAATGAAAGTAACACAGATGTGTCTTTGAAAAGTGCCTGTCAGATTGATTCTTGTTTCCTTCCTGAATATGATCATTAAATGGAAGGCATTTGTGTCTTAGTTCATGTTGTTTTATTCTCCACAGGCTTACATAAAGATTTACCAAGGCGAGGAACTGCCTCACCCAAAGTCCATGCTGCAGGTTAGTTGAACTGTATGAATCATTAGTGTTTTTAAGTTTCAAGTCTCCTGTTACCATGCTGCTCATAAAAATGAACTCTTTGTTTCTCAGGCGACAGCAGAGGCCAACAATCTGACTGCTGTGGCAGGAGCCAAAGACATGTACAGCAAGAATATGGAGCAGGTAAGGACATGTTTGAATTTCCACTGATGTTGACTCAAGAGTTACTCATCATGAATTATTCCATGCTTTCTTCCATTTTTTTCTTGTCTTGATTTGTCTCGTCTTCTCAGATCTGTGGAGGGGACAAGCCATACATCGCCCCTGGTGACCTGGAGCGCTGCCACGAGGAGTTTCGTGAGCATTCTGTTAGTTACTTCCGCTCTGTGAAGAAAATGGGCGGTGAGGAGTTCTGCCAGCGCTACCAGTGCCAACTGGAGACGGAGCTGGACGAGGCCTACGTCAACTTCTCCAAACACAACGATGGCAAAAACATCTTCTATGCAGCACGTACACCCGCCACACTCTTCGCGGTCATGTTCGTTACCTACGTGGTGTCTGGGGTGACGGGCTTTATCGGCCTGAGCATCTTAGCAGCGATGGCTAACTCTGTCATGGGTATAGCGCTGCTGTCGCTCTGCGCCTGGGCGTATGTGAAATATTCTGGAGAGTTCCGTGAAGTGGGGACGATGATAGACCAGGTGGCCGAGATGCTCTGGGAACAGGTGGGTAACGGATGAGGGGAGGGGGAACATTTGATTATCTGTGCAACAGGAAATAGTCGTGCTTTAGCAGAAAATTTGATATTTCTGTGAACATGTAGCATGTTTTAATATTAGTTTTAAGGTAACTGTAACCCTAAGGTTATTCATTTCAAGCTATTTAGATAAACTATAAAGATTCACAAAATTAAGAGTAGTGGTTAAACATTTCTAACAGAAAAAATGAAAAAAAAAAAAAAATTTAATTTTAATTTCAAGCTTTTCCAGAAGCATTGATGAGTTTACTGTTAGCTCTTTCTTTGATTAATGGGTGCTGGTGAATGCATCATGTTATTTTATCTTTTTTAGCTTTGTTTTCCTCACTTTTATAATTGAACAGCGCATGACAGCACTTCTGTAAAAATAAAGGGTACAGTAAAAGTTTTTGATAAGAGCAAAGGTCATCTTGGGATGTTTTTTTTTTTGTTTTGTTTTGTTTTTTACATGGTCCAAATGTTGTATTTTTAAGGGGTTTCTGTGGGTCATTCATGACCTGAACTCTAGGCCTTTGTCTTAAACATTTTAACACCTACTGCACCGTAAGAAAAAAGAAAATACGAGTTCCATCAGACATCAAAACAGCATTAAAAAAGAATGAAATGAGAATTCATAGTTTGTTATAAAGTTTGGTAGTCTTGTGAAATCTACAGAAACCCTCTTCTGTACACTCACTTTCATTCCACCATCATAAGGTGTAATGAGCCTTTTTTTTTAGTTAACTTATGAATAACTTAAAACCCTACGAATAACTTTTTTCTTTTCAGGTTTTTTCACCCAGTCTTGCATCTTTTTTCTTTATTCCTCTGTTCACATCCGTCATGGCTGTATTGTAGTTTCTGTTCAGGAAGTGAAGCTCTGACAGGCAGACATCCACTTGTGTTTTTTTTTTTTTTTAAGCTCACATAAAATATGAGTTAATTAATCTTAAACGCAGTCCTTCTGTGTCGTCTGACTTGTCCCTTTACCTCCCTCCATCCTGCTTTACAGAGGACTGTCAGAAAGGTGAGAGGTGTCGCTTCTTGTTTCCCTGATTTCCCTCTCACTGCTGTATTCATCCTTCCTGCTTTTCTAGCCTCTTTTCTTTTTCTCCCTCCTCTGTCCTCCTTTGACTTTTGTCAGATCTAGCCCTTACTTTGTGAATCCTCCTTTCCTCTTTTGTACCTCCTCCATCTGTCAGTTGTGTCTCTGCTCTGTTTCTAACTCTCCTACTCCCCCTGGTGTCCCCCCCTCAGGTGTTTTCCAAACTTTTGGAGCCGGTCAGGAGTCGCCTGGCTTGGCCCACCTCTCTCCTCCCCTCATTCCCTCCAGGACTGACTCTGGGACTCAGAGCTCTGTCTCCTCTCAACAACAACTACAAGAAGACAAACTAGCTGCAGGCTGGTTCACCAGTTCACTGGCTGACTTAGAAACCTTCTTCTAATATCTCAACTTCTGCACTTTGCTGGCTTTTTTTTTTGTTCCTTTTTTCCTCCAATGGTGCTGATCTTTAAACTTTAACCCTGTGCGGCCCTCGGTGTGGAGGGTAACCATCATCCTCCTCTGAATGTATCTGAACCCTGGCACCCATCTCAGGATCCAAAGGATTACAGAGCCTGCATAAAACGGTTTTTAATCATCTTACTTGGGTGAATGTGGAGAGGATGGGTGCTTGTTGAAGATATTTTCATTTCAGTTTTGAGTCATTTTTTTCGAGAAGGTTTTGTGGTCGGCATGTTCAAAACCATTTTTACTTTGCGTTCCTTTTTTTTTGTTTTAACCTTAACATTTTCCTTCCCTAACCTTTTTACTTTCAGTTTCTTTGTCCCTTTTGTGTAAACTAGATTATTTTACTGTACATACTTCAGCTAAAATCTTTCTCTTGTCTCTCCTCTTTTCTTGATCTCTCTACTTTCCTGTGCTGCAGGTTTTGAAGCCACTAAGTGAACATTATATGGAGGACAACGTCAGACAGACCGTGGTTAACTCTATCAAAGCCAGTTTGACAGAAAAGGGCTCACAGCACACCAAGTTAAAGACTCACTGACACTTTTCCTCTTCATCATCACCGTCTCCTCTTCATGTTGCTACTCGTCCTGCCCACTCGCTCAGTGTTAAATCATAGAACTGTGGAAGTAGTTCAACACCAAAGCTTGACCCTCTTGGTTTTCATGTCTCCCTCCAAACACACACGTCAGTGCAGCCCCATCTTTACTGTCATTAGCTGTAGCGGACCGTAGGCTCGCTGTCTGCCCTGCTCCACGTCGCCTCCCAGTGCCTCAGAGCAGAAGTGCACGTTCTTCAGAGGACCGAGCAGAGAAGCCGGCGTCGCCTTTTGCCAAAACATGACCTGAATGAAGGACTGTCATCTTTTTCTCCAGTGTGCCATGCTGTGATAGATGTAGTATAAACTGTAGGCTGACATACACACACACACTTCAGAATATGTTTAATGTGGACATGTCTGAAATCCAACTGGTAGCTGACTGCACTCACTTCATGACTGAGCTGTAATTCAGGGATGATAACTGACACTGCTGTGGGCAGCTGTTATCGACAAATAGATGCAAACTGAAAACTTTGCTTTTCTTTTCTTTTTTTTTTGTGCTTTTAGTCATTTTGACCTCTTATAAGCCAGGCAGTTCAGAGCTCAGTTTACTTTCCCTTCAGATACTTTGTTCATGTTTCCAATAAGCACAAGTAATCACATCAGAAACTGTGAAGTGATGTTCACGTTTTGATGATTTCAGTTAATCCAGGAAACATGACATTTCTGAGGGGAAAGTAAACCAAAGGTGCCTGATGCCCTATAAAGACTGTTCACGGTGACAGAGGCAGAACTGTGTTATTCATCTGAAAGACTAGAGCCATTCACTTGAAGTGTGTTGACCAGTGACGCGTTTTTGATAAAACTCTGGTCTCAGGTGGATTCTACATAAAAACCTCTGTCCGCCTCCTGTCTCTCCCTTTAATATTCTGATTGTAATCCTGAAGAGAACTGTAGGATGCCTTTCAATGAGCCTCTCAGCTGACTGTTGCTTTTTGTTGTAGAAGTTGGTGTGTTCTATCTGGCCTTAGTGTCTTGTAGCGGCCTGCCAGTGTTCAGCCTCTGCATGGTGTTAAGAGCTACTGTACGGTGGCAATAAGCTAGTTAAGAGCTTTTAGTGGCCAGGCCTCATGTAGACTGGTTATGAAGACTGTTGTTTTGTTCCATTCGTCTTCACTGCCTTTCATTAAAGCCACATTCACCCTCACCTTCCCAAAACATCTTTAGGACCTCCATGCTGATGTTTAGTTGTTGCTTGGATTTAGGGTTATTCGTTCTTATTTTTAGCCTAAAAGCCATGCAGCTAACACCTGACCTACCCCTTCCAAAGAAACCTCCCATGTTGAAGTTAAAAGTTTTGGAAAATCATGCTCTTACAGATAATTTACTAACTGCTGTACTTGATTTTCTTAGGAGTCCAAAGGTTTGTAAAAGTTAATTCTTCATGTGATTGACTGAATCCTGCCCATTGACTGTATTTTAGTTTCACACACTAACAGCTGTATCATGTCTGAGCTCTTTTCTGTTTATTCCATCCACTTGATTTCTCACCTTAAGCGCCAGTCTCCTACTGTACAGTCTGTGTTCACATACTACAAATCGGGCATGTATGTTGGATTTAATATTTAAATAAACTTTGTATACATTTTATAGTGAATCAGTTGACATGGCTGTTTTTTCTCTTGATCAACTAAACAGTCTGGTTTATTGAACTCTAAGTTGCTGCTGTAGGGTTTACATTAGTTTTATCCCATCGTGAAGATGGAAGCTGTAGAAACAAGTATTTGGATTTTGATAGTGAGGTCTTTGTGTCGAGTGGGTCGGAGATTATGTCTGCCTTTTACAAATATCTCTGATAATTTATTTTTGAATAAAATGTATATCTTAAGAATAAATTCATCTATAAATTATTCTGTTGTCTGTTTTGTTTGAAGTTTTAAACATCATGCCTTTTTTTTTTCCAAGGATGTTTAATTTGTCAGTTACTGCCCAACTATTCACTTATCAAATACCTTGTCAGTTAATCGTGACCTCTGTGATAACCAGGGAAATAGTTTAATAGATGGTCATGGATTTAAATTAAGTCAGAAGCTGCTCAGTTAACAGCCTCATTTCTGAAGGGGTCACTAGGATGTTGTGGCATTTTCCTCCAACTTGAACAGTTAATGTCATTACTGTCACATGTCAAAGCTCCACAAGGAGAAGGTCGGTGGTCATCGGGTCAGACGGTACCTCCAGCTGAATAAACCAACTGTTCACCTCTGACATCTGGATGTTTCTACTTCAGCCTGTACCCAAAGAATCCTGAAACCTACTTAAGTGTTGATTCAAAAAATGACCAACAGGTGGAGACAGATTCTTAAAAACACTTTATTTTTTCACAGCAGTATGAAGCTGCAGCGTACTGTTAACACTTGGCTGGTCCACGCCACACTGCTGCTCCAACAGTAACAGACGTATGAGGAACAGAGCGGTGTGCTTTGAACGAAACAGGCTGTTAGGATGTCGAGGACTAATACTGAATACAACGAAAGCAGACAGAAAAATAATAAGCAGAGAAATGCAAAGAGATGGAAATATACCCCTGACACCCCCCCCCCTTTTTATAAAAATCATCCCAAACAAACCCAGCAGGAGCTAAGTGGTGCATGATTGACCCGGTTTCTATCAAACCATGTAAAAACGTTAAAAACTACATCGGATACAAAACCTTATTTTGTCTAAATGATGAGAAATGGCACAGTCTAAAGAGCACGAATGACATTTTAACGTGTCTTCATCTCACACACAATAACACTCTTCACGTGTCACTGACAGCTGCGTTATTTGTGTTACAATACATTGTGGCATAATGTCGCAGTAATCTGGAAGACACAGTAACAGTACAAACCTCACATGCCACTGAAATTTGACATCTCAGACATGTGATCGAACTAAATAACAGATGGGACTTCTATAAAAGCTGGAAGAAAAAACACCCAGGATTCATCTAACACTAGAAACTTCAAACAATCTCTAAGACGATTAGGCCAGAGCGTCTGCAGCCCAAACCCTGGATTAAACCTCGTCTTTAAATATTTGGGCCCAAACTGTTTTTTTTTTTTCTTTTACATTCTTTGAGTAATCACTGATTCAACAGGAACCATCTCAGTAACAGAAGTGACCCGACTTAAAAGTGAGAACAGAAGTTGTTAACTACTACACACACAACAGCCACTGGATGGTCTATGGCCTCCCTTCACAGTTCATCTTTTTCCCAAAGTAGTTTTGTGTATTTGGCTTGATCAGAGCTGCAACAGTCCATACAAATGCATGTTTCATGTTTGATGTGTAAACATGAATACTTGTTTGGCACAATGTAACAAAGACAAAACATGTAGAGTTAACAGGTTATTCCATAGATGTATCTAATAGCTTATCACTGATTGAGAGAGATTTTACATTTTCATAATGTACAAACATTTTAGCATCTTATTAGAATTTACATGAGGATACTTGCTTATGATCGATGTTCTATGGGCCCTACATGTGTGGGTGACATTCATTTACAACATCTGGATACTAGATTTTGGCAGTTTTGTGATTATTTTTAAGTCCAATGACTTCAGAGAAACTGAAAAACACAAACGCCCCAAAGAAATCTGCATCTGCACAAAGACTTTTTCCATGTATTAATCTTAGAGAACCTTGTTTTGTCAGCGGTACTGACGTAAAAACATCCCACGCAGACAGAAGCCCATATACAACAAGGTGAAGCCCATATACAACAAGGTGAAGTCCTGCTGTGCTGAGTTCAGAGAAAATAAAAACATTTCAGCTCGTTGTCTCGATGACGTCTGTACACTTGAGGAAGACTGGGGTCTTCTGTGTTGCACTAAATCAAGTCTTTTTGCTCAGACTCCACTGAGTTGGTGGTTGTTTGGGAAAGGATCACAGCTAATCCAGTTCATACTGAAGTTCTCCCCGTTCGGGTCTAGTCTACGTCTACTGAAGGTTTACATGAGGTTTTAGATCATGGCCCTGAAACCAAACGAGACAGCGGCACCCAGAGCTAAACCCAAGGACAGGAAGAAGGCCATGATGGCCCCCGCCGTCTCTGCTTCATGTGGTGGCACCTTCCTGTACGGACACACAAGAGGGACAAAAGCCATTAGAAAGTGAGTTTCAGTATTTCAAGGAATTATTACAATAAAAAATGCAACAAAACTGTGATCTTCAACTAAAAACATGGACATGGTTTTAAAAGCAGGGTTCGTACATGTTTTAAGGTCAAATTCAAGCACTTTTAAGGGTCATTTTCAAATTTTTCCAGCACAGCACCTTATTGCTGGGGTAAATACATATCTACAGGGATACATATACTCGTGATTATTTTTGTCACTTTTTTATCATAATGATGGATATTGTATTATGCTGTAAACATTTAAAATTGTTTCATAATTGCAAAAAGTTAAAAAAAATTTAAGGAGAACACAAAGTTTTATCAAAAAAAGGGAAGCCACTTGGCATTCTTCAGACAGACTCACATAAGGCCAAAGATTAAGATAAAAATAAAAACAGACTGGATTTCTACAGTGCTTTTCAAGGCACCCAAAAGGCTTTACATTTACCTGGACTTGAGCTGAGAGCCCCCGGTAGTTTTCCTTTTTTGACATATTTATTTATTTATTTATTTATTTATTTTTCCCCCAAAATGTTTCACCTCTCTGTAAATAGCTTTGGTTATAATTGCAAGTACTTTCAGGCACTTAAATTAAAATTCAAGCACTTTTCAGACCTTGAAAACATAACATTGAAACTCAAGCATTTTCAAGGATATCAAGCACCCGTACAAACCCTGTAGAGGTTTTTTTTTTTAGAGGTTTTCTTCAAGTCAGTATCATGCGTTCATTTGATTCAGCAAAAGTCACCCTGTGTCATCATACATTTAACCAGGGATTGTTTTTTTTCAAGTTACTGTTTTGCATCTCCACATGTTTTCAATTACAGCTCAGTGACTTCTTGATTATGAAACTGGGTGATACGTTTTAAGACTCAGGCCAACTAGAGCATTTATATTACATTAAATATCCGGACACAGCAAGTAAATGTACAAATACTTAACTCATGACTCAGACTGTAACTAAAGTACCATATCATTAGAAAACATAACTTTGATGAGAAAATTCAAAACATATCAGCTCACAATAACATCTCTAATGTTTTATGCATCCTGTGGTTTCATACAACCACTAAGAAACACTTTAACTCCAGTGAACCAGGTTCTGCTTTGTACCAGACACACTTTACAGTTCATCTCATTCATAAATGCTTGTTCATGAATGCTTTGTCCGTATAACTCGTCTTTATTGTCCACATTTCGCAGTATAGTGCAGTATGGCCTGTGTGACTGTGGCTCTTACTTGGGTCCGAAGCACATGCAGAGGCTGGCCAGGTATCCATTGGAGAAGGAGAAGAAGATCATGAAGATGATGTACCAGGCGTCGTGGGCGAACAGCACAGGGAGGTATTTACGAGGTTGGACGTTACACAGGACAAAGAGCGGGATGAAGATGATTCTCAGACCCACCAGGACGGGAAGCCAGATACTGTCTTTACCCGGCTGAGGAGACAGAAACAACTTCTGTCAGAACACGACTGGAAGACGAGATTTCAAGAGAATGTTAAAAAAAAAAAAGTCACTACGGCCACTTTATTTCACTGTTGCTGCTCACACATGCACCATGACTTTAACTATGTAACTATTACTGCATACTGTGTAATTCTGAACATATTAAGAATTTATTTTATTATTTTTTTTACATATTATGGTAGTTTTTATTCTACCCTACTTAGCTTTTATATATTCCATTTTATATTTTATTCTTTATCTTTCTTATGCTACAAAACCAAGACCTGGGTAACTAGATTTCGTTCTATCATGTACCATCGATCGAATGACAATAAAGCTGAAAAAGCCTCGTTAAAATCTAAATTCTTGATCGTGAGTCAGAAAAGACCTGTTGGATTTGGACGCCGTCAGGATGCTGAGCGGTTTGGTCTAATGACGGTAAATAACCTCACATGGTGCTGCAGCAGCTGACCACTTATCTGCATCAATGCCAACATGCTCGCTGAACCAGGTTTTCAACTTAACTCCACAAACTCAATTATCCTCAGACATTCCAGGAGCAAACAAACCCAGTTAATCAACTGCACTCAGTAAGATGACCAGACATAAACGTTTAATCATCTGACTTCATTCATTCAGACGGCAGGAAATTAGACTCACGTTTCAATCTGGTATTTTCTTTTACTGTGCCGGAAAACAAGTATCCCATCAAAAGGAGTTTTCAGGGTTTGTACATATTTTTCAAGGTAAATTCAAGCACTTTTAAGGGTCATTTTCAAATTTTTCTAGCACCTTACCGCTGGGGTAAACAGGAATACATATACTCATGATCATTTTTATTTTCTATCACAAAGATGTACATTGTATTATGCTATAAACATCTAAAATTATGTTTCACTATAGCAAAAAGTTTAGAAATTAAAGGAGAACACTAAGTTTTATCCAAAAACAGAAGCTACTTTGTATTCCCTGAACAAAAGACTGAGATAAAAATGTACTACGTGGAGTCGATCTGAGAGCACCCGCTAACTTTCTTTTTAAAGTTTTATTCTTCAAAATGTATCACCTCTCTGTAAGTAGCTTTGGCTTGGCATCTAACCTGGCAGAGTCAAAATTAAAAATAAATAAATCACATCACAGTTATGATTGCTAGCACTTTCAAGCACTTTTCAGACCTTAAAAACACAACATTGAAATTCAAGCATTTTCAAGGATTTCAAGCACCCGTATGAGCCTTGGGTTTTATTTTAAAAGTTTTTTCAATCAGACGTCAAATGACAAAACATTATAGGGATGTGATCTGTAATTCTGGGTGGATGTTTTAGTCTTTCAATTGTGTAAAAGTGGTATTACTAGTTTTGGAAAATTGGATCTGGAAATAAGTAAATTTTGGGGATTTATTGAAGGCATTTAGAACACAAATATGTTACTAATAATAATAATAACAACAATGACAACGAAGAAGAAGAAGAAGATAAACTAAACTATGTAGGACGCTCTTACATGTAGAGGTTTTCTTCAGCAGCTGTTTCATCCAGTTGTTAACGTCAGAGAACTGAGGGTACTTCCTAAACTCACCACACCAACATTCTCCAAAACAAACCTCTGATCTCATCGACAAAGCAGCCCTCACTTATTCTCTTCCTTGTTGTTGTTCTTCATTACACCATTCCACTCAGTTATAAACATTCCTTGCGGCCAAAAGCTTTCACTTCTCAGAGAAAAAGCAAATTTAGAGCAACATGTGCTCAGCATTGACAGAAGAACACATCAATACTTTAACCGTGATAGACTCAATAAGGAGGAAATATTCATAAAAAAGACAAAAGCATAAAGTGGTTAAAGGCGTCGACTGCTTCTAACTCCTGTTTTATCTTCTGCTTCTTCTCAACTGTCACAAACAAAAAAATAAATAATATTGGAACAGCGGAGTGTGGTATTAATAAGTTTACATTTGAAATAAAACAGGGTTCCTACAGGTTTCTACAAGTTAAATTTAAGACTTTTTAAAACCACATAGAACATAATTTAATGCCTATTTCATTGCCATACTGGCAAAAATTGACTCCTAGAATTTAGGAAATGTATTGATTTATGTTTCGATTCACACCGTTCTGAGTCATTTCTCACCGGGGGCTGCAAAGGTAGTGATAATCGGTTCCTAATTTCAATATTAATTGTTGGAACAGGTGGAAATGAAGAGGCTAACATTACTCTCTTTGCAGCTTGGACATTTAACAGACCTCTTTAGCCCGATCAGCCCGCCTGCGGGCCAAAAAAATTATAGTAATATTCATCTACTATAAAAATATAATAAATCAGGACAATGGATGTTTTTTTCAACTTTTGCTCAAAGTTTAGACCCTAATATTAATAATAGTACATCAAAAGTGTATTTTAGTCCAAACCTTAATGTTCAAACATGATTTTTAATCTATGTGGGGTGAAATATACGCCATTAAAAATCTCCAACATGAACAATTAATTTATGCATATCATCGTCAATCCAGCCGAAAAAAAAACAGGCGAGGATAAAAAATTCTAATTTCTCTTTTAGTTTGTTACAGTTTACTCAGGCATAGTAATAGATGCAATATTTTAGACAATGGGAATAGATTCTGTGAGGTCTCTAAATGTCCATAAACGCCAAGAACATCCATATATGAACCTTAATATTGTGAAGTAATTCTTCATTTACTTTGGGTATGTCTTTTTAGGCGTTTTTCCCCTGAAAATATGGTCAGGGTTAAACAGGTTAAACACAATACAGTGAACACGTTTATGGCAACATAACATACTATATCAAATTTAATTCCTTTTAAAGACTTTTTTAAGGCATTAAATGCAGATTTGGAAATTCAAGATTTTTAGACTTTTTAGGACCCCACAGGAACTCTGTAAAAGGTCTGAATACTTCTTTCTCTGGTGACAATACTGTGAAAATACTTAACTACTCTACTGCAAAGTTTTACAGTATACGGGGCCCTTTTTTAGACACATTCCAGAATCCTTAGTGTATTCTGACTCATGTACCTTTTATCAATGAGGGACGGTGTTGGGCCTGTGACAGTGAACTTCATGGGGATAAATGAGATTACTTTGAGGGGATTACTTTGATTATTTTTGATTAGGGATTCTTTTGGTTTTTTCCTTCATTTTTTTCTCTTTTCTATAATGCACGGTTCTGTATTATTCGTTGTCATTATTGTTTGCATTATTTGTAAGAAAAACTTAATAAAAAGACAATGGTTAAAAAAATACTCAACTACAAGTAAAGTTTCTGCATATATATGAAAAGCAGACCTAGTCATTATGCATGAAATGGTCTCTGTCAGTGTTTTACTGTTACATGATGTTTTTGGACTGATTTGATTAATTTTCCTGTTGCATTAATGTATACATTGCATTGAGAATATAGTCTGTATATTACACTCTGTGGTTTAATCTATGTTGATGCATCATATTTTTTTAAGATCATGTTTGTGACGCCGCTGATTGAGAACCTTGAATCTCTAAACTCCTGAGCTCATAACGACAGGCCTGTTTTCAACTCTGACGCTACATTTTCCAACTGATGAGAAGAGTTTGTTCAATACTAAACTCTAAAACGTGTTGTTTGAGCTGTAAACATACTCACATGACTGTAATTAAATACATCAGGTCTCGTGATAATGCACATAAAACAACAAATATGTAAAAATCTGTATTATGTAGGAGAAAATAACTCCTTTGAACCTTCCCACCCATTTCATTATAATCAGAGTCATACTTTTGATACTGTTTTACCTCATTCATTTTCTGAAGAGTCGAAGTGAAACCAGTACTTCACTCTGTTTGGAAAAACTGGGCTTAGATGAAGGCGGCAATTTTGGGCTGGGTTCATTTGTTTGTCAGCTAGAATCCACAATAAAATACTAAAACACAGCAGTGACACAGTAACAGACTGCAGATGTGCACTTTTTGTCTGGGGAATTTGGTAGATTTATGAGACTTCAGGGTTTCAGTTCCCCACAGGAAAAGACTGCATGGTAGCAAGAAAAACTGGCACAAATATTCAACCTTCTTTAGGTGGTAAAACATATACAAAAACTCAAACTTATGTGGGGTACACACGTAAGGATTTTTGAAATCTGAAGAGATTTTTTATCTGTTACAGACCCCTGACACGAAGATAAAAAATCAAGCACTGAACAGTTTTGATTGTACTGTGCGTGGTGTGCTCCAATATTCTCAACACAGCACATCACACACGACAATTCTGTCCCACCACTGATCTAGAATCTAGTCCTCCAAGCCAGAAGTCTTGTGTGATCAAACAAAAATGAAGAAGAAACATAGCAACAACTGGAAAACACAACATGCAACATGGAAGGGGACCTACGAGACAGGGGAATGATGTAGGATGATCTAAAATTTGACTATGAGAGAAACTTTTTTCCATTCACACAAAATTCCAGACTTTTTAAGGTCTGGAAGACAGTGTTTCAAAATTCCAGACTTTTTAAGACTTTCAAGACCTGCGCAAGCACTTCAGCCTTGAGATTATCACAAACACTCAAAATCAACACCTTTGGAGACAAGTGGTTTTCATCGGACAGGAAAAATATTAAGTGACTAAATCTGTCAGATGAGTCAAAAGCACAATATTTGTCTCTAAGATGAGAGTTATCCAACAAAGTAGAGCACTTCTCATTTGTGCTGAGGTATAAGTACTCATTTAGATCCCACCTGTCCCTTTGTTCACCTAAACACTGACCATTTAAACACTCAAACCATCCACACTATAAAGACCGCCCCCTGTTGGTCAGTCATGTTAAATGTGCAGGTACTGACCCACATGCAGACGGCTGTCAGACTCCGACCAGCCCAGTCCATCACATTGAAGAGGAGGAAACATGACACAGGGATGAAGTAAAAGTCTGGGAAAAGAGTAAACAAGGGGGATGAGGTCAACAGCAACAACAACACGGCTGCTATAATGTGTTGGAGTATTTTACATTTAAACTCCATAGATTTCCAAGAAAAACAACCATATCTTTTATTATTTGGTACAAAGTGCAGTGTATGGGATGTAAAAATAAAACAAAAGCCGAAAAAGGGAACATTTAGGACATACAAATACTACGAAACTCAGAATTATGAGTCTATAATGTTGTATCATCAAACCAGTGTTTTTCAACCTTGGGGTCAGGACCCCACGTGGGGTCGCCTGGAATTCAAACAGGGTCGCCTGAAATTTCTAGTAGTTGATGAAAATAAAAATTTACTCATAAAAAATATATGGTGAGTTGACAGAGATAATCCCTATGCATAAAAGACATGACAAACTGAACACTGTGGTACTGTTTATCTTTCAAATGTTCATAGTGGTCGGTTTCAGATGCTGCAGCTCTTTCATAATTCATAGTTTGAGTTCTTGTTTGTTCAGTATTAATTGTCAGCCTTGTAAACAGAAGCTGGACTGACTGTACATATCCTGACCAAGGAAAATAAAATTCTCTCTTTGTGCAGTAATCTACACCTGGCTTTTCTGCCTCCATCCATAATAATATACATTATATCGAATAAACGTCGTCTAAAATTAATGTTTATTTACAACATAGTATAGCAAACTATTACATGATCAAAAAGAAATTCATTTTAGCCCAAAAAAAAAACAAACTCCATTTTGAATGTCTTGGGTCGCCAGAAATTTGTGATGTTAAAATGGGGTCATGAGTAAAAAAATGTTGGGAACCACTACATTAAACTCTGACTGTATAAGACTTACCCCAGGCCCCTCCGTCTGCTACCGTGGACCTCACCTCCACAGTCACAGCTGGAAACGTCCCGATGGTGATGGTGAAGATGAAGCAAACTGACAAAGCCATCACCCAGATCTGAACAGACAAAAGGACCACGATTAAGACCATTTAGCATGTGTTTAGGATACTATACTACTGAGGTATATGAGTAGGGAGGGTCTCAGTGGAGCGTATTTACGTCTATGTTTCTGTTTCACCATTTACAAAAAGCTTTAAGATGTAAGGATTTCTATAATTCAGTCTGAGACAGGAGGCTTAGGTTGAAGCATTAAGGAAAGTTTGTTAAAATATAAGCATCTGTGATCGTCGTGTGAACATGATGAAATTAAAACATAATACACCTTAAAAACACTGTTCCATCACCTGTTTGAAAACGTTGAAGACACTGGAGCTGGGTTTGGCCTCGTCCTCCATCAGACTGACCACCGGCCTCTTCTCTGCTGGACCGTCTACACAACAAACAGCTCTGTTATCATATCGGCTGCACTCACTCCAAACCATCCATCGCACATGTGAGTAGGTGTTGCACAATAGTTTGATGTTTCACTCCAGCTTCAGTTTGAGGATCTCCCAAACTGGTCATTAGCTTTAGAAACATATCCAAACAGACACTGCCAGCTGCAGCAGGTTTGGAAAGTGTTGCCAAAGAGCAGCCAAAAATAATCCACAGAGTAAGCATTCAGAGATTTGTTTAAATTAATCTTAATATTATGAGAAGAATAAAGCAATGGAGTTTAATCAAACTCATGTACAGTGACAACTGTACAAAAGACAAAACTAATGTGTTCTAGTTCTGAATCCATCTTAATCTCAAGATAATTAAAACATTTATTCCCAGAAAATGGATCAAAATGCACAGGTAAGATCACAACAGTTTTTATCATTGAGCCAAAACTAATTTGTATTTAAAGGAGGAATATTTTCCTTTTTTTTTTTTTAAATGGAATTATGCATTTTAAAAGATTTCCCTGTGGTCTACATAAACTGTAAATGCTATGCTTGGGTCTGAATTCTTCATTAATTCAACTCCACAGGTCCATCTTCAAACCTATTTCTGAGTTAATGACACCAGAAAGGAATTTTAAGCGCTGGCCCTTTAAATGCAAATGAGCCACTTCACGCCCCACCCCCTCCAGGTTGTTGGCTGTGCTGCTCTGTCCCGTTCAACCAACAACTGAACATTTTAGGTAATCTATTCGAAGTTTAGACATATTTTCAGAATGAACTACAATCGCTGCTACTGACAAATATTGCATACTCTCAGAAATGTTTATCGGAAGTCTTGACCTTACATGTGTAAATGTCGTGACGTAACTAGTTACAGATGCAACAAATTAAGCAGGAATTAAAACAGATTGCAGAAATCCACTTGATTTTTGCCAAAATGAATATAAAGATAGCTGCAGTACCTGGAAGGTTCAAATTCAAACTTTTTTAACTATTAGGGTCCAAAAATGCAGGAATAAATGTACAAAAAACTAATAAAAGTGGGTTTAGCAAAATATGACCCCTTTAAAGCATTGCACAAATCAGCCACACTTTGCCTGCTTACAATACTCAATTTAGCATAAAAGGCTATGGCGCATTTTATTTGTTTTATTGATAAGGAAAAGAATCAGAGTCTATTACCTTCATCTGAATTCATAAAACATTTAACATGTACATGCTTTCCATAACACATGCATTAAACAAAGTTAAACTGGATTACCAGTACAAGATAATATGAGGTAATGTTGGGCTGGCAGGAAAAATAATACAGAAATTTAACTACAGAACAATTTCATTCTTCTCATGATTTATAAATAGGTCTTATTGTGGATTGAGCTGCAGTGGATTCACATTAAAAAAAAAGTCCCCAGACAGAAAGATTTGGAAAACACTGCATTAGAAGAAACACTATAATACTTCTATTGTCTTAAACCAGGGGTGGGCAACCACTGGCTCTGGGGCCACATTTGGGCCTTTTTCAAGTGGCTCCATGTGGCTTTGTCTAAAAGTACATGGAAATATGTGACATTTTTTTTATTACACCTTTTTTTTTTTTTTTATTTTATTTTTTTTAAATTGTACACATTTTGTTATTATTGTCGCAACCATAAAGACATTCTGAATAAAAAAAATAGTACTAGTAGTAGTAAAAGTATGTTATATGAAGGTATCTATGTTTACTCCATTGCAAGGTTATTATCATTAACAAAAACTAACAAAATGACAAAAACTAGAATTGTAAAAACATTTCCGTTAACTGAAATAAATAAAAACTATAATTAAAAGAAAAAAATAACTAATTGAAACTGTATTGTGTGTTTACAAAACTAACTAAAACTTATAAAAATTATGGATAAAATTCCCTTCGTTCTCGTCTTTGTCAATGTCGGACTGATATGAAATCGATTTATTTCCCTCAAGCAATTTTAGCTGGTGACATCATATTATATTTAACGGTCCGTCACTTCTTGTCACTTGTTTAGAGTTGTCTTCTCGTTCCCAGTGTTACCTGGAAACATGGAGACTAAAGTTGGGAGAAAGCAGCAGAGTCCTGTATGGGATTTATTTGAATACAACGGCAAAGAAGATAAAAGATATAAAAAAAAAACTAAAACTAAGCATTTAGAAAAAAACGAAAACTAATAAAACTAGCAAACCTGCTCTAAAAACAAATTAAAACTAACTGAATTAGAGAAAAAAAAAGTCAAAACTAAATCAAACTAAACTATAATGGAAAATCCAAAACTATTATAACCTTGCTCCATTGCAAAGACAGCCTTCATATACCAGTAGAGTTTTACAATAATGACAAATGTCTGTTTTCTTTAGTGTAGTTCTGTAAATGCACAGAAACTCTGATTTATCCTCGACATATTCCATACAAACTAATCCTAAAGAGCTCCCTAAACGTCACCACTTTGAGGTAAAACATATAGGAATATTTTTTGGATCCAGACAGTTTTTTTTTTCTATTTCAGTCCGAAAATGGCTCTTTTGATAGTAAAGGTTGTCGACCCCTGCCTTTAACTGTGCTTTCAAGTGTTGAGTTCAATGAAAGGAGATGGTTCCAGTTCCTAACAATATTAATGTGAACTAAATTGAACCATCTTCAGTCTTTCAGAACATCTGTTTACTCATGTACCTTTTTTGAGAAGGTCCATCTTATTCTCCTCATCGACAGCCGGCCTGGAGCTGTTACTCTCCATGTAATACTGGAAAAACTCCTGTTGGTAACAATATCAACATGCATGAGCCCATAGAGAAAACACACTGAACACTGAGAAAGGGTGTGCACTTCTCGGTTCTTACTGACAGATGTATTAACTCCACAAACATTAAACTGAGCTTAAAGAGCCTGACTTATCTAATATACTTATCTCAGGTTTACACAGCGCTTTCTTCAAAGAAACCCAATCAGTGAGAACAAACAGCTCATGGTATAAAACAAAGTCCATAAAACAACGTTTATTTTGGAGAGTGTGGTCTTACCATTCTGGGCAGAACGAGGTAGGACATTATGGCCAGAAGAATAACAACGCAGGCGGTGATGAAGTAACCAAACGCGCTGTCCTGCAGGGCCGACCCAGCTACAGACAACAACAAAACAGTGTCAGGAAAACTTTAGCTGCTGGCTGCATGACGAATAAAGAGTTAATTGGCTTTCAAGCAGCTGCATGTTATTTCACTACATTTATTTTAATTTAACTATCACAAACATCTGTAATTTCTACTCTTTACATCTTCAAAAACCTTGTTACTTTTGTTAAAATACACCAAGAGTAGGGCTGAAAGATATATCGCTATCGTATCGATATATGAACATTCAAGATATTAATATCGAAAAAGCAATGATATAAACGATATAGATTTCCCCCGTGCTCGCCCTGCATGTACAGCTCTGGAAGTCACAACAAATTGAATTTATTTGTACTTTATGTCAATGTTGATGACTGGCAGTGAGTTCTTATAAATAAAACTGCACTTTCCACATTCTTTTGTATTATGATGTTTGTATTTTTCTGAAAAATGCTTGGTTTTCACCGAACCCGTAGTCATATCGTAACGTATCAATATCGAGATATCTGGCATGAATATCGAGATATGAAATTTTGTCCATATCGTTCAGCCCTAACCAAGAGAATTTTTTTAACCTAATTTCAATCTAAATGGATGCATAGTAACAGAAAGAGGATACCCTGGTGTATCTATCCATGCATGTCACACACAACAAATAGGTGTGAAAATAATGTACATGAAATGACAAGGCAAAAAATATAAAAGGAAGATGTAACCAATATAGAAAATGAAATGCAGATGAAAAGTGCTAATCTTGACATGTCTGAACCTGTACTTTCCACTTTTACTGCTATAAAGAAGTCAATCCAGTTTAGCTGTATTGAAAAAAAACAGCTTTAGTTGTACAACCAAGCCAAGAAACTGTACTTTATAGTGATAGAATGTCTACAACACAAATCATCATCCAATATAAACAGTGTGGATGAGTCACACCAACACTAAAGTTAATGGTTTTCCTCTAATTCTCCATTTGGAGCAGTTATGTACATGAGTTTAAAGCTAATTCAGTTTATTGTTAAATCCATGCACAGCTTTTGTCATTTCACTATAAAAAAACCCACATAATTTACCATGATATCATAAATTATCAGTTGACGTCATTTGGAAAACAACTTGTAACTTAAGTTCTACCAGCCTTTTGATGATGTTAGATGTGTGTGTGTGGTTGTGTAAGTTGTGTTTGACATACAGGCCAGTGCACAGATCATGGAGAAGGCAGCGAAGGTACCAGCCAGCCCCTGTCCGCTCATGATGGGGGTGGTGTAGGAGGCGGGCAGAATCCCCGCCAGCCCGAACAGACTGCCCTGAAGAATGGCCCCAAACGCTGAGGACGCAGAGGAGACACCATGAGGTTATCGTCACATCTGTACAGTTCAACAGTCCATACTATCTACTGGAAATACAACTGCATGTGCACACAGGCAAGAAGTCACCAGACTTATGTTCCCTGGTGGTTATTATGACAGCGTTTATGTTTGTCTGACTTCCTTTTTATTCCCTTTTCCGTTTCCTTTCTGCCTTTTTGCAACTCTTCTTTTTAACTCATAGTTCCTAATTTCCCACAGATTTAACTTTTGTTTCAGGGTTTCTACAAGTTAAATTTAAGACTTTTTAACACTACTTAGAGCAGAATTTAATGCCCATTTTTGGACCATATTGGCAAAAATTTGTGACTCCTAGAATTTAGGAAAATGTATGCATTTATTCCAATACCTTCATTCCCACCTTGCCGAGTCATTTCTCACCAGGACTGTAAAGTTAGCATTAATTAGTTCCTAATTTCAGTATAAATTGTCAGTTTGGAATGGGTGGAACTGAGTTGACTAACGTTACTTTCTTTGCAGCTTGGACTTTTAACAGACACATTTAAACACAATATAGTCACAGAAAAAATTATTAGACCACCCTTGTTTTCTTCAATTTCTTGTTCATTTTAATACCTGGTACAACTAAACTAAAGGTACATTTGTTTGGACAAATATAATGATAACAAGAAAAATAGCTCACAAGAGTTTAATTTCAGAGCTGATATGTAGCCACTTACCATGTCTTTCTTGATAATAACCAAAATCCCTTCATTTCTTACATCAATAACTGACATTGTACTGATAAAAACAGTGCTTTTAGGCATTCCATGTTTTCTTTTCTGTCTGTTTTAGTCACATGATACACACAGGAGTTAGTACTTGATTGCATAAGTATTGTTCTTGATGATTTTTGATGGTCTAATATTTTTTTCCACAACTGTATAGCGAACACGTTTATGGCAACATAACTTAAGACCTACCATATCAAATTCAATACCTTTTAAAGACTTTTTTTAAAGGAATTAAATGCAGATTTTTATTTTCAAGACTTTTAAGACTTTTTACTACCCTGTGGGAACCCTGTATTTACACCAAACACTGATGCCCTACCATTACTGAAACTGATATTTTCTAAGTAGATGTTTATTCTAGAAAAAAATATAAATTGCACAATTGCTCGGATAAACCACTGTTTCTGACAGGCTTAAAACTGTGGATATCATGGATAAGGCTGAACACAGTAGATGCAAATGCTTTAATCTGCTAAACTTAAGTTATCTTGAGATTTGGATCTGGTTGTCAAAGTGCATTCTTTACATGATGTGGATTTGGCTGCTGGTCCAGTCTGTCTCCTACAGGTATCTGTGTTGACCTCCTTCTACTGCAGGTCATGCACTAATTTGCACACATGAATTTTATCTTTCAGATATAGCTTCATCTCCACAAACCAAAAGTTTTTAAAAGTCTCAGCAGATGTTTTTCCCTACTCTGGAAAGTGTTTTGAAAGCCTCTGTTGAAATCTCAGTTTTTGTGACTTAAAATGGTGTTTACATGTGAGCAAGAGGTCAAAACTCAGAGAATAACATCTAGATTAGTATGGATGGGAAATAAATGTGCTGTTCTAAAGCCAGAACTTCAGTGTACACAACTTGCATTACAGTATCTTTATTCATTTTGATTTAGTGCTTCTTTAATGAGAGGAAATGCTGTGTTATCCCCCCCCCACACACACAGTCTGCATGAGATTAATTTCTTCTGTCTTAGTTTTGTTTTGTAGTTTCTTAACAATTTATAGTTTCTACAAGACAGAAGATAATACAACTATTAACTCCCTAATCCAAGCAATTATAAAGACCGGCAGAAATCCTAAAATTCCCATTACTGTATTTTTTAGACATTTCAAGGACAAGCAGAAACCCTGAGACTGAAAAATACAACAGCGACATGAAGCGTGTGTCCCAGTCACAGTGATCCACACAGAAATCTGTAGTTAGAGCTTGTATTTTACGCAATAATTATATAACTTTTATTCTTTTTGCCTCGCATTAACCGACGCTGAGCTCTTTTAATACAAATGTGCCCACTGCCACACAACTTTGGAACTCAGAGGCAGAGATCTTCTTATGCGTCCACTCAGAGGAATGTGCAGACGTCAGTATCAAAGCCTGAATGTCAGCATGCCCTCGACTTCCACATCAAACATAATGGGCTGTTCCTCAGAACTCAGAAGGATGTGAGGGTCAGGACTGCCCCATAAGGGGGTAAGGAGGGGGGTGAGCTTATCCCTGCTGCTTTGAGAGTCATTCTAAACAAACAAAACCAGTGGGATTATTACAGTGTTCTGAAACAGAGGGGTCTGTATCAGCGTCTGTGTGAAGCCATATGGTCGAGGTTTCCCAACATTGTGGCTGATTTTGATTAAAGACCAACAGGACCAGCACTTTTTATTGGCTTAAGAGAAATGGGTAAGGCAATTAAAATTTCATCATTCCCAGTGTTTAATGGTCTCTTGCCCCTGGCTGTCCTGCAGACAACATGGTGACTGTTAAATGTGTCATGCATTAGAAATCCATGCGTCTCCACTCACAGTTGATGCAGATGATTTTGATCATAGTGATACTGAAGAGGGGCAGAGGGGCCATGTCCACTTTGACCAGCACAGCCGTCAACAGGAAAACCACTAGGATGACCGTCAGGCTGCCAGAGATACGCAGCTTCTGAGGCACCCTGAGAAACAGAGGGGAAATAAAACGAGTCAAGAGATCAGTATTAACCTATGAAAAACCCAAACATCCACTGGCGACCAAAATCATTTACCGATATAAAAAGTTAAGTAACTGTTGATCCACTAATCCTATCAATACATGTAAATAATTGGTGTAAATACAGTTTATCATCTCTTCATGGTCATCAGATATGACCCATTCGGACATTCAGTGGCTCCGTAGTGAACAAGGAAACACCGTCAGCTACGACAACATTGATTCACCAGTAAAACCTTATGGAGTTATATCAATGACAGTGGATGGACACACTGGGTTTATGTTAAGTTAGTCATATATTTAGCTGAAAAAGTCACTTTTTCTTCAGTTTTCCCTCTTTCTGATATAATAACCTTCAACTGTAATCTGATATATTATGAACATCTACATGATCAGTGAATTAAATTACATGTTCCATAATGAGGCGAGTTACTAAAAATATTCATTAAAATACAGGCCTACATTACAAAGCAGCCTATACAAGTAAAACAACACACAATGATCTATAATGGTATAAAAACATGAAGCAAGCACAATAACGCTACATACTGCCGTTTTTAAATAGAAAATCATTGGTTGAAAAATTATGCCTTAACCCATAAAGACCCAAACAGCCACTGGTGACACAAACCATCTACTGATGTAAACTGTTTAATACCTTTTGATCCACTAATCCTATCAATACATGTAAATAATTGGTGTAAAATGCAGTTTGTCATCTTTTCATGCTCATCAGATATGACCCATTTGGACGTTCAGAAGCTCTGTAGTGAACGTGGAAACACCGACATCTTCTGCAACATTGATTCACCAGTAAAACCAATGGAGTTTGACCAATGACAGTGGAAGGACACACTGGGTTTATGTTCAATTAATGATATATTTTACTGAAAGAGCCCCTTTTTCATCCATTTTCTGTTTTTGATATAGTAACATTCAACTTTAATTTGAGCTTTTATGGACATCAATCATGATCTGTACATTAAATATAGGAAAATATCTGATTTCACTTCAGATTGCAAAACTACTGAGCCTAATTTTAGAATAAAAATGTGATAAATCACTTAAGGAAGGTTAGAAATATAGAAAAAATTATTTGGGAACTGCCATAGAAGCAGCACTGGGTCTTTATGGGTTAAGCTGACAATGAGCTGGTACTTCATATAAACACTTATTTGTCATAAAACTTCATTCACTAAAAAAACCCCAGATGTTAATAGTAACTTTGAAAATGAATTTTAGGCTATTAAAATTGAAGTATGCATGATAAAAATTATAGAAACAAAGATAAGCAGACATTAAAGCTGTTAAATTGGACATGGGCACAGGAGTGGTTCGGATCTGCAGATAAGGGGGGAACTTAAATATTTCTTTAACACATGTTCCCAAAATATGACAAAGCTTTAGAGTCATTTCTTTCCTTGAAAGGTTGAGGTCATTTCCCATTAGGGGTCTGGTCCATTCATGCTGAGCAGTCATGTGTTTATTA
Source organism: Sphaeramia orbicularis (assembly GCF_902148855.1). Lineage (NCBI taxonomy): Eukaryota > Metazoa > Chordata > Actinopteri > Kurtiformes > Apogonidae > Sphaeramia > Sphaeramia orbicularis. The sequence continues at coordinate 29,190,142 of NC_043971.1, read as the reverse complement.
AGTAAATAAGCTGAATAAAAAAAGACTGCAGTGTGGTGAGAAAAAAAAATGAAAGATTCAGTACCATGAGATTTAAGTCAGATTTATGATTTTTCCAGTGCTGTGTTTTTGGGCATGTGTGCTGCAGTTGAACTCAGTAAGATGTTACAAATGGTTACAAGATGAAAAGTTCAAAAGAAAACCTGGATCTACAGTAGAAAATAGACACAAATATGTGCAACTGTCTGTAAACCTGAAGTCTTCAGTCTGAGGCCAGTCTGCACCTCACAGACAAACTGAACTTTTGACATTTTATTACTAAAGAATAAAACTCTATCACATGTAACACATGTTAATGATTTCCATAAATGTCAAGTTAAAACTCCACCGAAGATTTCTATAAAAGTTAGACTAGATTTCTAAATACTGTAGACACAGCACAGGCCTTTTGCATCTATTGTGAGCCTCATTTAGTCCAGTAATAGTCACATTTTACAGTTACAGCTGAATGTGACCCCCTGGAGGAGGATAAAGATGGGTGAGAAAGTAGAAGGCTGCATGCGTTTGATATCCAAAAGATGGAAATGGATGAGGGTGGTGGGGGCAGAGAACATGAATAGCATTCCAGGGTGTGTTTATGGAGGGAAGAGTCAATCGTAGTCAGGGTCCGGCCCAGATCCCGCTCAATCCAGCTCTAATTAAAGCAAACAGACCGGGGGCATTCAGACATAAACTCATAACATGATTGTGTTTCTTATGCTGATATAAGAAGACCCAGGAACACAAATACATGGACGTTCAGAGGTTACTTATATACTATGAGAATTAAGTCGCATTGTAATTACAGTAGTTGCGATTGTTGCCCCTGATTCTAATAAATCATGTGAGTAAAAGAGTGAAAGACAGTGTGGTCTGATGAAAGTGTTTGTCTCTTACCTCTGGTGTATGAAGGAGTTGAGGCAGGTGAAAATGAGCAGAGGCACCATGGCGCACAGCGTCATGACATTATTAAACTTTGACTCCAGGGCATTTCGAGTGTCCCCATCTGTCCCATTGACCGTCTGGTTGAAGGAGTCATCGACTGGATCCTTCAGCCGACTGGTGAAGTACTGAGGGATGAACAGGGACAGATGTGCATTTATTCTGGTGTTCATCTTGCTCAACAGCAGCTTTTGCAATGAAACCTCATGAACTATCACAGCAGATCCACCAGAGAACGAGGGTTTCATAGGTTTACATCATCAAACATCAATCATTATTATGGACCAGAACATTTTACAATCTGAAATAAAACCATGACCAAATAGAATTTGGTTTTCTGATGGCTTCAGTGTTTTATATGTTAAAGAATATCCATTTAGCAAAATTACGACTTTCAGAAAAAATTAAAAGATTTGTCAGTTCAGTTGCTGTGTCTGTCAGTGCTACTCTTTTTGCATTTAGTGCTTCTTTTTAGCTCACATAAATCACATCCTTGACATTTTCCACGTCTTTAATGTTAATATAACCACACAGAGAAACATTCAACCATCACACACATGCTGGAGCCGTCTGAAAACTGTGTGTCCACATTCTGTGTTCATCTGATATAATAATGCACAAAGCATAGCCATCCATTAAGCTTATTTATCTGAATGATTCCCCACCTTTCTTCTGCCACATAAAAACAGATAAAGAAAGCCTGTTGTGTGACAACAAGAATGCCCCTTGGGGTGGGTCCATTTTAACTCTCAATCACATTATAAGAAGTTAACCCCTCAAAGCTCAAAAACAATGAAGAGGGATTACAGAGACTCAGCCACTGCCATTAACGTCCACCTGACTGGTCTCAGGTCAGCCGTCCTGAGTGAAACCAGGTGGTTTTAGCAGGAAACACAAACAATCAATATCTCTGCTCCCTAATAGTGTGGTGACCTCCCTCACTGGAGCCTGACCTTTATAATCACATGGTCATTATCCAGAAGACCACAAATGCATTTAACTAAGTCTAATCCACTTTAAAACATTAGGATGCCTTAAATATCCTTTTACTTACCAATGTTGCTGTCATAAAGAAGTTCCAGGGCAGGAGCGTCCCCAAGCCCAGGATGAAAAAAATAATCCAAACTGCATTGTATCTGCAGGGAAAATGTACAATAAATATAACTTAACGTCATCAACTAAACCACTAATAAACTGCTGACCTGGGTGTTATTTAAAACATACTAAAAAAAAAAAAAAAAAAAAAAAAAAAAAATCAAAATAATGAATATATATAAAGTGTTTCTCTTACTTGTCCCGAGGTGCGTTGATGGCTGTCATGGTTCTTGTTGGCGAGTCGAAGAGACACGTTCAAATCAGGATGTTATCAGGGAGGCCCCAGGTCTGAAATACACAGATAGCAAATGCATGTTTACAACCCTACGACTGCACAAACGCACTAATTTTTTTATCGTCAGCAGCCACGTGTTTCTCTTAACTATATTTACATAGGTGAACAAACCATTTACTGCAAAACATCACTTATGCAGCATGTTACGGTTTCACCAGGAAACAAAACAACACAACCAGTTGAGGTCAAATTGTGTTGTTTCAGCACCAGACGAGGAAAACCTCAAGGCTGATGACAAAGACATGGTAGGAAACCCGCTTCCTAAATTCTGTGAAGTGAATATGTTACAGTCAGCACATACTGAAACAAAACAGAAGGAATGGACCTAAAGTGGGTAAACACTGCAGCTACTTTAGGTTTTAACTCAGCTTAATCCTGAATGTCCCTTAAATAACTGAAAGAAACCTGAAACACACACAAAAAACATTAAAATCAATTGATGTGCATTCTGTTTCTTAACTCACTTGAATGCTGAATAGAAGTCTCCTTTCCTCTGTGATGCACTTCTACAGAAAGAGCCAACCCAGCTCTGCATGGTTCATTTTATACCAGGTTTGGAGGGGGGGTGGTCTGCTGTCTGTTGGACCTGCCCCTCAGCGCTTCTCAGAGACCATCCCTCCCTCTTCCCTTTACCTCAATCTGCCTTTTCCCTTTTCCTCTGCATGGAAGATTCCCTATATGTTTTCCCTACACATTATGTAATACTCTACGGACAGTAATGCGATAGCAATAGTTAGGCTGTGCATCGGCAAGAATGTGGATACACGATACATGTCATGATACAGGGGCAGCATGTCAGTATATTGCAAAGTACTGCATTTTTTTCCTATTTAATTTAAGACATAGCAGACTGAAGACACTAGAAGTAGAGCAATTGCTGGATGACTGAGTCTTTTACAAACTATCAGGATCAGTAGAGTTCAGCTCCAATAGTGATTAATATTTTCAACTGGAATACGTCAGGAAACAAAATGGGTTCAACTTAGTTTGAAGTCTAGTTCAGCTTCATATAAAGTCAAAGAATATTAATGTCCAATAGTGTTGATAAGGAGCAAAAGGAGATGATTTTAATCGATTAATCACCTTTTTACAGATCTAAGAACTCCTAATCAGTCCATAGATTATATGGATAGTGGCCTCTGTGTGCGTGCATGTGTGTCTGGGGATTCACACAAAATCTAGAAAGAACTGACTGCTGCAGTTTGGCATATGTATGTATTTTTGGTCAAGGAACAGACTAACAAAAATGGCAAGTTGATAGGACTAATATTTTGGGAGATACTAGTAATTTTGGAATACAATAGCCTTACAATCACGTTGCTATACCCAGAACGCTTTGGCGGTGACTGCTGGACAAATGCGGTACAGCATGCACGAATACACAACAGCATACAAACTACCACATCTAGAACCCACGGGACAATGCGCTAGTAGCTATAGAACACACCACTATATGTAGAAATCTGAAAAACAGTTTATGACTTTTGCAGAGCGGAGGAATCTGCATTTGCAGTCATCACAGCTTCTAATTTTTATTGAATCTGACAATAAGAGTAATATTTGCCTGCAAAAAATGACATATTTGTACATAAATTTATGATAAAAATGTATAAAATATCACAAAATTAACATGTAATCAATATTTTCTTGCATCCCTAAGTGACAAAGTTTTCATTTTTATTAATTCTTTTTTTTTATTTTTTAAACGTAACGCTGGGTCTTTCCCGATGCTTTTCACTTTAACACCTCGCCTTACATCTCTAACTCTTCGCCCTTTATATCTGTCCCTTCGCTTCCCAATTTCTCCCTCCATTTAACTTCATATTTCGCTCCGTCTGGTAATTTCTCACCTCACTGCATCCTCTACTCCTCCTCCACACTGCAGTCTCCTATTATTTCCTGTCCTATGTCTAGTTGCATAACTTGTATTTTCTTTCTATCACCGATTATCTCCTAAATTATACTCAGATTCTACTCTTGACTTGTCCAACGCCCTATTTACCCTCTAGTCTCTTTTTGTTTTTAGCCTTCCTCCCCTCTAAACTGATGGAAAACATGTGCGCAGATATCTGTGTGACAGCATCTCAAACACTATCTTCTCTTCAAGATGCTTCCTCCTTTTACGAAACACTATGAAATTTGGCACCAAATCAAGCCAAACACACAACTAAGTTTAGGCTGTCGACCTCTGGAGTGAAACAGCTGAGACGTGAATGCACGAACTGATCGACCACAACATAACAGGCACATAAAACATCCTGAGTACATTAAACTTATCAGGCATCACTCAGTAAATTGATAACCTTTAATAACCAGTTCAAATATTGAAAATGGAAACACCAGATCTGGATATCGTGTAGTTTCTTCTCACTGACAAACATGTGCGATACCTTGGTTGATGTAACTGGTCATGAGTCTTCTTTTTAGGACAGAGGCTGCTCTATTGGAAGGGGCCCATTTTCTCTAACTATATTAGGTAATGCATCTATACTATACTATACGATACTATACTATACTAAGTTGATTGAGATGAGCTCGAGTAAGAAGTCTGGTTGTGAGAAAGGTTGTATGGACGTAGATTCAAAAGGTCCTAAAGATATGAAACATACCCTTATGTGTTCACCCACACATCCACAGTGTTATCAGGCTGTTAGTTCAGTCTAATCACTGTGTGAAAATATCAAATACTGACATGCAATTACCTCCATTCTCTACTGCTTGGATAATTTTACTCTTTAGGTGAATGGGTGTCTGAATAATGGGTCATTCTCCAAGTCCGATCAGACACCGACAGCTTTCTAATTTTCTTTTACCATAAAAATGTCATGACCTTTTCCATATTCCTCCTACACTGGTCAGATAAAGTCAGAAATAAAGGCATGTTTTTATTTCTTCTACTTAAATTCAATCCAAAAATTAGACACAAGTATCCAACTGAAAACACTTTAAAAGCACTGGCACTTCTTTTCCAACATTTAGAGCTGGTGCCTGATCCACTTCTTCACATTTTGACAACTTAACCTCCTTAGCCCGCATGCCAAAAAAATTATAATAATATTCATCTCCTATAAAAATACAATAAATCAGGACAATGGATGTTTTTTTCAACTTTTGCTCAAAGTTTAGACCCTAATATTAATAATAGTACATCAAAAGTGTATTTTAGTGTAAACTTTAATGTTCAAACATGATTTTAATCTTTGTGGGGTGAAATATACGCTATTAAAAATCTCTGACACGAACAATTAATTTATGCATATCATCATCAATCCAGGTGAGGATAAAAAATTCTAATTTCTCTTTTAGTTCGTTACAGTTTACTCAGGCATAGTAATAGATACAATATTTTAGACAATGGGAATAGATTCTGTGAGGTCTCTAAATGTCCACAGACACCAAGGACATCCATGTGAACCTTATTATTGCGAAGTAATTCTTCATTTACTTTGGGTATGTCTTTTTAGGCGTTTTTCCCCTGAAAATATGGTCAGGGTTAAACAGGTTAAGACTAAGATGCTTAGGTTCTTTTCGAAGGTCAACTGGACTGGTTTTTGTTCTTGAAAATGTTTCATGAACCAACTTGAACAAGTCTTGCCAGGAACAAAAAAACCCCACCCCTCGCAGGTATTTTGCCCATTATAAGTAAATGCTGGGAAGATTTTAAAAATTCGTAAAAGATTTTAACTTTGACCTACTGTTCCCAAAATCTAATGAGATCCATTCTGGGTCACTGGCAATCTATAAAATCAATTTGGTATGAATTCAACCAAAGTTTTGCTGCTAGAGTGTGAACAAACAAATCGATCCAAAAACAATACCCCTTGCCTCCCCATCGGGGGTGGGGTAATAATCTTTACTTGCTTGCTGATATCACTTTTAAATGTGACTCAGCTAGTGTTTTACCACTCTCCCATCCTTCCTCTGGCACTAATGACACACATCGACATCCGAGTCCAGAGCAACCAAACGTCATTAAATCAGTGGTTTTACAGACGGTGCTGCTGATCACGTGGTGAACAGAAACACACCGACTGAGCCTTGCCCCAGATTTCTATGAAGTATGCCACTCTAAACCAAACATGTCATTAAAATGAGCCAGCTGGCACAAGCTGCTGGGGTCTAAAGTGTTGCCCACCGCACACACACTCACATGGGCTCAATTTGCAGTCTGTAGAGTGGTACAAAACTCTAGTTTGCCAACAATGTGAAACTTTAACTGGTTGGCCTCTCAGCGACATCAAACTGCAACAATCAGTCCTTCAGACTTAACAGAGTGAAAGTAACTAAGTGTTTCCTCTGTTTTGTTGCACGATTCACTTGAAGAACATTAAAATACTTACGTGAAAAAAATACACTTCAGACAGTCCTAAATCACGCCAAAGTCTAAACACACTGACCTTACACACACTCTAACACAATGGTTTAATTGGAAAAACCATCTTTATTTCCAATGTAAATTCTACACACAAACCTTCTTTTTTTTTGCAAGGACATACAGTAAATTTCCAACTGAAACTACAAAAAAGAACTGTTTCAATCTTAAATCATAATGTTTTGAATTGTTTTAATAGGTGTATAATCCTCCAATGTACATGTACATAAGTTATGTTAACAGTAACAGACTCCTGCCCAGGGGGAATATCCAGCAAAAACAAACACACATACTACAAAATAAAACATTTGTTACGTGTGCTGAATCCCAATGAATGGGAAAGGAGAGCTCAGTGTGTTTTTGGTTCACCAGTAGCATACCTCTTTAAAAGGACGTCTTTATCCCCAGCTGACGTGCAGAATAGTTTGATGCTGGTCATATGATGAGACGCAGGAGAAATAACCCCTCTGTGTAAGGTCATTTCCCACTGCTTATAGAGCGCAAACAGCCTTATCAAAAGGCATGGCATATTCCCACTGCTCAACCAGAATGGGGTTTTATCAGAGGTATTTATGTGGTGAGACATGTTTCAGATTTATCCAAAAACTATGTACCAGCAGTGCTTGGTGCCAAGGCCCAGAAACAGTAATGCAGCCATTTGGATTTTATGTGTAATTATCATGTTATTACAATATTAAGACTTTCATGTCAGTTCAACCATAGTTGGTCCATTGGCCGATATCCAAAGCACTGCATGTTTTATCATAAAAACCTAATTAGGCAGGAGATTTAATTCCTCTAAAGCGTACATCCTCAACAGAACTGCCCAAATACTATCACAGAAGCAGCAACAGACTCACAAGACTACATTTAAGTGTTAACTGACTGGATAAAAATGGTATGTGCCAGTCTACAAGTAAAAAGGTGAAAAGTGAGTGTTAAAAGTCCCTTTTACAGAAAGCCAGGTCAAAGTATGAATGTTGTGCTTTAATTCTACCTACAGTTCTGTCCATTTTTTTATGTCTATAGTCCAATATCACAAATTTTCCTCTAGGGGCTTTAGATGCAAAGGTATAACATGGAAAAAAGGGCATTGTAGAGTTGAATTCACGACTGTGTATAAGTCAGAGCTGATAGTACAGGGTATGACGTCTCCATGATGTGTGTGTTCCACCACGAGGAGATCTTTAAATCTCTGCAGAAACAGCGTCTAAAGTAATGGAACAAAAACACCACTACGGACAGTTCCAATAGATTTCCTTCCACTAGAGCTGCACTATCAATTGAATCATAATGTCAGCTTTTACAATTATATAATTGTAAAAAGCTCTAATGCAAAGCTTTTTTGAAGAATCTGTATTCAAATTTTAAAAATTCATTAAATTTTGTGCAGCCCTAATTTGCTTTATCTTCATCTTCATTATCTTCATCAGCTGCACATCAAGACTTTAGATTTTACATTCAAAGTCCCTTAATATCTGCTATTTAATACTTGAAAACAAAGAGTAATTACTAGACTTGCACCGATTACAAATTTTTGGGCCAGTCCCGATTTTCGATTTGCAAGGTGCTTGGACAGTCGATATCGATTTTGACCGATTCCAATCTCATATTTTCCAAACACAACACATAGCTATGTAACTTTCCCATTAGAACATTTATTCTAAAAATAGAAGAAAAGTGTGCAAAAAGGTGCCAGGTTTTCTGTATGAAAACAGGTGCATTGATTTGAGTGTCGTATCATACCAGCAGCTGAAAATTATCATATCTGAAGGAAAAGGATCATACGCACCCATCGCTCAAAATCGGTCAATTTCAGACTGACCAGCCGGTCGCAGGTCATGGCCAATCACATGAAAATCAGCCAATTTCCAAGCACGGTCAATTAATCTGTGTAAGTCTAGTAATTACTGAACTTACATCAACAATATGTGAGCATTAGTTGTAGCATAAATTACAATTAATTCCAAATATTTTCATAGACTATGTCAAACCTAGAATTGTGTAAGTATCGATTAAACTCTGTGCTCTCCAACAGCATCGGTCAGTTCTTTAAATGAACCTGCTATGCACAGCTCATAAAACTGATACAGTGATGATTGATATTCAGTCCACATCAGTGCCTCACAACCAGGTTTCCAATTTCACACCATTCCCTGAATGACCAACTCACAGCACACACAACATGTAACTCTCTCCACCGTGTGAGCCATTCATCCACCTAGGAAGACATTAGAGTGAAATCGCAGCACATTGACTTTTACGATCCGGACCCCTGCCTCGCACCGCTTCCTCCTGTTCGTCTTTCAAGGATGGTTTTACTACTGACTCTGTCATCAATCTGACTCAGAAGACTTCCATCATTTTCAAACACTGAGGCTTGTGTACCTGAACGCTGCATAATCTTAACCACAGATGTAGGTACGACGCATGTATTACGTGACATAAGAAAAGCTTTTCTAAAGACGCCTGGCCTCTGCTTTCTCTAGATAAAGTAATGAAAAACAAAATAAATCAAATGTAAAAGGGGTGTAACGGTGCACTCGTTTATACTCAGGGCCTTCGATACAATACAGAGTTGTACTGAACACATACATGTAGCCTAGGTGAAGAACGCAGACACTTGGGAAGCAGGGTGGCCGCAAGCAGAACCCATGTGCAGGGTTTCCTCTCAGTGCTGCTGCTAAAAAACCCAAAACATGACAACAGAGATTATAATAGAGGCACAGATGCCGGGTCGGACATTCGAAACATGTTAAGTTTCACTTTCAGTTTTTGGTATGTTGCAGCTTTGTGGCACAAAAGAGTCCACCAGTTCCTTTAAAGCAAAAAGGGTTTTATTTTTTAACTCAAAGTGGCAAAATCAAGTGAACCTGCTCCTCTTCTCCTTCATCGTGCCTCTGCTGCAATGTTACTGTGAAGTCACAATCACAGCACAGCAGGGAATACTGAGGCATTCAAAAACACTCAGTAAATTACAGTGTTTACCATAAACTAACATTAAAAAAAATACATAACATGTGGGGTGCCTGTTGGGGTGCCAAATGACAAAATAATATTTTGTAGAAATTTCCTGTGTCACGTAGGTGTGTGTCAATGGTGTCCTTCTCTGTACTAAAAACGCACCAAAATGTTTCTGTACCGTTACACCCCTAAAATATAAAAGATAGACTTATGCTCACTTACTTCACTAATATGCATTATGAGTTGTTACACACCGAAGTGAACAACATTTATCTTTAATTTCAAAATCTCGGCTCAAGTTACAGAAAAAAGGTTGTGTTGCGCTCTGTTGGTACAAAAACAGGGCTGCACAGCTGAGGAAAAAAGTCATATTGCAGTTATTGAGAGTAACCATACCCTTTGGGTTGTGTCTACTTGCTTGATCATCAAGGAAAGAGCAGCTTACTCATTTAATGTGTTATTTTCACCTCAAACTGGCACGTGACATCATTTTGCATATTTTACAGAGTACTTCCCTCTGCTCAGTGTCATGAAATCCAAAATATCACCAGACAATAAACATTGTGTTTCATTTTCCTTCCCATTTCTGTAATTAGACCACCTAAATCCTCCTGAACCTGGACCCTTAGGTTACAGCATTTGTGATTATATAATTGTGCAGGCTGATACTGCAATTGTGACTGCAATTTGATGAATTGTGCAACTCTAATTAAGAACATGAAAGCTAAGCGAGCAGTTTCCACAAGGTTTTCATTAGATTTTTGAAGAGGTTTGTTGTAACAATGTCTGAGCTTCAGTGTGTAGCGTATTTGCTTCACATAATCATGCTGTTGCAGAATCAGAGATTAGATAAACACTCCTGAAAACAGTTAATTCAGCAGATACTACCAGAGAGGATTCATGCGGCAGATATTCATCCAGTCTATGGTTTAAAGTGAAGTTATTGTTTTACTGACACAAGAAAAACAGAAATTGTAACATTTTGCAGTGACTGGTGGAGGAAAGGCAGTTTGTTGATTTGACTGTAGATATTATTCTGCAGCCCGGCACCGAATGAAAAGCTGCTCAAAACTTTCACAACTTTCCATCACAAGCACAGACTTCAGTTCAGTCACAGTCGGCAGCTATCCTGCTGCAAAGGCTTTTGACAGCGCTCTATAAGCCCTGATCATCTGCAAAAAGGAGTCTGACGGGTGGCTTAAACTGAAGACTTCGACCAGGACGGAGGTATTTAGGCAAACCAAGAAAGCACAGCAGGCCTAGGTGACACTGCAGGGGTGGAACGCCTTCATAAAAAAAGAAACTTAGAAACCAAACTAAGGGAAACTAAGCACTGATTGTATCGCAACACAATATTTAGCTTGGAGAGTATTGTTCACCTTAATTCTTGGCACTACTGTATCTAAATTTCCTCATTTTTTGTAATAAAAAACCTTAATAAAAGCATCCTGAGGAGGTTTTTTATGTGCTGTTGGGCAAATAACGAGGAAGTTACAATAATTGTCTGTTTTAAAGACTTTTTATTAAACCAAATGATGAACTATCTTGTACTATATCTGCTTGAGACACAGCAATATCTTAAAAAATATATCTGAAAAACCTGTTGCATTATATTGTTTCCAATCAAAATGATGATTTAATGTAAAAAAAAGCCAAAACTTTTACTTTCCTGGGTCTCAGGAAGATATTCCTGTTCCCTTTTTCAGACAAGAATAAGGTATAACAGGTTTGTTTTACCAGATAAATCGATAAATTCTCTTGTAGTTTATCTAGCGGTGAATGGGAGCACTGTGACACTGACACCACTGTAAAAATTTTATTTCTTATGTGAAAACATGAATAAATGAAGGTCATTGGTGAGCTATTACTCATCATGAAAACTATACCTAGTACACACTGTTCTTTTTTTTGGGCAACTTCCATTAACCCATATTTTATTCACAATAGAATGTAGAAAACATCAAATTTTACAGTGAAATGTGCCATTTTGAAAAATAAAATAAAGTCATTTTAATGCTTTTAGGTGTTTTACTGGGTCAAAAACACAAAATAAATATGAATATAAATGAATTAGGTGGTCTCCAGGGGAAAGGGACAGAATATATAAAAAAACAAAGGGTAAAAACAGGCTCTGTACATGTTGTTTTCCACTTATGCAGAGACAGGTCATAAATGAGAATATGATTAAAGCCTTTGTTTTCAAACGCACAGACGCATCAGAGTTCCTCATCAGTTAGTTTTCTGGGATGTAATCAAGAAAATACAAATAGGAGCTGAAAAAAACAAAGACAGGAAGGCAAACTTTTGTGACACACTAATGAGACTGGCATGAATGTAAATCCAGAGGGAGAACCGCGAAAAGAAAAATAAAAAGCTCATCCACAGCTAAAGAGAGAGGGAGCATGAAAGGTCCTCAAATCCATTGTCTTCACTGTGACCGCCTCTTCACGCCCAAAACCATTTCCCGCCACTCAAAGAGCAGGAACAAAGCCCATCTCCAGCTGCTTATCTGTTTAGTTGGTTCAAGTGTTCAGGATAAATGGCTGAGTAATGAACTGGCAGCAGCTCCTCTACTTACCGCCATGACGACGCTACAGTCAGCGGCGACGCCTCTGACTGACTAAGACTATTAAAAACAGCAAGAAGACATGATCAGATAACTTGGATACTTGGGTACTCGTTATCTGACCTATTATCAGTTCATCTGATTAACAGTTATGTGCATGAATTACTTTCATGCAACAAGTAAACCAAAGTCAAAGATACTAAGTTACCATGTAATAGCAGTGAAATGCTCACATCTGACCGCTGCACAATGTGAAATGTTACTATTTTATTGAATGCATTTCAATTATTAAAACAAACCTTTTAACCTATTGAAACTACATGTGTTGGATTTTGAGTTAGTTTCAACTAGAGCTGCACAATTAAACCAATCAGCTGAAACCTGTGCAGTGTTATGTAATGTCATGCTACTGAAAAAGGCTGCAAAATGTCCAAAAAAATGTCAAAATAAAGCATGACGCCTCTTATATGGTAATGCATTGGATTAAGGGAAACTGAGCCGAGAAATTAAACTGCAATGAATGACTATTTTAATAGTCATCAACTATTGTAAAAGCTCTTATTTATATTATTGCAGCAATAAAACTACTTTTTTTCTATTTTGTGCATGACAACTACAGTGCCTAACAAAGTTTTGCTACAGTGAGTTGCCATCAGCAATGAAATAAACATTTTACCTTTTTTGATTTTATATTTTACCAAACAAAAGTGCATGATGTCACTACTAACCTGTCAACTGTTAAATTAGTTGATTAATTTTGCTGTTGAGTATTCATTGACTCGACTAGTCCTTGCAGCTCTATTGAAGTTTTTATATTCTTCCAAATGTTAGTTTCAAGTGTTTGACCTGAAAAAAAAAGATAACATTCATTCATTCTGAACCCGCTTTATCCACCCTAGAGTCACTGGAGCCTATCCCAGCTACTTATGGGTGAAGGCGGGTTCACCCAGGATGAGTTGCCAGTTCATCTCAAGGTTGACACAAACAACCAGTCACTCTCACATTCACACCTATGGGCAATTTAGATTAATCAGTTAATTTATCAGTGCATGTCTATGGATGGTGGAAGGAAGCTGGAGTACCTGGAGGGAACCCACGCAGACACAGGGAGAACATGCAAACCCCACACAGAAAGGTCCCACCAAAAAGATAACAATTTATGCATTTTCCATCACAACCAAGCAAGCAGACCCATGACACCCAACACAAATGCCAGTGTTATTCACAACAGTGACTCATATTACGATAAATTCATCCCTTTATAAACCTTCAGCTCTAGAAAACACATAAAAAAAACATGCATGCCACTCCTAAAATAGTTCTCAAATACAATGAGTTTTCCCCTGAAGGGTCCTGTGACTCCTGGGCTACTGACTTCACCGATGGGACCAGGCTGGACCCGTGGAACAGGTGGGAGAACTGAACTTGCATTTGTGTGAAGCAGATGCTGCTGTGCACTCAGGGGTTTGTAAATGCTGCCGTCCCATCAGCTGCTCAGCAGAAAACAAAGCCACCATTCTGCTCGTCTTCACGCTCTGGGGTCAGCGGAGTCACAAATAGCAGAGACACGTGTGACGAGGAGACGAGCCAAGAAACATCACTCACAGAGCCATTAGGAGGAGTTACAATAATCCTGTCATAAGTTTTGGAACAATGCAACATACTTGGACTGAAGTATCAGGCAACATCAGGGGTAAAAGGACACTACAGCTGATCAGAGGCAACACAAGGTCAACTTTCATGTCCTTTAAAGTGTGTTACAGGGTCTGAATGAATGCACGTTTTGTGGTAAATTCATCCATGTCTCATGTGAATAGGAATGTTAACCACACTTCCATTAGGAATGAATCACTATGATGCGTTCACGGGCTCCTTTTCTCCAGTCTTATGATACTTCACATCATTAAACCCAACACACACGTGGTTTGACCGGCAGTCATGCACTTCAGGGTTTTGCTGTCTGAGAGATCATCACCAAGACGTAAAATATCAGACCTTATATACAACTATGTACGGGTCTCAACATGTAGAAGTAAGCAGAATGACAGTTAAATATGTAACATCCGACATAATGTGACGCACTTTACGCACGTGACGCGCAATCATGGATAAGGCACAAAATGTGAATTATATAAAAATAAATCAAAATATAGTTATGAAATACAAGCTTACAAGTGTCCATTTACAGTTTAATTAACATACTGGGCTTTTAGAAGCTGAAGGAGCCCCATCTCATGCCGCCATGTGACTCAGGTCCCCCCCGGCTGAATAAATGGGACTTCACTGCTCCATGCTTTGGAGTTGGCGCTAAATTTAATTCGCAGCTGCAGTCAACAAAGGAGGTATGCAGGCGTCCAGGACTCGGAAAACCAGGGCTAGTTTTGTTAGTCCTTGCAACCAAAAAATGCATTTGAGACGCCGGAACGATCCGCAGACGCAAAAACCTCATAAAGCTGCGTAATAATCTGAAAGAATTGGGTAAATACGCACAAATGCCGCAAACAAAGAGGGTTATTTAATGAGAAAAGCGTCTTAAAGCGTCCTGTTTTCAGCTGAATACGCATGGAATAAAAAGCAGCGGCTGGCACTGGTTCAGTTCTATAGAACACAGTTCAGTTAGTCACATCACAGTGTCTTACCTTGTAGTTAGTGTGTGAAGGCTTGTTGTGTCTGAGGCAGAGTGTGTCCTCACAGCGGAGGGGAACAGCTAAGTCTGCCCAGGAGGCGTTCACGTCCCCTCGTAGAAATCAAACTCGACCACAGGAGTCCAACATGAACAGATCAGTGATTATGAAAACACTCATAGCGTAAAACACAACACTGGAAATAAATTATTTCATTTTGTTCATCAGAACGACTGTTAACCCATAAATATCCAGAGCAACTTTTGTGGTAGTTCCCAAATGATTTTTTTTTCTCTGTATTAAACATTTCCTAAGTTATTTGTCACCATTTATTATAGAAGAATCCTCTGAATTTTTTTTTTTTTTTTTTTCAGTGAAAATGAGGTATTTTCCAATGTTAAATGTACTGATCATGTAGATGTTGATAAAAGCTCAGATTAAAGTTGAGGGTTATTATATCAAAAACAGAATAGAAGAAAAAGTGACCTTTTTTTTAGCAAAAATATCATAAACTGAACATGAACCAAGTGTCTCCATCAATTGTTATGTATCAAACTCTATGGATTTTACTGGTGAATCAGTGTTGTACTGTAGAAGATGACAGTGTTTCCACGTTCACTAGGGAGGCTCTGAAAGTCCAAATGGGTCATATCTGATGGCCACGAAAAGATGACAAACTGTATTTTACATCATTTATTTACATGTATTGATAGGTTAAGTGGATCAACAGATATTAAACAGTTTAGATCATTAGACGGTTTTGGTTGATGGTGAGTGTTTGGGTCTTTTTTTGGGTTAATCTATATTTGAGTAAGAAAAAGAAAAATTAAAGCTTTTTTTTTTTTTTAATTCAGCTGAAATCGCATCCAAGCTGAACGTGTTATAATGTACTTTTCCCAAATAAAAGCACTTTACATTAAAACGAGGCCAGTATAAAGACGTTTGCCCCTCAGTTTCAGAATTTCCGATTATCCTGAATCCACACACATTGCCCGTGACTACAAAGGGAAGGAAACTGGAAGCCAGTATTTTGATGTGGGATGACTCTAAAATGCCATCCACCCATCACTTCTGCTGAATGTGTGGGTTCCGTGACACATCTGTAATCATTTCACTCATACATTATGCAAATATCCAAAAATGACTCTGTGCCTGCCACAATTCGCCTTCACTTCCCATCAAACGACTGATCATAAAAAACTTCATGATTATTATGAAGTTTCATAAGAAGTGTTGTTGTGGAAATATAAAGTGTCTAAGTACAGAACTGATTCAGTAATCTTAGATTTTACATATTACAGATGCTGGTTTTAGGCTTTCACATGTCCACTGAACTCCATGTGGAAACACTGGAATCAATAGTGTCATTTAACCCAGTCAATTGCTGACTTCCTGCACCATTTGGTCTGCAGGGCATTCTGCTGGAGTCAATTTGCTGTTCTGACCAGAAATGTCCACTATCACAAAATGAGTTAAATAACTTGCTGGAAAGTCATGCATGAGGTGTAAGAACGTTTCTTCTAAAAACCTTTCTTCTTGAACACCCACACAAGGAGATGATTTCATGCACCTACCATGCTCTGGACGTGGTATAAGGGAAAAACTAGGGCTGTGAAAGTTAACGCATTAATGCAGATTAATTCATCATCATGATTAATCTGATCTGCAGCACAGAATGACTCTGAACGTCTCTGCCAATGCATTTCAGGCAGTTTGTCCGAGTAGAGTTAGTGTCGCACATGAACAAATGGGCAGTTGATCCAGTAGTGACAGGCAGCAGAACCAACCATAAAGATGGAAGACTCTAAACAGCATGTTGGCCCTCTGGATGGAAATACGAGTACAAGAAAAACAAGACAGAACAGTTATTTCAAGTTGTTTGGTTGAAACTATTGCAGGTGTTTAATAAACACATTAAGTGCATATACTCCCTTCTTTCTTGGGTCTGTTTGCTCATGCAAATTGAAATTACATTTACATTGCAATTAATATAGATTAAAAATGAATGATATTTAATCTTGATTAATCAAAATGAATCCACAGCAACCCTGTGATTAGTCTGATTAAAAATTAAAATTTTTTGACAGCACTAGAAAGAACAAAACAACTGTAACATAAAAACGTGGCAGTCTAAAGGATTTGATGACCATTAAGTATAACCGCCATAGGCCAGTCCATGTGATGCATATTTTTCTAGTAATTTCCCAAATGACAGAAATAGAAACATGATCATATAGAAAAGATGGATAATGTCAGAAATGAATTATATTTCCTAAAAATAATAACAATAATCCTTCCTATTATCACTTCTGACACACTACATGGACAGTTCTTGGTAATGTTGTTTGTATCTCCAACCAGTATCACAGCGTGTACAAGTGGAAAAGTATAAACACTGTGCTGCTTACTAATTTGTATTTCCCAGAGTCTTGAGATGTCAGCGATTGAATCTGTGACAAAAATTAGAAAATAACATTTCATCTTACTAGTTTATTTTTTCTCACTGTCGGCGCTTGCAATCTCCATTTAATTCAATACACACTAAAAGCAGGAGGAACGGTTATATACACAAGCAAAACATGTTACAAACGTGTCTTTAACCCATAAAGACCCAGTGTTACTTTTGTGGGACTTCCCCCATGAAATTTTCTCTATGTTTAACCTTTCTCAAGTGATTTATCACCATTTATTATTACATTATGATATGTATTTAGCATTTTAAAGTGAAAAATCAGGTATTATTCTTATTTTTAATTTACTGATCATGTAGATGTTCATAAAAACTAAAGTTGAGGGTTATTATATCACAAACAAAAAACACTGAAGAAAAAGTAATTTTTTTCAGTAAAAATATCATTAATTCAACATAAATCAAGTGTCTCCATCCCTTATTATTGATCCAACTCCATGGGTTTTACTGGAGATTTAATGTTGTAGAAGATGACGGTGTTTCCATGTTCACTACGGAGCCTTTAAACGTCCAAATCAGTAATATCTGACCATGAAAAGATGACACACTGCAAAACTTTCACAAACTTTCTCACCAATTATTCACATGTATTGATAGGATTAATGATTAATAGGTATTTAACATTTTAGTTCAGTTAGATGCTTTTGGTCGCCAGTGGATGTTTGGGTCTTTTAGGGGGTTTTTTTGTTTTATTTCGAGCACATAGAATCATCAGATAACAAAGAACCATACAACATGGTCAAACAAAAATTTTCAGCACTCAGAAAGGAGTGGGATGAAGGATAACTTATAGACTCCCACCCCCTTTTGACAAATTAATAATTAAATTAATTCCACTTCCTTTGCTTTGTTAACACACTTTTTTTCTACATACACAAAGCATCCGTACAAACCATTCACATACATTTTTTTAGTCACCTCACACACAGTCAGATTTGCATAATCAACCTTTTTTTAATATAAACTATAATATTTATCTGTACTTTAAGTATTTACTACAAATACAATCAACAATAAATGTGATAATATCTCCTTATCATGATAGTCTGTATTAATTAATTAATTAATTAATTACAAATAGGCAACACACAATAATATATTTTTATGCATTCTTCTATAACTAGATATTCACTTATTCAGATAATGTTCTGTATTTTGTTATTGTACTATACTGGATTTATACATCCTTTTAAATGCACAAATTGAAGAAAACCTTTTAAAGTTTTGGTCCAGATTATTCCACAGATGTCTCCCTCTAACAACAGTACACTGGCTTTTGATGGCTTTATGGGTTAATATCATGTTGTTGAACTACTAATCATTTTATCACTCTATTATTTAAATGTAGCCACAGTGTCATTTTCCAAATGAAAAGATTTTGTGGTGAAGGTCAACGCTGACCACATCCACACTGGGAAATGTTGTCATATGAAATATAATACGAGGCAAACATGAGAAAGCAAGATATGCTTGAGGGATACGCTTTTGTATACGCGGGACTGTTCTTTCTGTCACATGGGAGTAATTATGTGGGTTGTTCACTCTATTTAAAGGACACATCATTTTTTCCACTGTGTACAGTTAACATAGAAAATCCTTATTGAAAAATATTAGAAATGGTGTGTTATTGTCCTATAACTGAATTTTTCTGCATAATCAGTTTGTATTAATCATGCAAATCAATGTCCTGCAGTAAATGTGGGTGAAAAACACACAGTCCTCTCTTCTATTTCTTCTGGACTATGACAAGTCTGTGTGAGAACTGACACCAGCGTATAACCCCATCATAACACGTGTCTGAACCGTCATGCCGAGACGTTGTTTATGGCTGTTTTTGTGCCGCTTACAGGTCTGGACGCTTTAAGCACTGGTCTCCACTATTTGCTCACATAGTGGTCGGTACACAGTCCTCCACACCCTGTCTCCCCCTCGTCTAAAAAAAGCCTGCTGTGGTTTTGGACTGAAACCATCTGTGAGGGAGAGCTCGTCTGGCTGCTTCCTCACTTAACCAACCCAAACCCAACAAGGAGGAATTATGGGCCACAGAGACTGAGAGGCTGTTGTCTCCCTGCTGGTGTGAAGAAAGAATTATACCTGCACTTTATTTACTATTCATTCACCATGTTAAATACAACAGGATGAAAATGTTTCTTCACTATTCTTATTTTACTGAACGTGGTCTGTGTTTACTTACTTATGGATACAGAGGAAAGTCTTGCAGCAGCTCATGACTGCATTTCACAGCCTTGACTTAGTTTTTCCAGACAGGGAAAATTTAAAAAAAAAAAAGAAGTCTACCGAAAAATAGAGAGGGAAGAAAAGAAAAGGGTTGTCTTTATGAAACTAATGCAAGAGAATCAGATAAAGAGCGACATTGACTTCCTGTTGTGAAACCCATCTCAACTGTAGGGCAGCAGGTGCCTGTCTGATTGAGGGCTTTGATGTGTGACATTTAATACATTTACATGATAATATTTTACTATTCATCCAAATACGACTATATTCTGAATATATTCTAAATGTCATTAGGTGAATTTAAGCCTCACTTTCTGATTAAGCTGTGCTGCATGTGCCCATGTTATTTATTCCAAGTATTCAGAAAATGTGTCTCAGTTAGGTTTTTTTCATAATTTTCAACCACAAACTGCAAAAAAGAAGTCATTATCACCTATTGACTTCTGTTTTGATGCCAGGTTTTGTCATGTGACCTTGGCTTTTTGGAGCCAGATGTGACAGTATTTGAACAAAAAGGGGGAGAAAAACGGTTGATGGGTGAGAAACTGGTGAATGAAAGTGAACTTACCACAGCAGGTGTCTTTGTTAGTGAGGCACAAGTCTACACTTGCCATAATTGTGTGTATATTTACAAGTGTATATGTGTATATGAGAAAAATGTCAATAAATATATTGTTTAAAAAAATTAAAATGAACTGAGATTGGAAAGCTATAAACTTAATCAAACATTTATTTAAACAAAAGTTATTTGAGAGTCTTATGTGTAACTTATTGACCACAACGACAGTCCAACTCTCTGTTAGGAAAATATAATGTTTTATTCAATAATCAGAAGGTGTGAACAAGGTGTTCCATGCAGAACACCTATTAGTGGGTCCTGATTAACAGAGTAAGACGAGAATGAAGGAACCTCATCCAACAGTATCAGTTCCACTCACCCTAACTTGACACAGTTTTTGTAGAGTTTCACTGCATCAGAACAAGGACCACCACATACTATAAGACACTAGTGCCACCTCTGTCAAAGCAACACTAAATATGATGGAAAATTATGCAGATTGGCATATTGGTCAATCCAGAATTGTTGCTGCATCAACACATATACATGTCATCCACACTGGACAGTCAACCAAGCTTTACAGAAAAGGTTAGAGAAAATGTTCATGTCATCTCTATCCAGGGAAAGTTGGTCATAGATTTCACCTTATTTCAGAAACTGTAATTTGAAGTTTAAGTTCCGTTAACCTCCATTGTTGTCTCATAGCCTAAGTCGACCTAAAAGCAGTGTCACACTAGGTCACACAGTGATGACCAGAGACAGGTAGACTGTAGAACCTCATTGACACAACAACATTTCACCTGGAAACACCTTTCCCTGGTTGGGTTTACACAACAAAGTGAAAACATTCCATAGTATGCATAGTATACAGGCCAGGCCAGTATTATGTGATGTACTACTGGGCCCACATGACCATTACATGTTCCTCCATAGACCAGAATTACAGTCATTTGTTATTGCTGTCGATAGATTTATGCATGACAAAGGTGATATGCTTGCACAAAACAGATCATTACATCCACATTTTCACTGAAAACTCAAGCTTACACATTGTTTTGTCAGTGATTGCTGTAGTGTTCCACTCCGGAGGCCAAATTCAAAAGTTTCAGTTCTAAGTTATTGTTTTTGTGTAAACGAGGGCCAAAACACACCAAAACTTTTGTGTTTCAACCTTAAACCATTGTCGTATGAACAAAGCCAAAGTTTATGGAGACCACTATCTCTCCTGCGGTCAAACTGCATCTCTTGCCCTTTGTTTCCAACATAAAGTCTGTTGACCGTTTTCAGTCAGTTCTATGAATCGTACACAAACCAACCAAGCCAACAGTTTGTACGTCAGGTGTAGAGATCCATTCTCAAAGGAAACATCCAGATTTCCAAACACAAAACGAAACATTTTTTAAAAATGACAGATGCTTGAATGTGGACGATAATCTCCTAAATCCAATCCATGGCTCAGATGGAAGTGCAGGTTGTCCGATAACTGAAGGGTTGGTGGCTCGAATCCCACTCTGCCCTAGTCATGCGCTGTTGTGTCCTTGAGCAAGACACCTTGACAAGGGCAAGGTGTCTTTCTCTGACCCTCAAGACAACACACACATCCATACCTTCAAACATCCCATCACTGAGACAGTTTTTCCTTACTTCTGGATGGGTTGTCAGAAGTGTCCTTTAAAGGTGGAGCCACTTGAGGCTTCTGTATGTTATTTGAGTACTTGAGGGCATGTTTTCTAATGAATAATTCTTCTCACACTGGTGTATGAATGTTCGGTGGTGGTCAGAGAGGCTGTTTGGCACAAATTGGCAGCCATGCCTCCGTCAGCCTTCCCCAGGGCAGCTGTGGTTACAAACATAGTTTACCACCACCAGAGTGAGAATGTGGGAGTGAATGAATAATGGATCAATAATGTAAAGCACTTTGGGTGCCTTGAAAAGTGCTAAAGAAACTATTATTATTATTATTATTATTATTATTATTATTATTATTATTATTATTATTATTATTATTATTAATCCTTTCAAGAAGTTGGTTGAAGGCTTGAAAGGAGGCTGTGGTTGGTTGGTCAAATGGGTTATGCACTGCCAGACTCTGCTTAGTGAGTGTTTGTAGAAAAATAATATGGGTTAGATATTGTGCCAAATCATCTGATGATAAACCCATGTTTGTCTGTTACAGTACTGTGTGAAATTTCCCTAAATGTCTTCAGTGACCTTTCGGTGATGTTTGATGTAAACATTTCTATAGTCTTATATCATCAATGCCTTTGTTTCCTGTTGACCTTGACAAGTCCTCTTTTGTGCAATTTTTAGAACACACGTTTATTAGCAGAGCAGACATCATACGTGTCTAATTTAGGAATATCCTGTGAAGTTTGTGGCATAACAGGCAAGCTGCAGAAGAGGAGGAGGGCATGACATGAATGGGCTGGAAGTGGCTTTCTGACCACATACTGAGATTTAAGAGGACAGACGAAGACGGAGGAATTCCAGTGGATGGCCTCTCCAACCTCTAAATGGCTCAAGTAAGACAGAAAGAGCAAAGTAAATCCCACTTCGGTTGAAGAATTTTCAGACCTGGCCTCTTTTTCTGGATTAAGCTTTGGGCTGAACTGACAGGAGATGAGGGAACAAAAAAAAAGTAACCCAGGAGGTCTATGAGAGTAATCCCCCCTCATCTTTACCCTCACCTAGAAGCCCCTTCACATTCCCAACAAAGTGTTACATTGCAAAGGGTCTGCAGAGGTCACTCTTAAATCCCTGTCATGATGGATGATCCACAAACCTACTGCTGCAAAATCAACAAAATCCTTTCAGTCCAATGTTGCATTTGAGAACAACATCTTACTGAGAAAGTCGATTCTGGGAATGGTATCCCAAATTTCTGTACATCTGCGAACTGTCATAATCCCTCTCTTCTGCAACCTCAACTGAACCCGATAAAAGAGGAGCACTAGAGATTTATTCACCTTGTTCACTTCCTTCTATGTTTACAAGCCTCATTCGTCAAAATCTCGGTATGTAATGAATGTTTACAAAGCATTAAGTTTGGGCTCACACTTATCTCAAAAATGTAAAATGATATCAAGTATTACAGACATATTGCTTTATGATCCAATGCTGTGATTTTCAACATTCCCCTGAATGTCAAAACCTCTTTTTCACACAGTCTTTTTTGGTAAATGAAGCTCAATAAACCCATTATTTTTCGTACTTGTCAATGGTGTCATTGTGTCATCGTGTGAGGAAACACAACAGAGATCATTCAAACTGAAAGGGCCCTGGAACTATGTGAGATTTGACATTTACAGTTTTGGTCAAAAGTCCTTTCTCTTCTTTTACTTAATGAGTCTAAGAGTCAGTTTTGGTCCATCTTACATTTCAGATTCTGTTCTGCATTCAAAGAGGAGGATTGATTGGCCTTGCATTCTTGTCATTCATACACTGATATGCTAATGTTTAGTCACAGTGGTGTCATGCTAACTGCATCTGATCAACAGATATGATCTAACATAAACATCTACTGATGTAAAAAGTTTCCTAACATTCGAACTGCTAATCCTATATCTGGAAATATTTTAGGTAAAATGCAGTTTCTCAGCTTTTCACTGCATCAGATATGACCCATTAGGAATCAGAGACTCCGTACTGAACATGGAAACACTGTTATCTACTGCAACATTGATTCACCAGTAAAACCCAAGTAGTGTGAAAAATGACAGTTGGAGGCAACTCTTTTTATGTTTAATGATGTATTTTGCTGAAAAAGTCCCTTTGACTCCAGTTTTCTATTCTGATATAATAACCTTTAAATTTACTCTGACCTTTCATGAACATCTACATGAAACTAAATATATAAATATTATAAAAGAAAATACCTGATTTAACTGAGAAATGCAACTGCAAAGGGTGATATTATAATAAATGGTGATAAATCACATTGGTAAAGTTAAATGTTAAGAAAAAATCATTTGGAAGTCACCACAAAATAGTTCTGGGGTATATGAGTTGATATAAAAATAACAGACTGAACTGCAACTCTGCAAAATCTTTTTTTTTTTTTTTTTTTTTTTTTTTTTTTTTTTTTTTTTACTTTTGGGAAAAAGTAATGTATGATTCTAGCAAGAATGTGGAACAAAATCCAACACCACTCTGATGCATTTCTTCTTTATTAAATTGATTTTATTCCATATTCTTCAAGTTCAAGTGTGTAAGATTAAGTGTACAGCTTCAGAGTAGATTTCCTGTTCTTTTTTTCTTCTCATACCAGGTGGTATCCAGTGTTAAGCCCCATTAGTGTCACCAACTATAAATCAGTCCAGACCAGAGGTAATATCCCCTTAACTAAAGAGAACCCAGAGCAGACAAAACAAACACTGGCTCTATGGTGGGTGTTTTGAGTTGTTTTGCTGTTGGTGAAGTTGTGGGGTATTCTGTTGGTCACAAAGTGTATATTCACTGATAAATGTCTCTAAATATTGTACACTGAACACTGAAAGCTGATTGGTTTTAAAATCTGTGTCCCTAAAGTCCAGTGGGTCAGGCAGGGTCGACCTCAGCACATCTGGGTAAAGTAAGGTCTGGGCGTCCTGCTCCTTTTGTCTTGAAGTCTGAATGTTTCCCAGGAGGAGAAAGTCTGGAGGACGGTGTGTCTCCATCGCACACAGACCTCCTCTGTTGTGGTGTTCAGAGGTCGTACAAGGACGTCAACATGCATAATTAAGTCACTGAAGTGGATACAGAAAATGGAAACAGAGGCTGCACTGATGGAATCACTCAAGGAGTCACCGGTGGTATTAGTAGGTGATCTGTACAGGAGGGATGACAGAATGACAGGTTTATCTACAGTGAAGGATAACGTTTTCTTAGGTCCGTCTGCTGTCAATCTCAACATCAACTTTTGGTTTCAGAGATGATTCACCCCAGTCTCCCTTAACCACACCTTCAGTAGTGGAAAAAAGCATTTCAGACACCCTTAAAGTTTTATACAATCTTAAATATCACCATGAAATATTTGCAGAAAAATCTTTGTGTTTCCAAAGGTGTGGCTGCATCAGACAGACACAAGTGTTGCCAGGCACAACAAACCCCGCCCCTCGCATGTATTGTAGCTGATGTGTGCTGATGTCAGCCTGTCAATTGCCTCTATATACGTACATGCCAAGTTTGAAGTAAATTGGAACAAAATTCATATTTTTATAGATATCTAAAATTTTGCCCATTATAAATAAATGGAAGAAAACAACAATTTCAAAAATTCATAAAAGATTTTAACTTTGACCTAGTTTTCCCGAAATGTAACCACATCAATTCTGGATCACTGGCCATTTATAATCCCAATTTAGTATGAATTTAACCAATAGTTTTGCTGCTACAGACATGTGAAATTTCTCCCATCATAAGAGAATAGCGGAAAAAATATTTTAAAAAATTCATAAAAATTTTTAACTTTGACCTACTTTTCTCAAAATTTAATGACATCTATTCTTGCTCACCGGTAATCCATAAACTGAATTTAGTAAGAATTCAACTTATAGTTTTGCTGCTAGAGTGTTAACAAACGAAGAATCAAATAAACAAACCGAACCAAAAACAATACCTCTTGCCTCCCCTTTGGGGGACAGGGTAATAAGAAAACTAAATTTGTGACAGTTTCAACATATCATATCCTGGATGTGTGTCATTATCTAGCTGAAACATCAAGTCTGGACCTTGATGGAACAGAGTATGTGCAGAAGGGAGCATGTGGGTTTGGAGAATGGAAAAATACTTGGCAGAGTTCTATGACTTAAGACTGATTGTTAAGACAATATATCACAAATGCATGGGGTGTCTAAAACTTTTTTCCACTACTGTATCTCCACACTTTATTATCACTGTGTTA
Organism: Sphaeramia orbicularis; assembly: GCF_902148855.1. NCBI lineage: Eukaryota > Metazoa > Chordata > Actinopteri > Kurtiformes > Apogonidae > Sphaeramia > Sphaeramia orbicularis. The sequence continues at coordinate 29,164,121 of NC_043971.1, read as the reverse complement.
ATGCCGTAAATGGGTCTCGTAACCTCAACTATTGTTCTGGAGTAACCCTCAGGTTGTTGGCTGTGCTGCTCCATCCTGTTCAGCCACTTGTGTTCATTAATACAACCAACAACTGAACATTTGAGGTTTTGAGCTTGAAGTTTGGATATTTTTTCAGTATGAACTACAACCGCTGCTGCTGACAAACAGTTATGTTGTACTCTGAGAAATGTTCATCAGAAGTCTTGACCTTACATGTGCAAATGTTGTGATGTAACTATAGATGTAACAAATTAAGCAGGAATTAAAACAGGTTGTAGAAATCCACTTGATTTTTGCCAAAATGAATATAAAGATTGCTTTGCAGCACCTGGAGGGTTCATATTCAAACTTTATGAACTATTAGGGTCAAAATACTCAAATAAATGTTCCAAAGACTAATAAAAGTGGGTATAGCAAAATATGACTTATTTAAGAAAAGGTAAAAATAGAGAAATATTCATTGGGGAACTGCCACAAAAGCAGCACTGGGTTTATATGAGTTAAAGCCATATTTTTAGTCCCAGGGGTTGTTCAGAACATCATAGTACAGACTGTCCCAACATGTAATGCACGTATGAAGTGTAACTATGTACGTTTCATGTGTCTCATTCCTGTTTCCATGTGTGACTGTATGTGTGTGTTACCGTCCACATGTATGAAAGCATTTATTTATTTTCCAATAATCAGTTCTGGTTGTGTATTTGTGTTTCCTTTGTCAGTACATCACTCATAAAGTCAACTCAGGGAACATGAATGAACATTTCCTGTTGACATTTTCATCTGTTAAACTACTTCTCGTCCTGTGTATATTTTGCCGTCTGTCTAGGTTCAAATCAACATCAGCCACCTTTTGTGATGTTTGCATGTCTTTATTATTATTGCACAGATCATCCTTATCAGGCCTTTTCTCGGCCCATCTTCGTATCTTATCAGTAGCTGTCAGCCATCCTGTCCACCTAAGCTGATATGGAAAATATTTAAACTGAGGTAACTGAGGCCAAAGCGTTTTTTTTTTTTTTATGTTTTTCTTCAATCTTGGACTGCTGCCATTACCATGTTATTGGTGGCGAGGTTATGTCCATTTAACATCCTGTTCACTAATTTGAAATCCATTACTCAATTGTTCTCTGTCTGTCTGTACAGGCAGGCACCAGTCGTATTTTCCAGACGTATTTCTACCAACCCATTACACTGGGACTGTTTGCTCGACTCTGTGCATTCACGGACCCATCTGTTGAAGCCATCAGATTCAAGAAAACATACCTGCTTGTTGTTAAAGAAAACTCTAATGTAAATCCACTAGGGATCGATTTTCACCAGTAACACACGCTATCAATCCAATAGATGTTTAACCCATAAAGACCCAAACAGCCACTGATGACTAAAACTAAATACTGATTTAAACTGTTTAATATCTGTTGATCCACTAATCCTATCAATACATGTAAATAATTGGTGTAAATACAGTTTGTCATCTTTTCATGGTCATCAGATATGACCCATTTGGATGTTCAGAGGCTCCCTAGTTACCGTAGGAACACTAATATCTTCTACAACATTGATTCACCAGTAAAATCCATGGAGTTTAGTAAATCACAGTAGATGGAGAAACTGGGTTAATGACATTTCTTACTGAAAAAGTCACTTTTTCTTCAGTTTTCTCTGCTTTTGATGTAATAACCTTTGAATTTACTCTGAGTTTAATGAACATCTACATGATCAGTGAATTAAATATAGGAAAATACCTGATTTACGCTGAAAAAAACTCAAACTAAAGATGATTACATTACAATAAATTGTGATAAAGTACTTAACCTCCTAAGACCCAGCTATGGGTTTTCTGTTCATGTTTGTGGACAAAAAACAAAAAAAAAGGACATTTCATGCATTTTTTTTTTTTAAAGCATCTGAAAAACTGTTGCATCATGATGTTTCCAAAATAGGCAATTATTTAATAATTTTAAAAAAGCCAAAACTTGTACTTTCCTGGGTCTCAGGTGGTTAAGAAAGGTTATAGAATATATAGAAAAATTCATTTGTGAACTACCACAAAAGTACTAGTGCTTATGATTTAAGTTACTTAAGGACAAGTTGGTCTTGATTAGCTGTTGAGGACACACTGACGCACTTCATCAGGAAACCATTAAAAAATAATCACATTAATGTCTTGGATAATGAACAACAAAGGAAACACTTCAGATCAGAAGATCAGTGTTAACTTAAGGCTTTAATGTTTAGTTGATAACAATGTTCCAACATGGAACAAGTTTAACAGGGAATACTAAAATAATATTTACATAGTATGTAGAAGTGACAGTGTTTGATCATCACTGAGGGTCCACTGTTTTCTTGGGTTGGTTTATATATATGTATGTATGTATGTGTGTGCACTTATGCACATGTATGTAGGCTTGTATGTATGTACAATGTGGCTCATAAAGTTGGAATAATTTAGTTTTCAGTTACATTCCTCTTTTTATTCCTATTAATACATATTAGTAATGACCTTTGACCTGGTGCAATGATTCCATACTGAGTCCCAGTTACACTTTATCACGACTAAATCAAGAGCCTGCATTTGTTGTTTTCTATTTGTCTTATATTTCATTTTTCTTTAGTGACTGATTGAGCAATTAACTGAGTTCTTGAGTTTTCCTTCTTCCTAAAACGTGTTACTATAAAACACTAATCATCTGTCAAACTAACTGTGAGAAAGAGTGGACAGATATTGATTATCAGCACATGGTTGTGATGTTGGGGTTCAATAAGTGTATCAAAGAGATTTTTTTTAAAAATTGTCTTTGAATATTTTCGACTGAAATCGACCTCTACTAATTCAAAGTATTTTTAAAAGAGCTTCCTTTGTTATTTTAGCTTTCCTAGCAGAGTCCAATAATAACTTCAAACCTTTTCTTTCTAAAGGCCACGACTTAGACACTGTCACCAGATCCGTCAGCTGTGTGGATGCCGTGACAGTGTGACACCCATATGATGAATGGAGATGCATCTGCCACATGCGTGTCCTAACAACTGCATGTGAAACATATTAACGGTCACAAGCCCCAGTGAGTGGCATCGTTCCAAGTGTGACGTCCAATAGAGACATCACTGAAAGATTCACGTGTCTGAGCAAGATCCAATAGGAGCACTGACACTACGGAAGTACTATTATTATTATGTCTTTAGAAAGTTTTATTGTTTTTCACATTACTGTTTTTAGGTGAGTGTTGTTTCCCTGCAGAATGTCCAACAAAATGAAAGGTGAAACCATATTTTACACGCAGAAACCTGATATTTACAATAGGAACAATTCACTTGAAGAATGTAGTAAAACACTAGGATGCATAGTTTATTATTCACCAACTCAGAATTCTATTAACTCATAATGACCTAAACAACCACCAGCGACTGAACACATCTACTGATCTAAAATGTTTAATAACTGTTGATCCACTAATCCTATCAACACATGTAAATAATGGTGTAAAATGGAGGTTGTCATCTTTTCATGGTCATCAGATATGACCTATTTGGACGGTCAGAGACTCCATAGTGAACGTGGAAACAGCGTCATCTTCTACAAAATTAACTCACCAGTAAAACTGATGTAGTTTGATAAATAACATTGGATGGAGACACTTATTTTTATATTTAGTTAATGATATATTTTGCTGTAAAGGTCATTTTCTCTTCAGTTTTCTCTGTTTTGGTATAATATTTGAATATAGTCAGAGCTTTTATGAACATCTACATGATCAGTGAATTAACCTTTTATCAGGTAAGTGACTACTTTTGGTCATTTCTGTGAATATTAAATATGGGGCCAATACTGTCAGGTCAAGAAGCACGTTGGTTTTTGTAACACTATACAGTGATTCAGAGAGGTTTTATAGAAATGTTAAAGTTGTAAACAGTGACTATGAGTGATTTTTGTCTGTTTATGACCTTATAACTGTTGTTTTATTGCATGTGTTTAATTTTTGGCAAGTGGTGCTCAGATGTTTTATGGCAAGAGGAGGGAGATGACGATGTCCAATATCACACTAAGGTTAATATTTTGAATTTCAGAGTATTTCAGTGAGTGCCCTATAAAGGGTTAAACATAGGAAAATGCCTGATTTACACTGAAAAATTGGGGGAAAAAAAAGAACAAACAAAGGTGATAATATTATAATAAATGGTGATAAATTACTTAACCTCCTGAGACCCAGGAAAGGGAAAGTTTTAGCTTTTTTTTTTTACATTAAACAGTTATCTTGATTGGAAACTACATAATGCGGCAGTTTTTTCAGATACATTTTAAAAATTATTTTTATTTATATATTTATTTTTTAATGGAATGTCCTTTGTAACGGACATAATTTTTTAACTAAACCTGTGAAACTTTTGTCCCCCACAGAGGAAAAAAATGCATCGCTGGGTCTCAGAAGGTTAAGAAAGGTTAGATTTAGAGGAAAATGGAAGTCAACACAAATGTAGTTCTGGGACTTTAAGGATTAATATTATTTAGGGTGTTGAATATAAGTATTAATGTTTGATTTATAAGATAGTCTTACAATGTTCTTATCAAAACTGTTGATTGAAAATGTACACGCTGGGATACACATATCAGCTGAAAGGTGAAATCCCTCGTAAAAGCATCAGTGCAGACTTTATAAAAGTAGGATTAAAGGTTATGAGACATAAGATGAATGCAAAATGTTAGTAAGAGCCAAAGAATGTTCGTATTGAGTCATTCGTTTGCAACAGACTGAATATGTCAGGACAACTAAGTAGGATCTGTGAACTGTTCTGAAGCTGTGGTCGTCTATAAAATGAGAGCTGTCTCGTCAGGCTGAGTAATGCGTCATAAACAGTGTGGTTTTAGTGACTGTGTGTTTGTGAGAGCGAGGTAGACCATCCTTTGCCCTCTGCAGTCTGTACCCACTCTCTAGGCGTTGAACGTCATTTCCTCTGGTCTACAGCTCGTACCAGGCTCTGTCTGTACTCCTGCAGTGAAAACTAAAACCACCACACACAGCCTCTTCAGGTGTCATCAACAGTTTCATGAAATCTGTAAAACTAGAGCATTATAGACTTTTCTTAATGTGTCTGATACAACCAAAAGTTTGCATGATATTAAACTCATATTTATTTTCTTCTTTTTAGATTTTATGGAGAGCTTATTTACTTAATTTTGATGCCAAAGAGAAGAGAAAACACTGACATTCCTCTGTAATCTGTTCATTTTCAGTAATATATTCTATGTGTGTGGTCTTGGCTTTTGTTCAAATAAAACACAACTTTCACAAATATATCTAAGCTTCTAAATCATAACAAAGATTTGCATTTTGGAAAGCTGTCTGAGGAGTGACTAAGCTGAAGTGACCAAATTGAGTTTGTGATAAAGCTGCACTGTACATATACGGTATAAATGTCTGACTTTCAGCATCTCAAACTCCCAACAACAGCTGCCATATTGGTCAGAAAAATCCCAAATATGGACACAATGGTCATTTTTTACCCATTGTATAAGTGACTTTATCATTTTCAACAAATTGCTCCAATGCATATTTGGGATTTTCATTGGAGCCATAAAGACAACAATACCAAGCTAAAAAATCATCTGGATTCTCTACAGACGGGCTTCGATCTTTAGCCTCAATAAGTTCCGAGCCAAAAATATGACCAAACTCCCAAACAGGGTGGATCAAGTCTCAATGAGGCTAAACCAAGACCACAGTCCTCCCACTGTTGCACAACACATAAACATACTGTCATGTATCCTGTAACATAAATGCACAGAGAATTATGACTCCAAATATTAACTCATAAAGACCCAAACAGCCACTGGAAACCAAAAGCATCCACTGATCTAAACTGTTTAATACCTGTTAAACCACTAACCCTATCAATACATGTAAATAATTGGTGTAAAATACAGTTTGTCATCTTTTCATGGTCATCACATATGACCCATTTGGATGTTCAGAGGCTCCATAGTGAACATGGAAACACCGTCATCTTCTACAACATTTATTCACCAGTAAAACCCATGGAGTTTGATAAATGTTAGCGGATGGAAACACTGGGTTTATGTTCAGATAATATTAGATTTTACTGAAAAAGTCACTTTTTCTTCAGTTTTCTCTGCTTTTGATATAATAATGTTTGAATTTACTCTGAGTTTTAATGAACATCCACATGATCAGTGAATTAAATATAGGAAAATACATGATTTACACTGAAAAAAAACTCAAACTAAAGAGGATAATACAATAAATTGTGATAAATTACTTAACCTCCTAAGACCCAGGTATGGGTTTTCTGTCCATGCTTGTGGACAAGAGTTTCACACCTTTATCAAAAAAAAACAAAAAAAAACAGGAGTTTGATAAATGACAGTGGATGGCCGCACTTGTGTTTTTTGTTCAGTTATTGATATCTTTGCTGAAAAAGTCACTTTTTCTTCTCTTTTCTCTGTTTCTGATATAATAATCCTTGTCTTTAATCTGAGCTTTTATGAACATCTACATAATCAGTGAATTAAATATAGAAAAACACAGAATTCACACTGAAAAACACAAAATAAGGAGGATAATATTACAATCAATGGTGAAAAATCACTTAAGAAAGGCTAAATAAAGAGAAAAATTAATTTGGGGAAATGCCACAAAAGTAGCACTGGGTCTTTATGGGTTAAAATTCATTTATTCTGCTGCCTGACAAGATCATTTTTAGGTCAGAGACTCATGGTTCAGCTGTGTTTTCATGTCCCAAGGACTGAATTTCCATTACTAAGTGTTTCTAGTGCTTGAAAGAACTCATTATATGCAGGCAGGTTCCCTTTGTGTTATTCAGACGTTTTACATTACATCCATATGTTTTTGATTATTCCTCGGAGTTTCCCTTAACTAACATGGGGAGGTTATGTAATCTTATCTCTGTCTTTTTATGCACTTTCATTCTTCATGTAGAAACAATGTGACGTAACTTCTTCGTTATGAAATAAATTGTGTTACTTTCACCAGGGTGTGTATGCATCGACGCTTTATTCAAGATGTAAAAACAACCCTGAGCTTATTTACTTATGGGAGGTTAATGAGACCACATTCCTCTGTATTGAAACTGGCCTGGACTGAGGATCTGAAATTATTTTCTGAACAAATAAGCAGAAACGTAAAGAATTTCACCTCAGGAACCTTTTAAATTAGACCTTTCTTTCGGACAAGTATAGATGTCAGGGGTTATTGAATTTATGTACACAGAACAAAAGCAGTAACATGTTTCCTGTCAGGGCGTCATGCAAGCAAAAAACTTGTGGCGACACAGTTTTACATATATATTCATAGACTTTGGAGATTTATTTTAACGCTGAAACACCAAGTCCATTTGTAACTGATTCATTGCTATTATTTTATCCTTTGTGTTTTCACTGAATAGTGAGTATTTACCTTTACTTAATTTACTGGTCATGTAGATGTTCATAAAAGCTCAGAGTAAATTCAGTGTTTATTATTAAAAAATTCATGGGAAGGAATGCTTTTAGGACCAAAAAACGAGTTTGTTCAAGGTGCTCTTTGGAAAAAGGGATTCATGAAGTAGATGACAAACTGGAAGAAAACTCTAAGGTACTCTCTGTAAACATTAACATGCCTTTATTACCATGGCATGGTCATATCTAGACTAGATCTAGATGTTTAGATATGACCATGCCACAGTATTTGTCATCAATGTTTATTACATCAGAACTGAGAAAACAGACTTTTTCCTACAAAATATATGCTTAACTGGATGTTAAAACAACTGTCTATCCACTGTCATTTGTCAAACTCCATGGGTTTTACTGGAAAATGAATGTTGGAGAAGATGACAGTGTTTCCATGTTCACTAAACAGCCTCTGAATGTCCAAATGGGTCATATCTGATGTCAGGGCAAAGCTGATAAACTGTATTTTATCTAAATTATGTTAATATATTGATAGGAAATTTTTTGAACATTTTAGATCAGTAGATGTTTAAGTATTTAAAGATTAAAGCATGACCAAATTAGCTTCTGTAGCTCAAACCCCTCCAACCTTATGCCATGGAAAATTAGGATAACAGATTTTCATGTCAGTTATTTGTTTTTATAGTTAATGGAAAGCAAATAAGCTTATTCACTCTACATTAGCTATTACACTGCAGCCACTTGTCCATGTATTGGTCTGAAATGAAAGCAGGCATAAATATCGGAATTAAATCTACACACATATCCATGAAAACATCATGTTACTATAAGTTTCACCTAAAATATGACCCTGTCTGAGGAAAGACAAAGAGGAAATTTTCCTTTACATTTTTCCCTATAAATGTCAAAAGGAATTCAGTGTTTTCAAATCTATAATCTATGTCAATGAAGGGAAAACTAAGAGATTCACACAGCTCTCATTTACCAACATTGATTTGGATGCTATAATAAGTGACATGTGCAACTGCAAAGGCATAAAGACCCAAACACTAATCAGTAACCAAAAGCATCTACTGATCTAAAATGTTTAAGAACTTCTGAACCACTTATCCTATCAATCCATGTAAATAATTGGTGTAAAATGCAGTTTGTCATCTTTTCATGGTCATCACATATGACCGTTTGGACGTTCAGAGGCTCCGTAGTGAACATGGAAACACTGTCATCATCTACAACATTGATTCGTAAGTAAACTCATGGAGTTTGATAAATGACTGTGGATGGAGATGGGGTTTTTACAATCAATTATGGATATCTTCACTAGAAAGTCTCCTTTTCTTCAGTTTTCTCTCTTTCTGATATAATATTTTTCAACTTGAATCTGAGCTTTCATGAACATCTACATAATCAGTAAATTAAATATAGAAAAATACACGATTTCCACAGGAAAAACTGCAAAATGCAGAGGATCACACATAATAAATGGTAATCAATCATTTAAGAAAGGTTAAATACAGAGAAAACAAACTATTTTGGAACTGGCACATAAGTAACATGGGTCCGTAGTAATGTTTATGTAAGATTAATGACAGAATTTCTTGAATATAGGTAACACATCAAATAAAACTGGTGATACTTAAAAACAATAATAAATAACAGAAATAAATTAAACCATAGCTCTTTTTTTATTTATTTATTTATTTATTTTCATGTTTTGTGTAAACACCAGTCGATGGGGGTGAGACCTTTTTGTGTGGAGTTTGCATGCAGGTGTGAATGTGAGAGTGATTGTTTGTCAGCCCTGCGATGAACTGGCGACATGCCCAGGGTGTACCCCGCCTTCACCCAAGTAGCTGGGATAGGCTCCAGCAACCCTACTGAGGATGAAGTGGGGTCAGATAATAAATGAACTACTGTAATTAATAATTACAGTAGTTTTTTTGAACAGAGGTGCAATATGTGACAATAAAATATGTTAAAAAAGAGGATATGTCTCTGTCTCTGTGAGTATGATTGAAAAACTTTACTGTTTTTTCAGGGAAATTAAAAAATGTTTTCATTAGTCAGGTTAATCTCAAAAATTAATCAGTATCATAAGAAGGCTGTCACTAAAATAACACAAGAAATAAGTCATTTTTTTAAGAAGAACAATTACAAGGAGGCTCCAGGAAGCTGTGTTTATGAATATCTAATTTCATAAGTCTTTAATTTTATTTTCAGCTTTCGGTTGAAGGTGCTTTCGGTTCCTCAGAGCCACTTCAAATAGTTTCTCGAAATACATGGCCACTTGTATTTCAGATGTAGACAGAATATGGATCATCTGAATTAAACATGTTCTAAACTCATGTCTGCATGTAGGTCTAAACTTAGCTTTAAATAAATAAAAAATCTGATTAACTTTACACATTGAAATGATGAAGTACAGTGAAAAAATAAAATAAAATAAAATCTGCCTTGTTATTTATTTATAGATTTATTTATTTTACTTTCATTCATATATTTGCCTCTGTAAAATACAGAATTTACCATAAAGCAGCATCGCATCAGAACTGCTTTCTCACTTTTTGTGGGGGTTTCACATAAGTGATCAGAGATGCATCTGGTCATAAAAACACAATAACACTTAGCAACTCAGTCACCTGGTTTGACTCCACGGCCTCATGTTACCATCTGTTTTTAATATAGACCTTTCTAATAATAGTCAATAACGTCCCAGGGCACAGGGTTCTGGTAGCAGATCAGATGATCAACACAACCACTAAAACAACACATAAACTACAGTTAAAGTGCATATGGTACAGCACAGTCCCAGACAATGGTATTAAGGACAGTAGGGTGGATGGTATCTCACTTAAAGGCACTTTAGATCTAATCAGAATTATTTTATTTAGCCTGAGTGAATATCACTGTAAAGTGCTTTTGGTTATAATCAAGACTTCTCAGTACACCCAGTAAATATATATTAAAAAAAAAAGCCTACATGCAAAATTATGTTATTTATCACTGATATCACAATAGAATTTGTCTGAAACAGCTTGACAATCTGTAGAAAATACTACATCCACGGTCCTTACACTTGGGTTTGACTGAGGAAAACATCTTTAATGCTAGAGACTATGAACGACTATATTGTAAACATGTAAAAAAAAAAAAAAGTGTGTGTGTGTATATATATATATATATGAATTATATATATATATGTATATATATATATACATATATACACACACATATAAATTATATATATATAAATAAATAAATAAATAAATAAATAAATAAATAAATAAATAAATATATATATATATATATATATATATATATATATATATATATATATAAATTTTCATGCTTCATGCTTGTATGTTTCTACCTGCCTTTTGCGCACTTTGTTTTCTGTATTTTTCTGCTGTTAACACTGTAATTTCCCCACGGTGGGATCAATAAAGTCTTATCTTATCTTAACTTCTCTTTTCTTTTCTTTTCATTTCTTTTCTTATCTTTTCAGAGGACAGTGCAACAGGTGTGCGTACTGAAGTCTGGATAAATATATTATATTGAAAATGCACACGTTTGTACACCAAAAGGAAATGTAGCACATAAATATTTCCATGGTGAGCAGTGTTCAGGCACCATCAGGGCAAGACCTTCACCCCTCCAGCCACGGGAAACAACCTCTATACTTGCAAATTAATCATATGATGTTTGTCCCATAAGGCTGACGTCCTGTTACCGGTACATAACATAAGGAGTACAAGTCTATACTATTCCTTAGAAAAGGCCAGATCCCCACTCTTGTCAAACTTGGGAAATCTTGCACAGATTAGAAAATATATGTCCAAGATACAATCCTTTCCTGTGCCCTGGTGAAAAAATCAGAATATGACTGATCTGTGGCTGATCTGCCTTGGTGGAGGAGTGCCTTTCTGGTTTAATTTAGGAATTAAATTTCCTGTTTAGCTTTATGTATCAAAACTATGTTTAGATTTTAGATGTAGGGTTAAAAGTCAGTAATTTGGGATAAAATGGACCATTTCACAACATTAACACATGTGCAGTACATGTATATTAGAAAGCCTTTCAACCAGAAAGCTTTGCATATGACTGTAAAACTGTATATAACATGTTTACCCATAGATGCATGGCTGTATATAATATTAATTATGCATAAATATTCATATGGTCTATTTATGCTGGGTGTAAACAGCAATGTCTAGAATGACCATTGCAGTCCAAAAACCATCTGCATAATTCAATAATAGTCTATTTACGAGAGGGTCTGTTTTGTGTTAGAACAGAATAGTCTTCATTGTGATTGTGTGTGATATGAAATTAGGAGTTTAAATATTGTGTTTGGTGCTCAAGCCACAATAAGAATCCTTCATAATCATACAGATGCAAAACAGCCGTAGCGATACATTCAATGCCTCATCTGTAAATTTTACAAAAGAAGCTAAAATTACGTCACATGCTACACTCATAGGGGCGGAAACCCACAACTAAAACACTGTTGGAAGCATATTTTCCCCTGACCTTGACATTGACAGTTATAGAAATGTAATGAACTCACCCTTCCTTGTGCTACTCACTCACAGGAAACATTACACAATCACGTTATTTGATTCCACCTCCAGACACACTGTCATTTCTGCCCCCCATCTCAGCGGATGTTGCCACATATTCACTTCTTGTATCTATCATCTGATATCTGCTTTATATTAAAAGCCTGTACAGATGTGTAACTGGAACTTATGAAACAGCAGCTGCAATAATTCTGCAGAAACTGACTATTATAGTACAGAACCACGGGGCATGCACTCATAAACTCTGGTAATATCTGATAAGTTAGTCATTGTATTCTCATTTTAGGTCAAAAAGCATTTATTATTTACATTTGTTTTGTACACTTCTATCAAACAGCATTCCTACAGATTTCTACAAGATACATTTAAGACTTTTTAAGACCTTTTTAAGACTATTTAGAACAGAATTTAATGCATATTTCATATTTCACAGCCATATTGGCAAAAATTCTTGACTTGTACAATTTAGGAAAATGTATTTATTTATTCCAGTGCCTCAATTCCTACCGTTCCGAGTCAATTCTCACCTGGGGGCACAGTTAGCGATTACTGGTTCCTAATTTCAATATAAATTATCAGGTTGGAACGGGTGGAAGTGAGTCGACTAACATTATTTTCTTTGCAGTTTGGACATTTAACAGACACATTTAAACACATTAAAGCCAACAAGTTTTTGGCAACATAACTTAAGTCCTACCATATCAAAGTTAATACCGTTTAAAGACTTTTTTAACCCATAAAGACCCAGTGTTACTTTTCTGGCAGTTCACAAATGAATTTTTCTCTCTATTTAACCTTTCTTAAGCATTTTATCACCATTTATTATAATATTCTTTGTATTTTGTGTTTCTACAATAAAAATGTGGTATTTTCCCAAATTTAATTGACTGATCATATAAATGTTTATAAAAGCTCAGATTAAAGTCAATTGTCATACTATCAGAAACAGAGAAAAATTAAGAAAATGTGACTTTTTAAACAAAATATATCATTAGCTGAACATAAACCCAGTGTCTCCTTCCACTGTCATTGATCCAACTCCAAGGGTTTTAATGCTGAATCAATGTTGTAGAAGACAATGGTGTTTCCACGGTAACTACGTAGTCTCTGAATGTCCAAATGGGTCAGATCTGATGACCATGAAAAGATGACAAACTGCATTTTACACCAATTAATTACATGTATTAGCAGGATAAGTGGATCAGAAGTTATTAAACATTTTATATTGGTAGAGGATTTTGGTCGCCAGTGGTTGTTTGGGTCTTCATGGGTTAAGGTATTACATGCAGATTTGTAAATTCAAGACTTTTAAGACTTTTTAAGAGCCAGAGGGAACCCTGATTAAATGATGATGCATTAATTATACAACTGAATGTACTGAGGGACTGCATAACTGTTCTATGTCCATGTGATTTTGTTGTTTATAAACAGAGGATGCCCTTTCAGATGTGCGTGTATGCTTCACCATATTTTTAATCAGGATGATGCCAGCTTCACATACACACACATATACATGTTTCCATGCAGTCTGTGTAAACCCAAAAGAGTAATACTTCATTTCACAACAATAGGTATATTAAATATTGGACAGTCTTAAAGAATGTCATCACTAAACCTGTTTGTTTAGTGTCGTACTGGTTCAACCTGACCTGACTGACTTGAGGTGACACAAACAAGACAAACTGTCAAACTTAAAAAAAAACAAAACAAAACACAACAATCACAGATTTAGGTCCATCAATGAAGCTGCACCGGATCACAGAGAAGAGCTCTGGAAATCCCCAAAGCCTTTAAAGGACAAACATGAGCTCTTTGTACGAGTTAAGAAAACTTGAATCAAAGAACAGAGGAAATCCACATCCAGATACACACAGAGAGGCAGTTTAACAAGTAGTTTAAGTTTCAGCATGTTCACAGAAAAGAAGAAGAGACCTGGATCAGAGCTCTGAGGGACGATATTGGCAGAAAGACAATGGTTCTGTCATGAAAAACAAAGCCACAGAGGAGGAGCTGAGAACCAAAGAGGTCTCAGTCCTACAGTGGAAAGAGTGAAGAAACAGCGCCTGATGGAACATCCACAACACTGCTCATAGTCTCTGATGGACCAGGTCAAACATCTGGGCGGCCTGAGCTTCAACATCTGGAACAACATGAAGGACATGATTTCACACACCTCTGTTCAGATCATCCTGTCTGAAGATCTGACTGAAGATGTCAGGACATGAGCCAGAGAGGATTCACTGCAGCTCTGTAAAGTGTCTGGACATAATGTACCAACAAGGTCTGACCCAGGAGAGGACAGACCACCTGAAGTACACTGGATAGGTTTCTGTGGAGGTGAATACAAAGCAGGGAGGGAATCCACTTCTCCCTCTGTTCAGAAACACCCAGAGGATCAGAGTAAAACTGGACTTTGACTGAGGATGACATTCTTTGCTGCTAATACAAACACACACACACACACACCTTCACACACACTTTTCACTTGAAATACATTTCATTTGGTCCACTGTGGATCTGCTGAAGATACCACCATTGAAAGTCTGTGACAAGGCAACTTCTCAGCTAGAAATGACATAATGATAATGATGATATATCTGTTGAATTCTACACATAATTCTGCCTTTACCGAAGTGGGTTGCACATTTTTATTGCCAGATTAAGATGTGTAACAACACTGTAAAAAAACAAAAAAACAAAAACAGTATTATTCTGGCAGCAGGGGTGCCGAAAAAATACTGTAAAATAATGGAAAATAACCATCTCAAAAAAATACAGTAATTTTCCATAATTAAAAAGCAGTTTTTTGCCCTAACTTTACATGAGATCTTGTTGTTGTTGTTGTTGTTGTTTTTTTAACTTTTTAATGTTTAATAAAGAATATTTTCATGTATTAAAACAATCAAATTACATATATATATATATATATATATATATATATATATATATATATATATATATATATATATATATATATATATAAAAAATTTCATTGAGACTAAGTTGTACAATCCACTGATAAAAACTGTATTTGGACAGTTTATCAGTGCTTATACATGTTATACATTTATTCAATATTTTTGTTGTGAAACCTCCCATAATTACACAAGATATTTGTCAATTAGCAAACAAGTCTTGTTAAACTTACAGAACAAATACTTCTTTTACGGTTAAGTGTCAGTAAGTTTATCTCATTTTATTTTTTATTTTTTTTACATTATTAAAACTTTAAATTAACAGTTTAATCTCATAAATAGAAAAGAAATATTTGTGAAATTATGATACATTTGCAAATGTATTTTAACTGTATTTTTCTGTGAAAATAGAAAAAAATTCTTTTAAAAATGGAAATTTTATGGTTATTCACAGTTACAGTTTTTTCATGTTATTTTACATTTGACGTGTAAAATCACAGTCGTTTTTTGTCATTTCATAGATATTTCCCTGTATCTTAAAAATACAGGAAAAATCTGTAAAATAAACAGTGAAAATTCTGTTAAATTACAGATTTTTTTTACAGTGAATATTATGCATGTGACTACTTCAAATATGGGTAGATTTTTTATTTGATGGATAAAACTTGTAATCTATCAGCCACATTCATGGTTAATTATTTGCATCAAAGTGGTCCTGTAATAAAAAAAAAAAACAGCTCTGCAGTAAGTTTCTACCCTAGTTTATTGAGTTCAACAAGCAAAACACACAGCAACAGGTGGGTCATGGTGCGTTCAGTTGCGCCTCATTAATTTACTAATCTATACAGCAGGAAAGTTTATATTTTTTCTTAGTTTCCTTTGGTTTAAATGCAGAGAATATACAGAACTACTTCATTTGTCAACATGGCTTTTATTGTGACACATGTTTGACACAGGAACATGTGCAAAACTCTGAAAGTTCTGAAAGTTCTGGAAGCTCAACGCAAAAGTCGTACATGCAGGAACAGGTGAAAGCTGACTGATGCAGAGCAGCTCCAGGTGAGATGTTATGTTACTAAAATGACACCAATGCATAACTACATTACTAGCAGCATGTTGTTGTGTTGTTTTGACATTAGAGCATTTTGGCATCCGTCAAAACATCAGCAGAATTTTGCATGTCTACAAATATCGCAATACCAGCCTTATGAAGGATATGTTTGAAGGAGGGAGGCTGTGTTTCCATGGTTGAACAGGTCCTCCACTGCCAGAATCTTCTGCTAATATTCCAGTTGTTTATAGATGGAACAACGTTTGTCCTTAAACTTCATGGAATAAGGTGAAGATGCCGGTGTCTGTGATGCAAAAGAATGAAGAGAAGGTGATTATCGTCATACTTTAAGACTTGATGTCAACTCAATAAATCAACTATTTGGATTAAAACAAATGAAAACAATCCAACTACACTAAAAAACAAGGACAGTATGTGTTCATTTCCTAGTTTTGACACCAATTACATCATAAATGATTCCAACAGTAACAACCTCTTCCTGCCTTTTTTTTTTTAATAACATGCCCCTTTCTCTTCATTCTTATTGTTTGTCTCTACTTGTCTGTATCAGCTGACAACAAACAAAAATCATCATTTTATTACCAAAATTGTTGTGGTGGGGAAAACCCTCCCATTACAAGTGGAACAAATCTTAATCGATTTAAGAAATTTAATTCTATAATTAAATAAATTGAGTAGTTTAACCTCAAATGTGAAGAAATGACTCATGTTTTAAGTGTCCTTACTGTAAATCCCATTCTTTTTCTGCTTACCCTGAGTTAAAATTAAATTCCAGACATAATTAAATGTAAAATGATGAGAAAAAGCGTTGGAATATTATTTCAATGGATCCGTGGCCACATCTGAATGTGCTTTACCTGGACTACGATGAAAGATACTCAACTCTATAGTCTGTAAATTCAGGTTAAAAAGACATTAACCCATAAAGACCCAAACATCCACCATCTATCAAATCTACTGATATAAACTGTTTAATCCTTGTTGATCGACTGATCCATGTGAATATTTGGTGTAAAATACAGTTTGTCATTTTTTCATGGTCATCAGATGTGACCCATTTGGACATTCAGAGGCTCTGTAGTGAACATGGAAACACTATCATCTTCTGCAACATTGATTCACCAGTAAAACCCATGGAGTTGGATCAATGGTCAATTGGTTTATGTTCAATTACTGATAGATTTTACCATAAAAGTCACTTTTTCATCAGTTTTCTCTATTTTTGATATAATAATCCTCAACTTTACCCTGAGCTTTTATGAACATCTACATGATCAGTGAATTAAATACAGAAAAATACATGATTTACACTGAAAAAACACAAAGTAAAAAGGATAATATTACAATCAATGGTGATAAACCACTTAAGGATGATTGAATATAGAGAAAAATTCATTTGGGAACTGCCACAAATGTCACACTGGGTCCTCATGGGTTAAAGGCATTAAATGTAGGACTGCTATAGTACAGTAGTATAAAGCTACACCTCTTGCTTCCACCTCTTATATAAAACTTAACAATGTTACTCCTTTAACTACAGCTCTACATACCACTGCTCTCCAAATATTTAACACTGAGACAAACTAATTTTGCAAAGGGAGTATTCATAATTGAAGGTGATTTGGAGGAAGTTGTGAATTGCAAGCACATCTAAAACATGAGGAACAACACAAAAAATAAAACCAGGTTTACAGTTTTCATTTTAGATCCAGATTTTTTAGCCATTTATAAAAAGATCACTAAAAATTCATATCTTGTATTATTCCTATGCATAAGTATATTACTATTAGATGGAAGTGGCTGTCTAATGACAAATGAAGTGATGAATATATTTTACAGTTAGTGTTCAAGGGTTTTAAAGTTGTATAAATAGTTTTTGCTCCTGGTCCAATCCTCACCAGTGTTTCTCTTTGTTTCTGTGCAGGCTCTCCCATGTCCCCCTCCTCAACAAAGCCACCGCGATCTCACAACACTGACTATGGATAACTACCAGCTGAAAGAAACACACTTTAGCTGTTTGCATCAAGGCCCCTCTCTCTGACATCAGCAGTAGCACATCATATCATAGTTTGGAGTACACACAGTAGCCAGGTGAAGTCAAAAACTCTCAAATATGTCTTGGCAAAGTGAATGTTAGCTATATTCATTCATTCATTCATTCATTCATTCATTCATTCATCATCTGAACCTGCCAATACATACTCACTTGTTGAATTCTGTTGCTCCTGAACGGCTGTCTCTTCAGGCGATCTCACAAACACTTCAACTTCTACTTGGACTGAAATTCAGCATGAGAAGAGGATCTCCCAGCCAAAAAAACAAGACAATTGTTTGTCTTTGTGGAAGATGGTGTGATGCTCTAAAGCCAGTATAGCAACAGTTCTCCCTAAACCATACATCTGATTTGTAAGGCCACAAAGAGATGAGAACTGAGTTAGTGCTCTGCCAAAAAGGAGAACTTGACATAGATAAACTGACTTGAATTTGGAATATTTGTCTTAAAAGATCTTTTTCTTAGATTTATAACTTATTGAGACTTAATCTTGTTAAGATTGTTTGACTTGTTCTAAGAATTTTCATGTTGAGCTACCCCACTTAGATTTTAACACAAAATTTAAGCAGTATTTATTATAAAACAAGCTTCATTGTTGGGGGATGAGCATGATGGACACAGTAACTGTTTGCCCTCAATAAATTTTACTTGTTTTATGCAGTTTTGCCTATATAAACATACACCATAGATTTAAAAATTCTGAAAACGAAGACTTGAAACAAGTATATTCTGCTTAAAGAAGTATTTTAGTATTCTATAACCCTTAGATAATATTGTCCTATCTTAAGAGAGCCTAATAAGTGCAATTTCCATGCTGCACTGGCAGCTAATTTTACTTAAAACAAGACATTTTAACCGAATAAAGAGTTAAACTTTCTTATTTTCTTACAGACCTTTTTTGCAGTGTGGGGCCAGTGACCAGTGACTTTTGCTGGTCACCCCTCTTGGGATATTAGCAGCAATTATGACAGAATATCTTTGCTCCATAGTGTGTATGCAAAGCTTTGTGGAATGTCAAGTCCCACAAAGATACAAATTTATTGATAGAAGAATAAGAGAGAAAATCCTCACAGATACAAGTGGGTTTTTAGCACTAGTCAGGATAGAGGCCCTTATTAATAGAAATTTTAAAAAGAAATGCATTGAAAGTCCAGGCAATCTAATTTATAATCATGTATAATAGGGACAAGTGGAAAACATTACACCTACAAATGGGTATAAATCCATTTTGTAGCTGGTGAATTGCCTGTTCCAGCTTGATTCTCTGTAACATGACCAAATGTTAAACTTTCTTTGCTCACTGCAGGTGTAAACTGACACAACACTTGAGCTTATCACTGTGAGAATAGCAGCTTTCTGAAAACTCCAGGAGCTCTGATAAGCATGCAGCTTTCAGATATTATAACCACACTGCATCAACATTGTATCAAGCCCACTGTGGGGCTGGCAGAGGAGAGGGGAGTTTGGAAAGGTGTGTGCACTGCAGCGGACACTGTTTACATGGTACAGTAGTGGTTTTTAGCTCAGTGGGGTCTATTCTCGGACTCTTTCATGCTGTTCCCTGCTGCGGAGTGTGTGAGAGTGTTTGAGGAAGAGGATCTGTATTCTCACACTGTCACCTGCTGTGATGCTTCAACTCAGACTGTGTACAAGTCTTAACCTCTGGCCCACAGCAAAGCCCAGTCCAGAAGCGGGGTCAGCTTTCAACTTCCTCTACAGCTACAACAACATGCTGGAATAATCAAAGAGCGATATTTAAAGTCTCTATTAATTCTGCAGACATGACTGATATCGCATATCAGCGCGTGCTCTTGCGCACTTGGAGCTTTGCGCGCTGATGGAGACGTGATGCTGCTGACACGTCGGCGCAACGCACTGCGACTTTGTGACCATTTGACCTTGTCACTTTTTAATATATATGAATGTTTATTTTCCACCTGGAGCTCACTCGTTATACCAAAGTACCACAAATCCAGATATGTGTATTATTTGTATGTAACTTGCAGAATAGCAGTGTGCGCTTTGAGTGCATCGCGCATCATCATCCCCGCCTCTCCAGCAGGGCGAGCGCAGTATTTTTGGCAGCTCGTGTCAGCAGTCCACGCACCGTCACGAGGAGCACACTTACCTTCATAAAAAGGCCCCGAGACACCGTCACATCTGAGCTGCACGTCGCTTTGTAGATAACAACCCAAATGCATGCATCCGTGTGTTTTTGTCTTGTGTCATTGAGCGGCCAGGCAACGCTCCGCATTCACGCTGGCACCGAGAAACGGGCTGCAGGGTTTCAGTGGGGGAGGCACAGAAGGGGGGAGAGAAAGGAGGTGGTGGTGGTGGTGTGTGTGTGTGGGGGGGTCTGACTGGTCCAGATTCTGACAAATAGCAGACAAGCTGGTCACTTTGGATTTCAGGAAATAGGTTAAGCCACTGTATTCCAACTCTCGAATGCGTCAGAATTCAAAGCCAGGTTCATATGGGACATGGTGACCTCAGATCCCTGTTCCACTTCCACTAGGGGACCGTCTGAAAAAAACTATTACACCCATTTTCGTGTGACTTCTGGAAGGGTAGGGCATGGCCAAGGGTAAAACGTCTCATTTTGGAGCAGATCCAGTAAAAGGGGCAGTGCACTGTCCAAATAAGAGAAGGACATGGAATTCCTCAACCCATGTTTGGAACATTAGAAATGAGTAAATATGGAGATGAGTTTCAACTGGAGATGAAGAGAAGACAATGTAATGTGAAAAAACAGGCCTAAAGTGTGCAGATGTTGCACAAATGGTAGAAAGTCTAAACTATGTCTCTATTTTCAGTACTGATTTCAAGTACTTCTTCACCCCTTCCATCTAGGAAGAGTTTGTGCACGTTTGGCACACTTTAAAACATTTGTTTCTTTAAGAGATGCTTTAAAATATGTATCATTCACATGTGCATCAGAAGTATTTTTCATACATTTATGTCTTTGTATATGAGATCATGCATTAAATAAAATGGGACATGCTACACAGACAAAAACTTTCATGGCATGTATTATATCATTATATCATGTTTTTATGTTTTTATCATGCATTTAACAGGTTTTATATTGACATTTTTAGTGATATCTTATGACATTTTTTTTATTTTTATTTTTTTTATTTTAGTCTGTTTTTTATCTCTTTATTTCTAGTGTGTTTTAACCATAATCAGTGAGCTGCTGGGAGTACCTGTCCATGTCTTTTATCTGTGCTGTTGTTAATCTGTCCCCTGTATGTGCCCGGTGGTTCTAATGTTTTTTGTGTATAACATTTGAGATGCCCTCTCCAGACTGCAGAATAAATCTACCCACGGGTATCAGTAAAGTCACCTTGAATCTTCATTTTAAAATAAGTATAGTAACTATGAATGTGCTACATTAACAGTGGTTTCTGTTAGAACTACTTCTGTTACAACTTCCAGATTAATTTGTCTCTATAATGAACCTTTCCTAAGTGATTTGTCACCATTTATTAGAATATTATCCTCTGTATTTTGCATTTTTAGTGAAAATCAATTATTTTACTGTATTTAATTTACTGATCATGAAAGCTCTGAGTACTTTCAAAAGTTATTATATCACAGCAGAGAGTTGACCACAAAAACAAGTGTCTACAACCACTGTCACTGGCCAAACTAAATGGGCTTTATTAGTGAGTAAATGTTACTTACCATGAAGGTTTTTTTTTTTTTTTTTTAATATGTTTAACTTTAATTAAACCAGGAAAAAAAATATCCCATTGAGATTAAGAACCTCTTTTTTGAGGGAGTTCTGGCCAAGAGGCAGAGGTGTTTCCATGCTCACTACAGAAACTCTGAATGTCCAAATGGGTCATAACTGATGAATATGAAAAGCTGAGAAACCGCATTTTACCTGAATTATGTAGATGTATAGATGGGTTTAATGGATCAAAGGTTATTACACATTTTAGAACAGTAGGTGCTCTCTGTCACCGGCAGCTGTGTAGGATTTGAAGGGTTAATAGAGCTGCAGATGTCCGATAGACAAAGACAATGTCAGTAATTGTTGAATATGTTAAATGCAAAGTTTATTGATCTTTAATGCAAGAATACAATCAAGAAAAGAACATCTACATAATGCAGATGTACTGAACAAAGGGGAAAATGAGAGAAAAGAAATGTACATATTTGGATCTTCTTATTTGAGGGTTTCCCATATGATAAACGATCTGAAATGAGTCACAGGATGGCATAGTTTTCATATTTATAAAGCTGTTTAGGAAACCACCCTGTAATTTAAGTAACAGGTGACAAGGTATGCTTCATCTGATCCAGTCATAGGAGAAGTGTGCAGGGATATGTTAGGAAGCAACTGTGCTGGAAACCCTCCCCTCCTCACTGTTCAGTATGTCATTTATATACAAGGGGATTAGTGACAGAAAGTAAACAAAACAGCAAATGCATCATCTGGCCTCCCTCATGGTTTTCTATGGACAAACTGTCCTTTGGTTTGTCCTGTAGATGTGAGACTTTAGAAGAATACTGCATTAACTTTTGCCACTTTAATAAACTTGTTTATAATTTTATCTCTTTATTTTTTCTATTGTATTGACGTATACTGCCTTGTGCTGCTGTACACACTTGAATTTCCCCCTTGGGCGATCAGTCAAGTATATCTTAACTTATTAACAATGAATATTTTAATGTAAAAGGAGAACAGGCAGTGATACATACATCTCCAGCTGAAATTGGCTCAAACAATTTCATCACTGTTCACACTTCTGCATCTCCTCCCTCGACTCCTCCAGAAACAGATGTTGCGTGGAGGATGGTGTGCGTACAAAGAGGAAGTGAAAATAATACTGAATGATAACAATTAACTATACAACACTCATTTCAACCAACAATTTCCCATTGCTCAATATTCTGATATTGTCTGTGCTGGTGGGTTAGAGTTTATATGTCCAGATGTTTGCTCTCCTCTTCTTCCTCCTCCTCATCATCATCAAATTCAGCCTAATTAGGAGGATACAGTAGATTTTTCACCCTTCCACCCCCTCCCCACCAGAAACTCCCTTGAACCAGCACATGCACCTCTGGATGAACATTTGGAATCCCCTCGAATACTTTGGGGTTTGTTTTGTCCTGAACAGAGACTTGGACTGGGTGTGTGAGAGTAACTCAGTGACCCAGTTATGCAACTGAATGCGTGTGGAATTCCTGATGATTACTTGACTGAGTGCCAACGAAATTCTTCATCAAGGTTTCTTGGACTGAAAATGTCACTTTTCACACACACTGCACACACATACACACTCACAGAGAAGCAGCCAAGCTAACCTTTCCTCTCCCATACTAATCTGTGAGACACAGCATAGTTCCTGCTGACCCACATAAAGAAAATCCCACCAGTTCTCTTGAGCAAGTTTCACATAATTTAACTTCACAGGAGATTAACCTCTTATCCTCGTTTTTTTTTTTTTTTTTAAGTAAATAGGTTGCAGTATGTCCATGTAGCCTCAGTCTGGCTCAAATCCATTGTGTTGCTTGTACATACATAAGTTCTCCACTCTTTTACTCTTCCTTAAATGAATCAAGTGGGTCATAGGTCTTGTAAATAAATGACCTGGTCAGTTTTAAGACATCAACCAGTCAGTTGTTTGACATGGACAGACATGTGGGAAACCTTTCCCAAGGCCTCAGGATGTTTGGTGGTGATCCTGTGTCTTTAGGGGAGGTTGCATAACCAGATTAGGGTAGTTGGTTTTGCATTAGGCTACAGGGTTACTGGGGCCTGATTAGCTGCCCAGCTTTGCAATCTAAAATCTCAGTCGCCTGAAGCAGCTTCTCAAGCACAGACTAGGCTCCTGTTGTGGGTGAGATTTTCAGGCCACCTGGGAGCAATCCAAATTGAGTTATTTAGGCCTTTGATTAGACCAGAAAGTCAGACATGAAAGGCTCAAGACCCTGGTGAGCATGAGTAATTTTGTAGCTGTAGTAATTAGTAGCTAAAATAACATCATTGAGCAAACCTGGACCTGCTGTTTCCGACAAAACAGAGTCATGTGGCTAAAGTTCTTCAGCTGATAAAGAGTTTGTGTTTTTTTAAGGAGAGTTTGATGAAATAATTCGGCTGGCTACCCTTCAACTGCACTCAGAGGGAACACATTGTATCACTAATGTCCCAACAACCACCACAGGGCACGGTAGTTGAGTCCAAATACATATTAACAGCTGAGGTCTATGATATAATGGATTACTCATTCCTTAGGGTCATCTCATGTTAACAGGTTGTACAGTATCTGAGTTGGTGGGCTTCATTCTAAGTTAAAGGCTCCTGCAGTGCCACCTACTGGTGCGTTGTATTCTTTACACAACAGAAATGTGTAATGCAAAAGATAAAATGCAATTTGTATCTTAGTGAGTACTAAAGAAATGGATGTTTGACTAATATGACACATGTCAAAAAGCAGGTGAAGGGACATAAGCAGTATTTGTTCTCATTATATTTCAACACATGAATAATGTGTCAGTTTTTCTTTCTGTAGAAGTCTACTGCACAAAATATATGTGCATGTTAGTGGTTAAAAGTAGAGTTATTTGACCAGCAGACTTTGGGACCAAAGAAAAGATACTAGAATGTGCAGCTTTGGTTTTTAAGTCCATTTTTTGTGCAACATTTCCCCCCTCCCTCAATTTATGTTAGTCTGTCTCAGTGCTGTTAAACTTGAATCCTCTTTTTCACTGCTTTATATCATTACCTTTTCAAACACAGGTTCAGTGACACCGTTAACATAAAATCAATAGTAACAACAAAATATTGATCTTGTGACATTTTTTTCAGACATCATATGTGACATTCCTCCTTCTAGGTTGCTGCTGTACATGCACAGATTTACTAGTCATGTAAAAAAAAAAAAAAAAAAAAAAAAAAAAGATTTTTGTTTTCTAAAACGAATATAAATTCTTTGAATGTAATAATTTGAGGCTGCGAATTTAGCAAATACACTTCAAACATTTATTAAATTGATGTAACACTTTTTATACACCTTGTGCTATTTTGTAGGCCTTCTATTACTTTAGTAAATGTTATGATAGTAATTAAATTCACAAAGTACTACTTTTTTTTTTCAAAGATAATGACGTTATCCTGAAATATGTTAAATGTTATCAGAACATAACAGTCAATTAACAATACTGTCCCATAAGTTGAATGACGACAGAGATAGTTATTTTCAGAAACAGTACTTTTATTAATTTATATAGTGTTACTTTAGTGCAAAAAGCCCACTTCTGTTGAATGTGAGTGTTTTAGCTTTGTCAAAGACTATAGCGACAGGTTTCTGCAGCATTTACAGACCTCAAAGTTTCTGAGCGTGACTACGTAAATGATGTTTTAGGTGCGTACTCTGTTGAAATCCTCGACCACAGACGTCACACTGGTATGGTCTCTCTCCTGTGTGGCTTCTCATGTGCTTAATCAGATGGCTGCTATGTGTGAAGCTTTTACAACACAAAGAGCAGCCGAAGGGTTTCTCCCCCGTGTGTTTCCTCATGTGTACCTTTAAGTCTGCCTTTCGGCTGCATCCTTTCCCACATACATTGCAGCGGTGCAATTTTTCCCCCGTGTGGCTGATCATGTGTTCAGTCAGAGCACTCATACGCTTACACTGTTTACCACAAATACAACAAACTTTCATGGCCTTGTAAGACTTAAGGTGAGCGTGAAGGTTGTCTGAGGAATCAAAGGTCTTTCCACACACTGCACAGGCGACGTCCGTCTCCTTTGAATGCATGCGAAAAGCGTGATTTATCAAGTACTGACGGGAGGAAAAAGATTTGTCACATAAACAGCAGTGGTGATCAGTTGTAAGTGGATTTAGATGAGAGTTCTCCATGGATTCAATGGAAGTCACACAGGAAGTCTGACTTCGATGTGTCAGGTGTGATGTGGTCAAACATGTGGCAGCTCTTTGAATTTTATTACCATTTTGCAGTCTTTCATCATGGACCAGAGGTTTTACAGATGGAACTGAGCTGTGTGGCAGCACATACTGCACATTTTTACTGCCCAGTAAGTCCTGCAAATGTTGCTCTATTTCACTGTTTTGAGTCTGTGCATGAGAAGCTGGTTCATTATTGGGATGTGAAGCAGAGAAATGAAGTGGATTACGGTTGGCATCTTCAAAATCCTGAGCCTGGTCGTCTTCCTCCTGGCTAGACCAAAGTTCCTGACTTTCCTCTTTAATGTGTGGTAGCACTGAGTCTCTCCCATCCACACTGAGGCTTTCTTCCTGCTCATGCTGATGCTGCTCAGGAGGAATTTCATCATTACTAATGTAAGTCTGTGATGAACCTGGAGAAAAAAGAAAGAGGAGAGAGAGATTTTAAACTGATCAAAACCAAAATAAAGAAACAGAAAGTAATACTGGTATTGGCATTATTTTTATTTAATATTGGCATCAGCATCAGCTATCAGCCAAAATCTTGATTTTTTTGTAGCTGGTGTATTCCTACTTTTCAAAGACTGATGATATTATTTCTATTTCCATTCACAACTGTTTGAAAGTTACATAGTCTCAAATTCTATTTTCTGAGGATTGTCAAAATAGACATCCAAAGATTTAAAAAAAAAAAAAAAAAAGGTTTCTAAATTTTTCTTCATTATCTTTTTTCTCCTTTTTTTTTTTTTTTTTTTTTAAATTTAGGCATTTTATGACAGACAACATTCAGGGACCTAAACAACTAATATAAGTGATTTCACAGAGATCTACTACTACTACAGTAGCCCAAATTATATTCTGAAAGTTTTTCAAAACTTTTGATTATTTTACGTAATTTCATGCCTTTTACTGGATTTTCCACAACTGTGGCGACTCTTTTATTTACTTAAACATGCAATCAACAAACAGCAGCAGTACTGATTTTAAACATTTGTCTCTGTCACATGAACCTGTATCATTATTTAAGTGTACAGAGCTTTAATAAGACGTCGGTTTAGGATCTTCTAAACTGCATAAAACGTGGCATTTTTCCTTGATATTAAAAGCCAAGTTGTTACTTTATTGTCTGTAGATGAGAGCTCAAGGTATCACTACAATTAATGA
The DNA here is from genome assembly GCF_902148855.1 of Sphaeramia orbicularis. NCBI lineage: Eukaryota > Metazoa > Chordata > Actinopteri > Kurtiformes > Apogonidae > Sphaeramia > Sphaeramia orbicularis. Next base: position 29,136,968 of record NC_043971.1, on the reverse strand, counting down.
ACAGAGGGAAATGACATGAATAGAAATCATTCTTTCGACTTTTTCACTTATAAATATAAATATCTGATATGATAAAAAAAAAAAAATTGTCATTTCCTGCTTTATTCGTATCTAATGGATTTGCAGGTCCAATATCTTTTGTATGATCATTGAATTCAGAATGTCAGAGGACAGATACAAGGAAAACTGGGGGCAGTGTGAAGCCATGCTTTCTGCAAGGTGGTACTCTGAAACCTATTAACTACCTCGTAGTTTCTTAACATAAAATGAACATTTAACAGACCTGTGTTGTGTTTTGACTGTAGTAGCCCTCTGAGTCGCTCAATCTCCTGCTGGCGGCTGGAAGCCTCCTCTTCATATTTTGCTATTGTTCGCTCAAAAACTTGAACTATTTCCTCAACAGCCGCCGTAAGCCTCTCGTTTACAAACACTTTGAAAAACAGCTGAGTGGACATTATAGTATTATAACTCTCACACCTCTGAGGTCTCTCTGTCTGGTGTAAATACTACCTCAGTTTTTATGGCTAATGCTAGCTGACAGGCTACGGAAGTAATAAACAAACGGAGAATTTGGGAGACGCAGGATGGTAGGGGAAGGTACCGCCTTTCTTGTATCTGATTGGCTAGAAAGGCTCTTCTCCGATTGGCTACTTGATCTGGCAGTTAACTCACATGCAGGGCAGGCTGTCAGCTGCCACTCAAACTGTCAGGCACCAACAGATGTTCATCACCGACAATAGTAATAATAATAATAATATTCTATAACTGGTTCTTGTTTTATTCTAATATACATTCATACACTAGGAGGCAGTCAACTGAGTCAATCTAATATCAAATTCAGACTTTCCACATTATGACATACCAAACCCTCAATGATATGGAAGCAATTACTTACCATAATCTAAATTAAAATGCATTTGCAGAAATGCTTTTCATTTTAAGAGTATGGCTGCATTATTTGACTCATAAATAAAATTATTAATAAATTATAATCTTGAGGGACATGGCCAGTACAATTGAACGGTCTTTCTGTGTTACAAACACATGGACATAGAGACACATGGACAACAGACAACAGGAGAAGAGCCTTTCTAACCAATAAGAGACAAGAAAGGCGGTACCTTCCCTACCATCCTATGTTTCAAATTCCAAACTGTAAATCAGGAGCCTTCAGTACGCATGCCAGGTGTCTGCTGCCTCCTGCTGGACATCAGGCTATATGACCTGTGTGTTTCACGGGAATATTTACCTCATATTATTAAACTTATGTTAGGACCTATATTAACAATGGTGTCGACAAATATGTTACATATAAAGTAATACAGACATATTACATATCATATAGGCTACATACATGCTCTTGTTGTATGAACACATGAAATAATAATTGTAAAATGAAATGTAAGAAATAAAGTGTCGTTTCATTATATAGCATCTCTCACTGGGAAAGCTCAACATCGCAATGTACACCCAAAAAAAAAAAAAAAAAAAAGAAACATGATCCAATCTAACTATAAGCTTTTCTGAGTGTACTAAATCAGCATAAGGGTGCGTAAGCATCTTATACAAGTATTAAAAAAAATAAATAAATAAATAAATAAAATAAAAATAATAATAATAATAATATCAACAACAACAACGATAATAATATTAATTTGTGTCAATACATTGTAGAATTATTTGTTTCGTACTATAATTTTTGACACATTGCTATTGTTTTTAACTTGTTTCTTGTCTGGTGACCTTGATGTCCTGTTAGGTTTCATATATAGTTGGTTTGTACATATATGTAGTCTATATAACATGTTTTGATATCAGATATCTAAATGCAGAGTAAATACTGAACTGCCTGGCCAGAAACAACTTCTCACATATAATATTTCATTGGACCATCTATAGCTATGAGTACTGGACACATTCATTGTGGCATCCTTTATGCTATGATCATATGCAATGCACAACAAATGTCACAACATTTTTAACATTCACAGTTGTGTATTTTTTTTTTTTTTTTTGCAAAATCTTGCATCGATTTTGGGAGAGTCAGATCACTACATTAAGTCTTCTCCATCACATCCTAAAGTCTGTCACCAGGGTTCACGTCTGGTGGTGACCAATCCATGTGTGAAAATGATGTGTCATGTTCCCTGAACCACACTTTGGTAAACTGAATGAGCCTGATGAATCCTGGAACTGTCCAGTCTTCATGTTTTCTATCAAACAGATAGTTGTTCAAGAAATGAGAAGGTACCCACTGCATCAGTTAGAGTTAAATAACTTGCAAAAGGCTCTATTTATAAACTGTTTGCTCAGGTAAATCATCCAGACTGTGTACATAAACCATGAATACATATTACATTTGCATATGGAAAAAAGAGGACATGTAATGTTGTTTTCAGGCCTTTCTCTCTATTTATGCTTCTTATTCTCAGTAGTAGCCAGTATCTGTAAAAGCAACTATTTGCTCTCGTTTTATATGTTTTTGTTTGTCTTTTTTTTTTTTTTATCCAAAGGCAGATACAGTCCTGAATATATGTAAAATTTTTAGACGCACAACATGTAGCTTGATCTACTACTGATACTTTCAGCTGAATAATTGCTGAAGAGTGTATCATTATAGACTCATCTTGTATATTCTGTGTATCTGTTTGAGCCTAAACTCTCCTTAAATCCATAAAATGGGTGATCACATCCCCAATAAAATATTTTAGGAAGAGTGTGAGTCGTGACCTGTGCCCACTGCTCCCAGTGTCTCCTTTGTCCACCCACTTGACCATCTGTCACACGCTTACCTCAAAGGACACGTGAAACCAACACCAGGAAACCCAGGAACAAACACTAAATCTATCAAATGTAAAAATAAATAAATAAATGACAGTGACTATTACTACTGTACATCTATCATCTCTGTAATTAATTGTTTTTCAAATGTTAATGTCTGTTTCATGAGTCAATGTGAAAACGTAAGTGTAGCTCATTAGGATGATTAAGATGTGGTTGAGTCACATTCCACACCAAAATTCACTTCATTTATTATATCCAGGAAACAAACATTAATGTGTCCTTATATATATGCACGTTTTAAGACAGAAAGGTGCAGATGTAGATCAGAAGTGAAGTCAGTGGCGCCAACACTTCATCACCACCAGAGGGAGGCAAATACTTGAAGAAACCTTACATCTAATGATTAGATTGGACAGTGATTTGGCCTAAACCTGGACTAAAATGGCCTGTTGAAGCAGATTAACTCTGGGATTTAAATTATTCAATGGCCTAATAGTGAATTTATTGTGTTTATTTCCTGAAGGATGATGAGCGCTACTCCAAGATGACATCAAACCTCTCAGCATGAGGGTTTAACCTTCAGATTAATGTCATTTGTCAGAGAAAACACATGTATTAGATGGACAAATGTAGCTTAATTTAAAACAGACCACAGTGAAGAACCTGCACATACAGAGAAACTTTCCTCTGGTACCACTTAAAGAGAAATTATTTACTGGTTTATCCCTCTGATCCATTCAATGATAAAATTAAATACTATATGTGACAGCCATAACATTTAAACTGATTCAAATAACAATGTTGGTTTCATAGATTCATGTACTGATGCGACATTTGGGACATCTGCATCTCTGTGTGTCTTCATTTCCTGTTCTACTTGCAGTATCTTCGTTTTCATTGCATGCTGCTCCTCAACCTATAAAGACCCAGTGTTACTTTTGTGGCAATTACAAAAATGAATTTTTGTCTCTATTTAGCCTTTCTTAAGCATTTTATCACCATTTACTCTATACATTATACTCTGCGTTTTGTTGTTTTTAGGTGAAAATCACATATTTTCCTTTATTTAATTCACTGATCATGTAGATATTCATTAAAGCTCTGATTAAAGTTGAGGGTTATTATATCAGAAACAGAGAAAACTGAAGAAAAAGTGATTTTCTCAGCAAAATATATCATTAACTGAACATAAAACAAGCATCTCCATCCACTGCCACTGATCCAGCTCCATGGGTTTTACTGGTAAATCAGTGTTGTAGAAGATGATGGTGTTTCCATGGTGACTACAAAGCCTCTGAACATCCAAATGGGTCATATCTGATGACCATGAAAAGACGACAAACTGCATTTTACACCAGTTATTCACATGTATTGATAGAATTAGTGGCTCAGAAGTTATTAAACATTTTAAATTGGTAAATGATTTTGGTTTCCAGTGGCGGTTTGGGCCTTTATGGGTTAAGTTACTTAGCTAAATTCAGGAGTCTATCATGGATTGTGAGTATTGTTTTCTGATCAGTGATACTTGTAGACACTGACACTCTTTCTACTGAGGATGTGGAGGGTAAACTGCCTTGCAACACTTCAGTTCTGTCCATACATTTTTTTTCCTTGAACCAACAACAGGTATTATATACGATCAAATGAACGGAGATGAAATGTCACATCAGATGGTGTAAGACTAATGAGAGTGAGGGGAAAGGCAAAGTGAAATGTACCTGTGTTAGGTGATCTGGCATCATTATTTGGTCTGTTCTCCAAAGACTGATGAGCCTTAATTCATCCATCTGATCAGCATCTTCATCACCTCTGGCTTAAAGTTTATTGTTCAGCAACATCTTCTGTTAGGTCAATCTAGTGATTTGTCCAAACTGATTCTTATATGAAGTTGCATTATGTTTCTAGATATGTTCATTTGCATTGGAAACAGATATTAAAGTATCCCCGTGCTTCAGTTCCATAGCTCTTTGCTTTCAGTGATGGGGTGTGTTAAAACTATTTACTTTAATCACATTTTTTCTGTTGCCATTGCGTTGCCAATTCATTGAATTTGAGGCTTTTCTGGCCCCACATCATGTTTTTTTAGAATTATATTATATTAGGTATTGTGTGTATAAGTTATATTAGGTATATTAGTTGCAGAGTCCATAGTGAAGGTGTTAGAGGCAGAAAATTTCTTTAAAAAAAAAGTGGACTAATGTTACTGAGATTTAATGTGCTAAATCTTAAATACTTTAATAAGATGAATTGAGAAAACAAGTAACAAAAATGCTGTTGTTTTCAATGTATATGATAAAGTGTTATTACACAGATATAGTGGTTCATGCACATTTATACAATAGATTTATAAATCTTCCACTAGAAAGTAGCTGTCAGACAAACATTCCCTTTAATTAAAAAAGATTCTTTCATTAATTCTCACAACTTCACATTTTCATTCAAGACTGTATATTGGAAACTAAAATGAACCAGAATTTTTAACCTCATTTTTTACATTTCACTACTTTTATCATGAAGGTTTTTTTTTACTTGTAGACCAGTGTAATCTGTGCTTAATCTGTGCATCAGTAAAACATTTTCAGACCAGGACTAGGCCCATTTCTGTCTTAATCTAAACCCTGTATGATCTACTAAACATTGACTACTTTGATTCAAACAAAAAATATATACTAATTTTATCCTCTTTGAGTTGTTCCATATCATATCTGTGTTAACAAGATGCCCTTGAATCCTTTTATTTACCCAGAGTAGGGATAATATGAAAAATCTCTTTAAAACACCAAATTGCATGTAAGATGAGTGTAAAATGAGTGGATCATTTGCATCATATCACAGCAAATCTTGTTGTAATCTGCTGCCTTTGACATGTGGTTTCAAGAAGTGCTCTGTGACTGAAAACTGTAGTTATATGTGCATAGAATAATCTGTTCTTAAGAAATCTTATTGGAACAGCAGTCTTACAATAGATAACGTTGATCTTTTATATTTTTATTTTTCATATTTTAATGATTTCAAACTGTTAAATCGTGGGTTTAAGAAATCTATGCAGTAATAATGAAAATATCTTCATCAGCTTATGTAGTTTAAGGATAATTTCTAAACCAATAAAGCAATATTTAATCATTCGGTTTATCACATTGGGTAATAAGTAGGGGTGTTAGAAAATATTGGTTCCGCAATATATCGTGATATTTCATTTCACAATACTGTATTGATATTAAAAAGTGCTGTATTGATATTTTTAGGTATTTATTCAAATGCAGATATGGCAGAGGTTCATTTTTGTTTTTTGTCTTTGCTTATCTCTTATTTAGTATTATTTAACTCTGTTTTATTAAATAATGGTTATTTGATGCATCCTAAAAGGACTTTTTACTGTCTGAGAGGCAGATGTTGGTTCTTTTGTTTGGGATTGCACAAAAATAATGTTATGATGTTAGTTCTGAACTAATAGAATATGAACATTTGAGCAGGATCTTAAACTGTAATGTCTGTAAAACATAATTTAAGTTTTAATACAGGAACATTGTGTGATATAGTATTAGATCCTGTTGTGATCAAATAAAAATGTGTTTAGTATTTGTGCATATTTCTGGTGTAATTCTATTATTCCAGGAAATAATAATTAAAAAAAAAAAGAAACTAACAAAAAATTGCCTTTTTAACAGTATCATGATATATTGTGATATATCGTATCGTGATCATAGTATTGTGATTTGTATCGTATTGCCAGATTCTTGCCAATACACAGCCCTAGTAATAAGTGGTTTTCACTGAAGAAGTCTGAAATAAGAAGTTGTTATCTGAAAAGTAACTGAAGTTGTCAGACAAATGTAGTTGATTGTGAAGGAGAAAACTGCACAAAATGGAAATGCTTAAGTAATGTAAGGCAAGGCAAGTTTATTTGTATAGCACATTTCAGCAACAAGGCAATTCAAGGAGCTTCACAAAGGACACTGAAATACGACAGGGAAAAAGAAACATATTTAAAACATTATAAAAGAAACATGTAAAAGGTGATTAAAAACAGCAAGTAAGAAAATATAAAAACACACACATATTAAAGTTAGAGTTGCAGTGCAGAGTTTCAAAAAAGAATATAAAATTTAAAAAGTCAAAAGGCTTTTAGTCAAAGGCAGCAGTGAACAGGTGAGTCTTTAACCTTGACTTAAAAGAACTCAGACTCTCAGCAGACCTGATATTTTCTGGTAGTTTGTTCCAGATATACGGAGCATAGAAACTGAACGCTGATTCTCCATGTTTAGTTCTGACTTTGGGAACACAGAGCAGACCTGCACCAGACCACCTGAGCGGCCTGGATGGTTCATACTGGACTAGAAGGTCTCTGATGTATTTTGGGCCTAAACCATTCAGTGCTTTATATGCTAGCAAGAGAATTTTAAAGTCTATTCTCTGAGAGACAGGGAGCCAGTGTAGAGACCTCAGAACTGGACTGATGTGGTCCACTCTCTTAGTCTTAGTGAGGACTGGAGCAGCAGCATTCTGGATCAGCTGCAGTCATCTGACAGACTTTTTAGGCAGAACAGAGAAAATCCTGTTACAGTAGTCAATTCCACTAAAGATAAATGCATGGACAAGTTTTTCAAGGTCCTGCTGCGACATCAGTCCTTTAATCCTAGAAATGTTCTTGAGGTGATAGTAAGCTGACTTTGTAATTGTTTGTATGTGGTTTTTTTTTTTTGTTTTTTTTTTGTTTTTTTAATGCAGTCTAAAGTATTTAGTTGCATTCCTCTACAGTGGGTTGTTTCTTCTCCAAACAAAAGACATAAGTTTACATTAGCTCCACAAAGCAAACTGGATTTTACACACCTCCAGAGTAGTGGGAGTGTCTGCTGAGATAATAGAAACACACAAGATGATTCACCTGCTTTCACAAAAATTGGGAAAACACTCTTAGAATTAGATCTAGCCACTAAACAACCTCAGTGAAAATGTGTGAGATATAAGAATGTATTTTTTTTTTCCTGTTTGCGTGTCTGTTCATAAATGGATATAATATCTGAGATGCTTGTACGCATGTGCGAGGTGTGACAGTCCCTCGTGCCAAGCGCCGCCGTGGAGGGAGCGCTCCTTCGGTCGTCTCTGCTATCTTTGGCGCAGCGCAGTACGGTGGGTGTGCGAAAAGGGCGCACAAGTGAAGTCAGCCAGGGACCCTGAAGAAATGTCGGAAAGTGGGAGTCAGGAAGCCGCCGGGGCCCCGAACGGTGGCGGAAGCAGCGGCAGACCCAGACCGCCCGTCGGCAACAGAGTGACCGTGGTGCTGGGGGCTCAGTGGGGCGACGAGGGGAAGGGAAAAGTTGTGGATCTGCTGGCACAAGAGGCGGACATGGTGTGCAGATGTCAGGTGGGTTAGCTCCGTGCTGCGTTCCATTGTACTGTTAAAGCTAGTTACCCGGAAACCCCGTGAGGTAAGGGCGGATAAACGGTCGCTTCACCTGCCGTACGTGAGATGACAGTCGCCGTCGGTTAACGTTCACATCCGGCTAACTTGCTAGCTAACCCACATCTCTGTCAGGGGTGTTCTCGTCTGTGTTTTGCTAATGTCACCTTGAATTCCTGCTAGCTGCTTAGCTCCTCAGACACCTTTAATGCTTTCCTGTCATGTGCACATGACAACACAGCCCGGCTAACTGAAGTGACCAGGTGCATCAGTTCAGAGGTGTTCAATGGACAGCCTTAGTGCAGTAACCGAGCACTACATGTGAGCAGCAGGAGGACCAGCAGCTTCCATCCAGTGTCACTGTTGGTGAAAGGTTGATGAATGACCCCTCAGTATTAAGATCATCATCAGACACTTTGGCATCTTTTAGTGGTTAGTTTATTTTACCTGTATGTGTCACTTTTTCTGAACTTAAAGCCTGAATATTTTTGAAATGAATAAGGAATGTGCTCTCAAGAATAATATTTAGTATTAAATTGGGTAGGAATAAAGATTCATATCCAGGATACCAAAGTTTTGCATTAAATTATAGAACAGGAGTGTCAAACATATGGAGAAAGGTTGTAGTCTGACCTGTGGGATGAAGTGCAAAAATTACACTGAAGAGGTTAACAGTCACAGATGTCAAATGCATTTTAGTTCAGGGGCCACTAAGGATGTAACAATTACCGGTATAATGATAAACCGTGGTAAAATTGCAGATGGTTAGTATTACCGTTTAAATTCTAATTATCATGATAACTGTGTTTGATTACCACATTTTTAAGGGAAAAAAAACATGTAAAGATATGCTTTTATGTCAAATATTTGAGTATAGTTTTAATTTATTACAATTTTAATTTTATATTCCTAATATTTGGAACCAATTTTCACTCTTAACCCGTTCATGCATGAAATATTAGAACCTTAATCAAGATTTTTTCTCCTGAGTGTTTTTATTCCTCTTTAGGCATGAAAAAAAAAAAAAACAATGTGATTGATTTTTTTTTTTTTTTTTTTTAAATCAACCTGTTTGTCATGGAGTTACAAAAATGTCCACTCAGCTACACCGTGAATTTTATTATTGAAGCAAAGAAACATGTATTTAAAACCCAATATCATGAAGTGATATGAAAACAGTGAAATGAAACCATGTTTATTGCAGCTAATCTGATGTTTTTTCACATTTTAACATATTCTAATACTAGTTATTACTCACTTCATGGAGATAATATGCAAAAAATAAATATTAACAATTGATTTCCACTCAAGAACCAATCAAGAACAGCAAAGTTACAATAATGATATGAATTGCAGTTTATGAGATGATGCAAAAGTGTCCACTGTGTTGGTTGATATGGAACTAAAACAACAAAACCCATGACTATACAAGATTAAAGCTGTAGAGTAACTGTCCACTGTAGTGACCACTATGCATGAACGGGTTAAAGTCTTTGAAAAGATTCATTAAGCATCTTTGTGTTATTTATGCAATAAAGTATATACATTTTTCAAATCGGATTTTATATATTTTTTTGTGTTTTCTGGGCTTTTATGTTGATATAGTAGGTTAAAGTGTAAAAAATAATAGGCAGATTATATAGATGAAGTTGTGCTGAAAAAAAAGATACCAAACATGAGTATAGTAAACATTTCTTTATATAGTATATAAAGGCAAAATGAAAAGTACTGAAAAATGGCCAAAAAAGGCTCAGACCCCTAAGGGTTAATGCTTGAATGTTTCTTCCAACAGAAAGTACAGTATGCCAATTATTTTATTTATTTATTTATTTATTTTTTCAAAGTACAACTTGGTTAAATCATTTCAGTGTGTGTATAAGTACTTTTTGAAAATTTTGAGCACTATTTCAATAATACCGCGATAATAATGACAACTGTGATAATTTTGGTCACAATAACCGTGATATGAAATTTTCATATCATTACATCCCTAGGGGCCACATACAGCCCAATTTGATCCAAGTGGTTCAGACTGGTAAAATAATAGCTTAAAAACCTATAAGGAATGACAAGTTCAAATTCCAAGCCTGTCACTAAATGATTTGTGGCGTAGTATATACATTACGATCTGTAATGTACATCTATAAATGAAAAGTTGAGGCATAATAGTGTTATTTTCTGACAAAATTTCAGGTTGTTCATGACTGTTCAGGTTATTCACATTTTTGGTGAAAGGATTTTCACAAGGTTTTTGCACTAAAACAAGGAGAAACAAAGCTGGAGTTGTCTTTATTGGCTTCTGAACAAAAATGAGTGACAACCCTGTTATATTAAGAAGGCGCAGCACTCAAGCCAACGTCCGGACACCACTGAAACCAAATCAATATAAAATAATTAATCACATGGTTTTTCCCCACAGCCAGTGGTTACAACTGACTAGAGGACTCATGTAGCAGGATTGGTTTATAAGATTTTTGATGGATTACACTGGAGAAGAATCAGAAGATGTAAATTTTGGTACATTTAATCTCAGTGGCAATTTCTAAAAAAAACTGTAGATCAGTGTGTTATTTATTATGTACTCCAACTTTACCAAACATTTTTGTACAGATATAGCCTAATAATCAGACATTAATAATAGTCCTGGATTATATGAGATTGTTTATTAATAATTTAAAGAAAAAACAAAAATGCATGTTCATTTAGTTTCCCACAGACTTAGGCAAATTGTTAGATATTTTGCCAAAGATCTTAGTTTGCTAAGAACTGTAAGCCAATGAACTACTCCCCTCTGACCATCACCAAACATTCATACACAAGGTGGGTGAGGTGTCTGTAGGACAACCCTCTGGTTATTGGATGACCCACTCTACCTCCTGAGCCGCAGCCCTAGTTGTGTCTTGTCTTTGCTCACTCTCCCCACACACTTTCCCGTCAGCTCTCAGGAGTACTTTATCTACAAAAAACATAAATGCCTCTAAAGTGTATTTGCTAAAGAATAACCCTAACCGTGAATCAAGTAAGTAGTTTTACACTGCTGTCCAAAATGTTTCCACACTGTTTCAATTCTGTCCTTTGTATGCACTTGGCGGAAATACACCGTGTATAATATGAGCTATTAAGCGATCCTGTGGGGGTTGATATCCTTATCATTTCAGACAGACTGAGGGGGCAGGGGAAACACATGACAACAGAGGAGGCACATGTTGGTCACATTTAGCCGTATGTGTTTGACGACACACACCAGCCTTGGAGGAGTTTATAGATGTGTACACTGATGATGTACTTCATGTGTATGAACAGTTGTATGAGAGACAAGTTGTTTTCACCCTCTGCATTTCGGCACATCAAAAGATTATATATGCTGTATTTTTATCTTATCAAGCTGTTATTTCAGTACTAATCATGTGACCCCTCTTATTCTTTATCTGGACCCGGTCTCAGACTAGCTGTACATGTCTTTGCAGTAGAGCAGCGGCTCATGGGCTTGGTAGTTAAAATGAAGGGTCTTTGTGTTGAGTTAGCCTGTTGACTGGTTTCTGCTATGACGTGTGTAGAAGTGTGTAAAGTCAATCTGTGGAAGATTAGTCCTACGTACTCGGCTGGTCAACAAACACTAAGTGTGACAGTGTTTACACCTCTGTTGTATGGCAATAACTGAACCACTATCGTCTTTACATCTAGCCATTTTAAGAAACTTAGCTGAGTTCAGCATAGTAGCATAGTTTGGGTTACTTCCGTTTTTCTGAGTTAGACTTCAGACATTGCAGCCTTCTGGCTCTCAGTAGTTTTTGTTGACAGTCTGTCTGAGCTCAGAGGAAGCCACTACACACAACTGGAGGAAATTAACTGGAACATGCTTCAGATAAAGGACAATGATGTTGAAAGAACCAACTTAGAAATTCAGTCATACTGTAACCAAGGTTTATTATACCCAGTAATGTTGGATCCATTAAGTTATTTAAGATGGAAATATTGATTAGATTGTTCATCTTGCCTGATTCAGGATTTCTTATTTTATATCTTTGACTGATTCTTTTGCCAAATTTGGACTTGACAGCCATCAGTTTTCACAGAGGTCTTACTGTAACATGTTATAGTCTTTAGAAAGCACAGATTTAAACAAATGGGTCCCAATAAATTGTTTATTATAAACAAAAGGAGTAAATAAGGAGTCAGGTTTTCACCATTTCCTGGTAATTCATAGACCAAATAATTCATCACTATTTCCCAAAGCCCTAGAAGACCCTCAAATGTGTTCTTTTGTTCACAGTCCTAAGATATAGAATTAAAAATGGATGAAAGATGCAAAAAAAAATATTTGTTTTTAAGAAGCTACAATCAGAGAATTAAACTTTGTTTTTGTTTTTTACATATCTAAACTTTTTTAAATTTTCAAAGTAATTGTTATTTAATTTGATTGTTGACAGCTAATTGATTTATCAATGAATCATTGCAACTCTGTAGGGCATTGTCCATGATGTGTTCAGTCATGACTGTGCAGAAATTTAACATTTAATTCTAATTCATGTCATCTATATTATAAAAGCAAAGTGGCCTCTATGTGCTTATGTGTGTGTGTGTGTGTCTGGGGATTCACACAAAATCCAGAAGAGCTGACTGCTGCAGTGTGATATATGTATGTATTTTTGGTCAAGGGAGACAATAGCAAAAATGGCATGTTGATAGGACCAATATTTTGGGAGATATTAGTAATTTTGGAATACAATAGCCTTACAATCACGTTGCTATGGCCACAACGTTTCGACAGTGACTGCTGGACAAATGCGGTACAGCATGCACAAATACACAACAGCATAACAACTACTACATCTAGAACCCGTGGGTCCCCACGGGTTAACACGCAAGTTGTTGGATATAATTACATAATCATGATGATATTGGGATAAAACTTGTAGCTATAATTAAGTAACACAGTGTAAGTCACAGTGTATGATAGACAGTCATCTTAATCAAGATATTTCCCAAAAAACAGATACTGTGTATTTGTTTTATACAAAATTCCAATGGCAATGCAGATGAAATGAAGTTCAAAAACACCTAAGTTAAACAACAACAACATATTGTAGGTGATGGAAGGGGCCTGCATGTACAAATACAAATATTTATTATGGGATCATCATGATATAAATTATCTCCATTTTCCAAACTTGCAAGCCTGTTTTTATTGGGTCCCCAATTTGCAGATTAAAGTGCAAAAAATCCTATGATAGGGCAGATAATTTTTTCCATTTAAAACTACACTGATTTATTTAGCTCACATACTGTGTGGGCAGGGTTTTGTCTCTTGCAAGTCATAGACCTAAAAACATTATTGATGTCTGACATTACTTTATTACATTATTGATGGTTGACACTGGAAAAGTCAAATGTGTTTGTTTGCACATGTTAGGATTTGATTTTGTTTGCGATAGTGTGCCGTCACATTACTCTTCAGTTTTGGCTGTGATTGACATTCCAACATTTCCTCCTTGACCCATTTCTGAGGTGATTTGGAAAATGTTATGGACTCTTTTTGATCGTCTTGCAAATTGCTGGACTCATGCTTGTGTTACAGTGTTGATAACAGGTTGACATAACAGGGATTCTCTCTGGCCTAAGGGCTTCCTTGTTCCTGTAGTCCTGCCAAGTCTGGAGACATGTTAAAATAAACCCCTTTCTGGCAGTGTGAGTCAACAGTTTTACCCCCACCATACATCATGGTGTGTGCGTGTTGGGGTGAGGGGTCTGGGGGTTGTTAATGTGTGAGTTAGTCATGCAGATAGTGTTGATCTTTTTATAAAATGAGCTTTGCCAGCACTTTTGCTGGGTTTTTCTTACAGTAGAGACCTGGACATTTGGAGTTGGAGGTTACAGTAGATGGACGGCTGCAAAGGCAAAGGGGCATAACGCACCCCAGGAGATTGACTGAAGCGTAGTGGTCATTAGTGCTGGGTATCGTATATCCATATCATGTCCAACCATATAAACGGTACAGATATCTGATCATTAGCCTCCTGTTGCTCTGCCATAAAGACTCCATGCTTAATTAAGAATTGCTGTGGAGCTATTGCTGCAAAATAAAAACACCACGAGGAAGACTGAAATAAATTGACTTCATCGAAAACATTTTCAAACAACCATTATAGTCTTTAGGTCTGTGTAATTTGTTGCTCCATTTACAACATTCGGCTATGTGGTAACACTATATTGTAATGAGGATGACGTGTGACTTGATGTACTTGAGACATTCAAGTTTTGTTGAAAGTGCCAAATCCATGTTTTACCACATTTATCAATGAATTCTTTAAGACCCCCACCAAATAATGCTTTCTTTCTAAACTATAGGTTGATAATTAACTAAATCTCTAAATCTGTTATATATTGCCTGATTTTACTCACTTACTTAACCCTTTAAGACCTAAACAGACCAAAAATATGTAGTGATCTGAAATCTGAAATACCATTTGGACCATTAATCTTATCAGTACTTTAATAATTCAGGTGAAATGCAGCCTCTAAGCTTTTCAGACGCATCAGATTTGTCATTTTTGGACATTCAGTGGTTTTGTATTTGTATGTAACATTAATTCACCAGTAAAATCCATGCAGTTTAATAAATGGCAGTGGTTGCAGACACTTTTTGCTATGTTAAGGTAATGATATATTTGGCTGAAAAAGTCACTTTTTCCCCAGTTTTCTCCATTTTGAATGAATAAACTTTGATTTTACTCTAAGTTTTTATGAACATCTATATGATCAGTAAATTAAATACAGGAAAATGTAAAAAATGTTCACTGGAAAAAAAAAATCAGAACATGATGTTATAATTGTGATTAGGAAAGGTTAGATGTTGGGAACAATTCAACTGGAACCACTTGAAGGCACAGTAAACATGATCAGGTTGGCAAAACCTCCGCCTCATTTTGAGCCAGAAATCCCCTCTCATTATGGCCTGACACTGCATCTGGAGAAGGTCACAGGTTGAACAGTTTGAGCAGGAAAGCCCCGTCGTGTTTACTCTTAAAGTCAGCGTCGAACAGTGTTTATTAGAAATGGACCAGTGATACTTAATCTCACACAGAGGAACCTATAGCACATGTAGATCCAATGTGCTGGACTCTGTAGCTATGGCGATGGTTGCTGAAACCAAGTACTCATTTACTAACACAGTTATTGTCCTTTTACTGGATTGTGTGTGTAATATAAACCAAAGACATACATATCTGGTAGCCTGTAGACTTAGTTTTGTTTTACTCATTTATCAGAGACAACTGATGAAGGTGAAGATTGAGTCTCTTGAGCAACAAAAAAAAAACTTGATCTAGGTATTCTATTTAGAGGTTCCTGTACTTGCCGTAGCCAGAGAAATGGTATAAAATCAGGGACCATGAAGAACTAGTCAAACATGATGAGTTTGCCACCAGCAAGGTCATTAGCCAGTATTTTCCTTTTTTCTCTTATTGCAAATTAATAATAATCCCTAAGCAATTTTAATTAGCTGTAACTGCAGCTCTGAATTTAATGAATTACCTTCAGTCAGTAATTTCCTAGTTCATGCTTTTAGTCCAAAGCAGCAGCATATAAGTCCAATTATGTTGAATAGGAGTGAATGTGTGGCTTTAGTGAGAAAATGAAACTGTGCCACCATCATTTTTTTATTGCTGTTGTTCATGGACCTTTTTATCATCTCAAGGGTGGAATTAAATCATTTCCAACAGCAACAGCTCTGTGTTTTTCCATACTTCTGTTACTGCCTCCACCTTTGTGTCTGTTAAACTCCTTCCTGGTTCCCGTTGTGTCAGGTGAATGTTTACAGAACAACAGCACTGCCATAGAGCTCATCTTTCACGTTATCATTGTGTGAAGTGAAATACCTCTGAACTTTATTGTGGTGTCAAGATACAGTGGACAGTCCATGTTACCATGGCAATTCAAAGACGTCATTATGAGGAGGGGGGCTAGCATGATCTTATCTTGAAAAGTACAGTTTCTCATGTGAGGAATGAGCACCTGATCATGGAGTTGGGTTCTGAGGGGGATTGGATGGATCGTAAAAGTCTCTAAAAAGGAGAGGCATCTGCCCCCCCCCCCCCCATCTGTTCCCCGTCTGTACCTTCAGGGTTCTGCTGTGGCCAGGAATAACCCTGCATGGTGGAAGCACATGATGGACTTGATTTATACCCACAGGCTGCAGCAGTAGGAACACATTCTGGTCACGGGACAAATAGAGTTGGGTTTGTACCTCAGGTAGAGAACAGTGGCACAGGCTGTGATAGAATCTAAAATGAAAACAAACAGACTGCATTTTTAGTACAACATGAGCAGAGGCACTGAAGATTGTGACGTTCTCTAACTAGGACTCATTGTTCCCTTTTTATCTGCTACTTTTATGTCTCCATTTGTCAGCTGTGTTAAATCATGCACGGACCTTTACTGTTAACCAGTATCCTGGTTAACATCAAATTCACAAACCAAAATTTCACTTGAAGAAAGTCAAAACTAGTGCAGATTGACAGATTCTCACTAATATTATGTACCACCACATGATGCAAGTTAGAATCCTTACAGTTTCTTGGATGGTGAGTATATATTTCAACCCAATCCATTCAAAAATAAGCAACTAGTGAGACTTAGAATGGATGCAAATGAAGACATTTTAGTATTTGGAGTCGAGTGTTAGGATCAGGCAAGGTTCCATGAAATTTTCACATAACTTTTTCAAGAAAGCTGTGACCCGTGTGGAATGACCCTTGAGCAGAAGATACTAGTAAATAGGCAGCCGTTGCTCATACTTTAAGTGTCTGTCAACATAACACTTACAAACCAGTTTTAACTAGTTGTTCAATCCATAATTTTGGTTTCGTTTTGTTTTATGTGTTCAAAGTATCGTTAAAGACCTATGACTCATCAGATCATTGCTCTGTTTGCCGATTCAGTGTCAAATGAAAGGACTTTGAAGACACGCCTGTACATACACTGAACTGCACTCCATATTTTGTTTGGGAGTAGAAGACATGTAAGGACAGTGAACAGGACCCTGAGCAGCAGCAGATACTGACAGACAGTGGCCTCGGTTTGTGTGCGATGCTTGTTCATACTCGCTAAACTATTCTGTCTGCCTTCCAGCTCAGAGCAAACAAAGTTGCAGAGCCTCCATTAGGTTCATTCCTCTCTGTGCTCTTTGTCTCCCCTCATTGCTTTCCATCTCTCCCTGCAGGGCGGAAACAACGCAGGCCACACAGTAGTGGTCGACTCGGTGGAGTACGACTTTCACCTCCTCCCCAGCGGCATCATCAACCCCAAGGTCACCGCCTTCATCGGTTCGTAATACGCACAACCACACACTGACATTCACACACGTACACAGATTTACACACACACAATCTATTTTTTTGCACACATGTATTTCCAAGGCCATCTTTCTTTCCTCGCTGCGTCTTCGATGACTGTCTGGAGACTCCTTTTAGTCGACACCCATCGTCGCCAGACTCCATTTTTGACGACTGCGACAGTGAGTGTGATCAGTTTGACTCAGAGCCAGACTGCAGGCACCATCAGAGCCTCTCATCTGCAGTAACTTCATTAGCTAATGGTCTCTGACTCTTTCTTTCTGCATCTTTGCCCCCCCATATGCATCTCTACTTTAACATATATGATGTATTGATTCTTAATAAAGCTTCTGTTTTTGCATGGGTACATGTGCAATTTAGAAACTGAAAAGGAAAAACACATTCACAGTGAACTCATTACCATATTAGAAAGCCATAGATCTGTTTTTTAACTATGTATATAGTGTTTACATGCAGACAGCTGTTGGAGAGTCTTCCCCAAGTCAGCTGATCAAACCTGATTCAGCCAAAACAGTACCTCACATCTATGGGGGTTCTGAAATCATCTAAAATCACGTTCCTCAACAAAATTACATTCACAACAATCTGAAATTCTTAGCTAGGTCTGTTCAGTTCTATTTATGTTTGTTTTCTTCTTGTTTTGTTGTTAACCACTGGTGCTCTAACTGCTAAAAGCACAATCAATAAAAATGGATAAAACTTGATTGATTAATTCATTCATTCATTCATTCATTTAGTGTCCTGCCAACACAATTGAGTGCACAACATGGGCCACTGGTGATTGAGGCAAAACACTTTAACAGCTACTAGGTAGCATATTGAAATGGACTGAATGAAGTGCAGCTTCAGTCAGACACCATGGCTGAGCTGTTGCTTTTTGAGTTGGAAAGACAA
Source organism: Sphaeramia orbicularis (assembly GCF_902148855.1). Taxonomy (NCBI): domain Eukaryota; kingdom Metazoa; phylum Chordata; class Actinopteri; order Kurtiformes; family Apogonidae; genus Sphaeramia; species Sphaeramia orbicularis. Next base: position 29,118,536 of record NC_043971.1, on the reverse strand, counting down.
AAATACACACTCAGGCTTTATGCATTTTCCTTGGTAACTAAGAGATCAGACTCCTTTCGCTCATATCCTGACTCGTATATCGTCAACAATAACAACAACAGTTTGAGACCAAGTCATGTGGCCAATTATCTTTTTTTTGGGATATATATATGAGACAAAGACAAAGGAGAATTGATTATCATTATGGCTGTGTTACAGTTTATGGATGAATTTTTGCAACAATGTTTGAGACATATTTTAGACATATTTTTTAATCTAATCTAGTTACTCTTACAGGCCGATTACACACTACAGACACTTTTGGCACTGTACTTTTTATGCAAGATTAAAAAAATGTGGCTTCAATGTCAGTCAGTGAGGCATTTTTCTACCATGCGAGTCCTGCACTGCACAAAAACTACTAATACAATGAAATTAGTATCATTGCTAAACTGACATGTCCAAGACTCTGATATGAACCAATGCCACATCCTTCCACCATGTATTATATGGAAAATATCTCATATTTTGTGTTGTTTCTATAATAAAAAGTGACATCACATGTTCAAACTGACATTTAAAGGGTTAAAATCCTGAAATATTTTGAATATTTTGTAGTTTTGAGCAGAAGCAAAGTGGTTTAAGAGATTTATACAGGGAAAAAAAAGAAAAATATTGCTATATGATGATTTTCTTTGGCGGTTTTGTACACATATAGGCTACATTTTTGGCTTGAGGGTGTCCAGAGAATTGTAAATAAGTGGAATCCACTGCAGAAGTCTCTGCAGCTTCAATATGTCCAGACTTACAGAGACTTTTCACCGCTTTTGATGCTTTTCCACCACACTGTCAAAGAATAAGGTGAAATCTGCTGAAGTAATGACTGATTTTGACTGAACATAAGCACCAGTACATAAGTGCAGTATTGCAACATGCAACATAACTGAATGAAACAGACCATAGCTGCAGATAGAATGCCAAATATTTTTGCACTGTATCTCTTCAATCCTAACATCATTTCAGGGCACGTTTCTATCCAAAGTGAAGAAGAAAATCGAGTTTGAAAGGTGTGGTGCCAAGCTTAGTACAGTTTAATAGTTTTGTTAGATAAGGACAGATTTGGCTACTCTGCTGCTGGGCTAAAAAGCTAAAACTTTCTGCGTTTTAGTTTCTACTAATGTTTAATTTAATTTATTTTAAGGATAAAGGACAAAAAACTTACAACACAAAGAAAAACTTCCTGGTAAATATGTTCAAAGTTCAGTTGTACTAAAAGTTACACAATCCAATTTGACCACCGCCCTGTGATGTTACAATATGCAAATTAGAAGTGTAAATTTACACCCATCATAAACTTTGGGTCATTACTCAATATTTTTTATCATTTACAATATGCTTTTAACTACTTGCAAGCTACTTTTTTTAAATCTTGATACCAAAATTTTATATATTTTTTTAAAATATTTTTTTCAATTTTTGTCTCATCTCAGTTTTTAGGTCTGAGGTTGATAATTAAATAGACTAAATAAAAGGTAGCTACCATTTTATGGTTGAATAAGACTGGCTGAAACGCTGCCAGATGAAAAATCAGTCACACAGTTTAGATATATTTCTGTTCAATACTCTGCTGTTCTCTTCTTCTGGATCTCATGGTACATTCATGGCCTCCAGCGCTGAGGAGCAAGTCTAAGATCAAGTCTCTCCTATTCTAGAGATGCAAATGTTTTTCATTTTTCATCCCCACATGTCAGCGTCTGTTCCTACCGCACCAGTGTTTGCTCAGATGGATTTTCAGCCTTTTCCCCCCACTTTTCATTCCCGTTTAATTTGGTCAAAGTAATTACTTCACCTGTTCCAGTTAATGCAGTCCAATTAAAACTATAATTAGGCCCAGATGTTTGAACACTTTTGTGAACAGGCTGTGCTCTGGTTAACAGGAACACACTCATCACAGAACAGCCGTCCACACACACCTGATGCTGCAGCCACTGAGTCGCACTTTGAGTTTCCATCCAAAGTCAGAATTAGATTTCAGTGTTTATCAGTTGCACAAAAGTCGTCAAATGTTTAATATTTATTACAAACCACGTGATCTCACTGCAGCATAGAGGCTTCAGTTCACGTGATGTCTGTGTCCTCCGACTGTGGGGAATTGATTAACCCTGGCAGATCCTTCTAATATTACCTCCTTATTTCTCATGAGGGTTGCAGTCGTCTATCCTGTCTAAGTTTGAGCAGAGACAGATTACACTTTACAGGGGCTGAAATATAAAGACAAACAACCATTCACTGTCATACTTACAGGTGGTTTAGTTTGACCAGTTAGCCTATTTAAGTGCATGTCGTGGGACGCCACTGCCAACACAACATGAAGAATAGTGATGCAATGAAATCAATATTGTTGCTACTTTTGGATTTATTCAAGTCCTAATTATCCCAATTGTCCCAATTATTTTAGTTTTTTCCATAAATAACAACTGTGACATCATGTATTAAAACTGGCATTTAAAGGGTTAAATTTCTAAATTATTGAACATTTGGTAGTTTTGAGCAGAGCAGAAAATGTATTGATATATGATGATTTTTTTTATAGGGTTGTACATTTTTGGCTCAAGAACCTAGATGATGCAAAAAGTTTCATTAGCCTGTAACAGACCTGTAAGAGTAAATGACTGGAAATATATCAGTAAATATGTCTAAAAAGAAACATTCTTGCCGAAATTCATGATGTAAGCAGTAGCACACCCATAATGATCACCAAATCAAAAAATAAAAAAGACAAAAATGTATAACAAGTGGTGCTAGGCACAACAAACCCCGCCCCTCACACATATTGTAGCCTATTTTGGCAGTGATCCAGCTAATGTCATCATGTCTGTGCCAAGTTTGAAGTAAATTGGAACAAAATTGATGTTTTTATAATGATTTGAAATTTGACGCATTGTAAGTAAATAGGAGGAAAAAAAAAGATTTGCAAAAATTGGAACTTTGACCTACTTTTCCCAAAATGTAACCACATCTATTTTGGGTCACTTGCAATCTATAAACCAAATTTGGTATGAATTCAACCAATAGTTTTGCTGCTAGAATGTTAACAAACAAAGAAACAAACAAATCGAACCAAAAACAATACCCTTTGCCTCCCCTTCAGGGGGTGGGGTAATAATGGCCTGAAGGGTCCGTAAGGATTAAAAATCCTACACTGTATTAATGCATGTTAAAAGATCAATTAAATGAGTTCTTCCTCTCATTTTAGGTAATGGTGTCGTCATCCATCTACCAGGTTTGTTTGAGGAGGCAGAAAAGAATGAGCGCAAGGGAAAAGGTAATTCGCTTCATTAGTTTACTTTTTAATTAACTTTGGAACAGGTTTCTATAAATCTCCAGATCCATTTTTCATTGTTATTCTTGTGTCTGACATGTGATATAATAGCATTATAAAGGTTTTTTTTCTCCCCAGACTAAAACATTGACTTTATACCTGTATTTATATTCATAGGTCTCAAAGGCTGGGAGCAAAGGTTGATCATCTCAGACAGAGCACATATTGGTAAGTCCTGCCAGGTTTCCCTTGGAGAGTTTTTTTTTTTTTTTTTTTTTGTTATCTCTGTGTGGGTGTTTGACTGTATGCATGCAAAGTGTGTGTGTGCGAGTGTGTGTGAGCCCAGCTTTCTCTGAGGTGTGTGAGAGTGTGTGTCCCCTCTCTCCCTCCTCCACAGTGTTTGACTTCCACCAAGCGGTTGATGGCGTTCAGGAACAGCAGAGACAAGAGCAAGCAGGCAAGAAGTAAGAAACCAGTTACTTAAAAATGGCAGTAGCACACACACCATGCTCATGGAGAAGAGATTCTAGATCAGATCAGATGTTTTTGCGTATCTGTGGAAGATGTTAAGTCACCTTGAATATTATCTTCCATATATCATGTAGAGATGTGCATCCAGCAGAGGACAGAACAAAGAGTGTCGCCTCATCCTTTTCCTCTGCTTTCATTGTTGCACATTTATGCTTCTATTAATCAGAGCCTCTTCTGACATAGGACTTCTTGTCATTTTAATGGGGTCTTCATCCTCCCTTCAGATAACTGGGTGTTATTCATTATTGTTGCTATGGACTCCTGCTTGCCAAACACCATAGGAAAAAAGATTTAAAAAAAAAACAAATGTCAAATATAATACCTTTAACTAGCAACCATAAGTCTCATCTACAGTATAGATGTATGCTAAAAGCTGGTAGAGTGCTGCAGTACATACACTAGTGTAGTGTCTAGTCTACTTTAAGGTTCAATTATGTGAAGTTTGTGTTGGAGGCTTTTTGTTCTGAGAGCTGGTCCCACATTGACATCTGCTAATTTCAACTGTCTCATCTGCCCACATCAATGACAGCACCAACAATATACTGATTTTGATGTACAGGACTTCATGCAAAACATCCAAACACATTTCCTCCGGATTCCTTCTTTACCTTCGTTACAGCTACAACAGAGTGCAACATCAGAAAACGACTGGCTCTCAGCTGAACACAGATGCCAACACAAATTTCACAGATCTTTTATGTTGAACCTTTATCAAACACAGAGGTCGGCCGCCACATTGTATTATTGTTGACAAATTTGATCAGTTATTGGACCTCAGACATGCAGACCTTAGTGAAATGTTCTGTTGACAATTTATAGTTTAAGAACACAACTAATCCTTCATCTTCAGCTTTCCCTCAGGTGTACAACATTTACTCTCAAAAGAAATGATTTTCTATTTTTTATGAAATTATTACATAGAAAATGTTGGCCAGTTTTAGCCCAAATTCCACTGAAAATGTGAATTTCCAGAGCAAATGATGGTTAAACTGTCAGAACTGGTGTGGTGTGATCCTATTAACAAGGAAAATGAAACTGTTGGGATCACTTTTTTGAGAATGTATTTGCACTCATTCTCTGTACATTACCATGGTTCTAATGAAGTCATGACTTATGAGGGAAACCACAGATTTAATACCCTTTTTATCATATACTTTTAATAGATTGATCGATCGATATACATTTTACATGATAAAAACCTCCAGAACAAACACACAAATCAGTGTGTTAATAGATGTTACGGGGGTAACAGACATTGGAGCTGTAGCCGTGGTGCATGTGATAAGTGTAAGACGCCCATTGTTTAATACCCTGCAGGGTTTCATCACTAAACGGCCGGCTCACCCTGTTCAGCCTGTTTAAGAGCACTTTAAGAACTGAGTATGTTGTGTGTCAATCTAGGAACTGTCTTATGAATACTATAGTATTAGTTGTATTAATACTGTTTTATTCCACAGCCGTTTTCCTCTAACAGATCTTAAGCCCAGGCAGTGAACCCTGCTGATGTATGTGAGGAATGTTAAGCCAAGCTTGCAGAGCATTCAGAACATTAAGCTCAAGAGGGACTCACTGTGTTCCTGTTCAAAGCTGGGTTGTCTTAACCAGACGGCTACTGTGTGTGTGAGAGTGTGAGAGAGTATGTGTTTCACCAGGCTGCCTTAATGGTACCGTCATTATAAGCTTTCAGCACATTGCTTTGATATGCTGATGTATCCCAGCCATCACTAGGCACCCTTCAAGCTCTGCTGGAAGTCAGAGCAGACTCAGACAGTGTGAGCTAGTTAGAGTATAGAGTATTGATGACAGGTTGGTATTATTAAAATAAAGGAGAAACAGTCTCAGTCCTACAGTATATCCAAGGTGCAGATGCAAACAAAAAGAAATTATTTTTATCACATTTCAAAGTAGCTGCTGCCAACCCAAAGCAAACCATCACAGGAGGCGGTTGATTCTAAATGTGTTCACATTAACCGTCGTTAAAATCTGATCTTAACATTATTAAAACAAACAGGCGTGGGTTTCAGATTTACTATAAAGTCTTTCACATTTTTCAACAAATCACCTCCAACATAGGCACTCTAGTGAAACTATAACAAAGTGGTTTTCAGGGCGTTTTTTTTTACAGTAAAATAAAGATTAAATGAGCAGTTCAAATATTTTACTCAATTATGCACCATGAAAGATTTGTGTGTGCTTACACTAAGTTTGTTTTGGCGTCTGTTTAGTGCTGGGTCAACATTTGCTAGTCTTTTCTAAAGTTTATTATGTAATGATGATAACTGATTTTCTACATTGAGTAACACTCTTAATAGTTACTCTCCATAAAATGCCAAGAAAATGTGAAGTGAATTTTTTAAAATTTGCAAAAATATGAATTCTCATTTAGGTGTGTTTCCATAAACAGGGGTGGAGTGAATCTAGGCTGTTTTGTGTCATCAGCAGGTGGTGGAGTAGGCAACAACACACAAGGCTCTAATAAAGAGTAGAAGTAGAACATTCTCTTGTTGTTTTTCTGTCTAAAATGTCTGATGTCTTTTTAGTTTTAATATTTACAGAGACACAGCAAGCAGGTGATTTCTTCTATGCCCATTTAGGCTTTTGCAAAAAAAACAAAAAAAAATTGTTCTTCGACATCTCCATAGATATTTTCTAATGATATCTCAAAATGTGCATCATATATGTTTACGTTGCATCAAGTTTTTTCAGCTGTAACTGTGCACATGACTGGGAAGCATTCGTTTATAAATGTAGTCATCGAATGTCAACAGATGTCCGACTTCATCTACAAACATGCTCCAACACATTCATGAGCACATGCAAATCTGACATAGAGAACCTTTTAATGCTTAGTTGTTTTACTATTATAAATAGCTCTAATGTCTCAAAGCCCTATGGGATTTGCAGTCATGCACTGAGAACACACTTGACACTACTTGCATGTGTACATACTGTCAGTTTGGACTGATTATGCAACTCAATAACTGCCACAGGTCCACTGGTGTTATTTCCACTCTGTTCCTTACTTTAAGTATAGGATGAACAGTTTTTGCTGCAGCAGGCCTTCTTTTAATAGGCCAAGAGTTGCCAAAGGTGAACATGTTCCATGTGTCATGTAAATATTAAACTGTTTGGACATAAGTCGTCCATTTCTTATTCTTGTGTACAAAATGTGGTCCAGTGCAGTATTGTGAAAACTGTGCTTTTTTGTTGGATCACACTGTTAAGTAGTGATTATCCTCTGTCTTCTTCACTGTTGAATGTTTGTTTTGGACTCATTACACATAAATATCAGCACTGGATTATTCACTTATAGTCACTTGTTTACTGTAGGGAGTGTTTGATTAAGATCACGTCTTGATGTTTCATTTTCTTCCCATTGTGTGTCTCCTCTTTTGGATCTGCTCAGCCTCGGGACAACAAAGAAGGGCATTGGTCCAGTGTATTCAGCCAAGGCAGCACGTACCGGCCTCAGGATATGTGACCTCTTAGCCGACTTCACTCAGTTCTCTGAAAGGTCTGCTCTAATTACTCAAGGTCATACTTATGTGGAGGGGCTTTACTTGTGAAACGCTCTCCATAGGCTACCATTTATCACTCTAACTTTACTAGAATAACCGGCCCAGGAATTCAGTTACTATTTTAAGAGCATAACTTTGTCCATTTCATGCTTTATGACACTTTTTTTTACTGCAGCACTTCCAGGAAAATATGTATTTTAAGAACTGTAAATCTAATCTTCATGGTGTTGTTTAAACCTTTTAAGGACAGGTTTTAGGAACACAAGAATTGTCCAGAATTTACTCATACTTTCTCATGATCAAAATGATAAACTCAACTGATTTGTTTTGTGGTTAGAAACTTAAACAGTCACACAGTAAAATAGCTGAGGTTTGTGATTTAGTTCCTTAGTATGGTCCGTGGAGCTCCTTCATTCTCAAGGAAGTATTTTGTTAAATTAAATGTAAAATGTTCTTGCCAGGGCCATGAAAAATATCAGTGGGGTGGTTTAAATTTCACACATACAGTCACGAAAAAAAATTATTAGACCATCAAAAGTCATCAAAAACAATGGTTATGCAATCAAGTACTAACTCCTGTGTATATCATGTGACTAAAACAGACAGAAAAGAAAACATGGAATGCCTAAAAGCACTGTTTTTGGCAGTACAATGCCATAGCTATTGATGTAAGAACTTAAGTGATTTTGGTTATTATCACGAAAACCATGGAAAATGTCTAGATATCAGCTCTGAAATTAAACTTTTAGGAGCTATTTTTGTTGTTATCATTATATTTGTCCAAACAAATGTACCTCTAGGTGTACCAGGCATTAAAATGAACAAGAAATTGAAGAAAACTAGTTGGTCTAATAATTTTTTGTGTATTGTTACCTGTCTTGTTTTTGAAGGAACCATGCAGATTTATGGTCACTACACACGGATGAAAAAGAGAATCATGTGAGTCATTGTGCCTGATTGCAGGTATAAAGTACTGGCCCAGCAGTATAAAGCTATGTACCCGACTCTGGAGATCGACATAGAGGGAGAGCTGGTTAAACTTAAGGTAATGAAAAATACAAAAACAGACTTCTGGAAACAGTAACTCATGTCTCCACAGTGACATTCTTGTCCCTGTGTTCAGGACTATGTGGAGCGGATCAAGCCCATGGTGAGAGACGGCGTGCATTTCATGTACGAAGCCCTTCACGGTCCTCCGAAAACGATCCTGGTGGAAGGCGCCAACGCAGCGCTACTCGACATCGACTTCGGTCAGTATAAAAATCCTTGTGTGTTTATGTGTGAGTATGCATATGGTATGTGGTTGTGCATATTCTTCAGCTGTCCTTCTTTTAATAAGTCACCAGTATACTCCTATCTGCTAACCTGTGACGTTACCCTGAGACGCTTAAAGTATGTGCTACTCTTTACTAAAGCCTTCTTGGATGTCAGAATAGCGAGGATGGTAAGTTTACTGTTTCTGAAGTGCATCCAGGCTTGACGTGCACATTCACGTGAAAAACCACACAGCGTCACCTGACTGTGCATGAACACAACAGCACCTTATGTCAGCTGATCCAGAAATATTCCCAGAAGGCCGACTTTTAATTAGAACTGCATTTATTCATTCAGATAATGATATATCATACTGTTATGTCACCGTAACACAGCGGACTTATCATTATCAGAGGCTGTGATGGCAGATTAAATTACAGTCCTCATTCAGCACTGGTTATTATCAAAACATTATGGTTATTATAACTGCAGTGTTACTGTAACCCAAGGGCTCAGTGTCCTTCTAATACGGTCAACAATGAGGCTCTATCTGCACTTTATTAAATACTGTGTCACACTGTCATTTAAACTTCAAGTTACTTTTAGCTTTTTGCATTCAGCTTTGTGTTTACGAAACATTTATCAGCACATTTACGCATTAGAGTTTTTACTTCAGAGCACTTTGACATGTCATGGTTAGTTGTCTGATGAAGGGACGTGTTCCTCTTCAGTTACACAACAGTTACTCTGACCACGAGCTCCTCTGCATGTGGACTTTTCAAGACGTCATGGTGTGGATATTGTCTTTATTTGCTGCAGTCACACACAATTAAAGCAGGAGACTCTTTCATGTTTTTGCCTCAGTGTCAACAGCAGTCTTACCTGGAGGGTTTATGCTTCAGGTAGTTTGTGCATCTCATTGTTGTGTGCGAAACACCTCAAGGGACTTAAAATGAAAATACCGTACTTCAAGGATGAACTGATTCGATTTTGTCGTTTGTCCAGGTCACTGTGACTTAACAAAACATATTTTGGTTGTAGAACTTATAGATGAATTGTCTCATTCTTCACTTTGTACAGTTTCGACTCCTCTCCTCATGTCTTAGTCTCTCCCATCGAGACACATCATGGAAGATACAGGGTGAGAGATGAGGCAACAAACAGTTAACAAAAGAGATAAATCAGTAAATGCTGATAAAACATGATGTGTGAAGAGCTGTGTGATCCGACTGATTTAGTTACAAAGTTTTGCTGTTTATGATCTTTGTCAGACAGAATTCAGGAAAACTCCAATTAACTTTGTTTCATACTGAGTAAAGTATGGACTGTTTAGTGTTTTAAGTAAGGCATACAGCTTTATTTAACAGTGACCGGCTCCCACCATAGTTTGTGTTACACCTTTTTATGGATCGGATCTCCATAAAAACATTTGTAAGGATACACTTGTATATCCTCCAGCAAAACGCTCACTCCTTGAGATGCATTTTAGGAACTGAGACATATTTATAGATGGCTGAGATTGATTTCTGGGTGACAAGCAGCAGCAGCAGGAGGAGAAGGAATGGAATGGAGAGGAGAGGAGGCATAAAGTAGAGAAACAAGAAGAGCCTAATGATGAAATGTTATCTGTAAACGTCAACTTCACTGTGACATAATGATGAAAACCACTGCAAAAACTGATGAAGACTGTATGTTTCTCACCTGAAATTATTCACTGGAATCATACATATCAATATAGAATATCCATTTCACCAACAAGTGCACTGCCTTTTATTAAAGTCCTTCAGAGTTTAATACATGCAGATATTTGTAGGGACAGACATAGATGGGAAATTCAACTTGACTAATAGGTAGATACTTAGACCTGCGAGGCGGTAAATCAAGTTTTCAGTGTTTGAGGTGGATCTGAGATGTGAACTGTTGAAGTTGTTGCTACCTCAGGCCCTTTTGAAGTGGTAGAACAAATGACAGGCGAGCATGGAATTGCTTTCATTCACACATTGTGTTTTTTTTCTGTGTTTTGATGAAGCTTCACTCTTGTTTTCGCAGGGACGTATCCTTTTGTGACGTCGTCCAACTGCACAGTGGGTGGGGTGTGTACGGGCCTTGGCATGCCGCCACAGAATGTGGGAGAGGTGTACGGTGTCGTCAAGGCCTACACCACCAGAGTGGGCATCGGAGCATTCCCCTCAGAGCAGAGCAACGTAAGCCTGACACACACACACACACACACACACACACACACACACACACACACACACACACACACACACACACACACACACACACACACACACACACAGTCATTCTTTTAAAGGTTACATTGACTTTGATTCCTTTTTTGGAGACTTGCCTTAACAGTGACCTGAACCACAACATACCCAATGGCAACCTGAAAACAAGAAAAGTCTAAACCCTCAAATGTAATTAATTTCATTGTAACGTCCAGCTTCATGTCCCCACTGTGTGACTTCCCTATGATGTAAGAAAAACATGGCACAATCACAAAGACACACATGAACCAGAATCACCTGTAAGAGTATGAATTAAAACAGTAGGTTGTTATAATCCCGTTTCCAGAGGAATTGTTTAAGGTGATCTTTGGATTTTAACTTCAAGCTGTTCTGGTGTTTAATGTTGTCTCACCAAGTGTACAAGGTGTCTGTGGATCCTTAAAAATTCTTACATTTGATTGTCCTAAATTAAAGCTTGGTAGAGATTGATAATTAATCCTTTAAAGTCTTAAAAATTGCACAGACACAATAAATGACATTCTAATGTTTGCTTTGGAAATCTTTGTAAAGAGTTTGTCAAATGTGTTATTAGTAATTGTAGCATTTTAGTATAACAGAGATGGGAATGAGCGGAGCCAGCTACAGTCATTCATGGATGGAGGGGTTAATAGTAATAATAATAATAATGATAATAATGGATTAGATTTCTATAGTGCATTTCAAGGCACCCTAAGCGCTTTACATTCTTGATCCATTATTCATTCGCTCTCACATTCATCCTCTGGTGGTGGTAAACGACATTTGTAGCCACAGTTGCCCTGGGGCAGGCTGACGGAAGCGTGGCTGCCAATTCTCGGCAAACAGCACCGGACAGGTTCAGGTATCAGCTTTAAAAACATTAGTCATGGAAAATGTAAATGTAATGTTAGATCGGTTGAAACATGGGTAAGACTGGTTCAAGGTAATAATGAGGCCTGTAGTACTGTTATTTTTCTGAATGTACGATGCCTTGAAAAATGTCTTAAAAAGTCATAAATTTGTCATAAAATTTCTCAAACCTGAAGATACCATGTTTGATATATGAAAATATCAAGATCATTTGGGGTAAAAACTTTCATACAGCTCAGTAGTAGTATTTCCTTGTTGATACAGCGCCACCCAGTGAATGGTTTATTTTACTGCCACCAGGCATCCGCATGCAGTAATGATCAGTCAGTAAAGCGTTGGTTTACACCTGTTCATAATAGATACTGAAGCTGGATCCTACAGTAACAGTTCAATACTGCGGTTGTTTTCTGTGACGGGGTCATTTAAAGTGTCAGTCTTTGTCCATGGCACAGTCTCCACAGTCCACTCTGTCTGCTCATGTGTTCTGCAGGATATCGGCGAGCTGCTCCAGACGCGAGGGAAGGAGGTGGGCGTGACCACCGGCAGGAAGAGACGATGCGGTTGGCTGGATCTGGTGCTCATCAAATATGCACACATGATTAACGGTTTCACCGCGTGAGTGATTCAGGTTTTTCGTGTATGGCCTAAGCACCTATCAGCTGTGGAAAAGCCCGGTTTTTTGTTGACACTCGTAACCCGTCTATGTCCCTTTAGCATAGCACTCACCAAACTGGACATCCTGGACGTTTTCCCAGAAATCAAAGTGGGCGTGGCGTACAAAGTAGACAACCAAATTATACCTCACTTTCCAGGTGAGTTTCTTGAGTGATGTTTGTGTAAATGTTAAGAACACTTCAGGAGAAATATCCTGAATAATACTATACAAATAAAAGTTTCCCTCACATCTATTACAGGAGTCTTCAACATTTTTTATTCCACTAAGAACTTATTTTTTTCATTTTCCCAGAGCTCCTCATGTTTTATATCTTACAAACAACAATTATTCACAGCACTGATCTGAAACCAGTACTCGATATTATTTTTATTCATCCTCACTCATTTGTGATGTGTAGTTGGTAACCTACTGACGTCACTTCATGTTAAGGCATAACAAAACTCAACAGTGTAACATAAACAGTTGACTGGAAAATGTAATTTTTGTCAGGATCAGAATACTTTTTTATGTATTTATTTATTTATTTATCAGGGACAGTGCATATTAATGAACATCTACAACATTTGCCAGGAGGAAATTATTAGTTGTTACTGTTGCACCATTCAAGTATATTAAACAAACAGCAGGAAAGAAATGTTCACTACAACAAAAAAGAAGAAAAAATAATATAGCTCTAAATATACAAGTATATCTATACATATATATGCTAATAATAAATATTAAAGCTCTCTATTAAGACACAATTTGTACAATATGTACTAAATGATAGATTATCAATATGTAAATTAAAGAAATACACAAACAAGTGTACAAAATATTGTTGTGTGTAATTATAATTATGAGTTTAAGGTGAAAGGATTTCTGAGAATTTGACTGAATAGAAATTATATCATGGAGTGACTTTGTCTTGTTAATTTATGCAGTTTTTAACCTTTCGTGAGCTACTGATTGGGGACTCATGTTCTATTATTAGTAGAACAGATTGAATATATTTGATCACTTTCTAAATAGACGATCAGTAACAAGTACAGAATGTAAAGCAAAGGAGTTAAACATGCAAGGCAATTTGATAACACAAGTAAAGGTGTTTTCTGTGTTATTAACTAGCGATATCACTGTCTGTTGCAGTGAAACCATACAAGTCAATGTGGTTTGATTCGTTAGTCTTCACTCTATAATATATAATATCTTCTACTTTTCAGTCTGTCATGAGCCTTTTCCACTTTTCCCTCCTCACGTGATCATTAATGGACTTTACCGATTTGCTGTTTGATGAGTGTATCGTCATGTAACACTGTGTTTTCATTGTGTTGTAGCCAATCAGGAGGTGCTGCAGCGGGTGGAGGTCCAGTATGAGACACTACCTGGGTGGAACAGCGACACCTCAGCTGCTAGAAGCTTCGAGGAGCTACCGGAGAACGCCCAGAAATATGTCCGCTACATTGAGGAGCATGTGGGAGTGCCTGGTACTGTATAACATACACAAATATATGTATAGACTGCAGAAAAATACAGTTGAACGATAGAAGGAACAGTACTGGTTTGTTTCTGCAGCTTGATTTATTATGGAATATAATATTATTAGATGATAAATAGTGAAGCATCAGTGTAAGAGCAGCATAGTGTTAGTGTCCTGTTTTATACACAACAACACCATATATATGTGAATGAACTGATACAGTCATACATTTTCTGTAGTATTTGATTTTTTTCATGATTTATTTGAACATTTACCATTTATTAGATTAGATTAGATAGAACTTTATTGATCCCTTGGGAAGAGCCTTTAGGAAATTAAGGTTCCAGTAGCAGCACAAACACCGAATGTATACATATATATTATATCATTTATTATTTATTTATTTATTACATCATAAATATTACAAGACAAAAAGGAAAGAAAATAGTAATAACAATAGCTATAAAAATGGTAGCGAAAACAGGAAATTTCACATTAGAAAGTAGTAGTGGAAATAAATAATAAAATAGTAATAATAATAATAAATAAAATTTAAAAAGTAATTGTTAATTATATGCACAGTATGTTTAATATGGTACAATTGTATGTAATAATTCTAATGATAATTATAGCAATCAATAGGGGAGGGGGGCTGTATTTGTTGGCTGAATACACATTGTTTTATAAGACGTCAGAAGACAAAGGTTGGAAATCACAGGTTTAATCATCAACAGTGTGTTGTGTTTTTGACACTTATTTAATCATTTTGCCTAAACAAACAAATGTAGTGGAGGAAGAATTACAATATTGACGTTATCACAGTCACCACGCCATTCTGGGAAATATAATTTGTTAACCATTTACTTACTTGGATACCCTTGTTTTGTAAGGTTTCCATAGTGATGAACCGTACATAAATGCACCAGGACGTCTTATCACCTGCTGACACATCATACTTCCATGTCACCTTCATAGCTTCACTTTCCCCTTCCTTTTTTTTTTTTTTTTTTTATACTGAACAAAAATATAAATGCACGACTTTTGTTTTTGCTCCCATTTTTCATGAGCTGAACTCAAAGATCTAAAACTTTTTCTGTGTACACACAAGGTTTATTTCTCTCAAATATTGTTCACAAATCTGTCTAAATTTGTGTTAGTGAACACTTCTTCTTTGCTGAGATAATCCATCCACCTCACAGGTGTGGCATATCAAGATGCTGATTAGACAGCATGATTTTTGCACAGGTGTGCCTTAGGCTGGCCACAATAAAAAGCCACTCTAAAATGTGCAGTTTTATCACACAGCACAATACCACAGATGTCACAAGTTTTGAGGGAATATGCAATTGGCATGCTGACTTCAGGAATCTCCACCAGAGCTTTTGCCTGTGAATTGAATGTTCATTTCTCTGCCATAAGCCATCTCCAAAGCTGTTTTAGAGAATTCATGAAGAAGACTGTGCGAGGAAAATGGTGGTCACACCAAATACTGACTGGTTTTCTGACCCCCCTGGACCACCCAATACAGTAAAAGTGCACATTTTAGAGTGGCCTTTTATTGTGGCCAGCCTAAGGCACACCTGTGCAATAATCATGCTGTCTAATCAGCATCTTGATATGCCACACCTGTGAGGTGGATGGATTATCTCAGCAAAGGACAAAGGAGAAGTGCTCACTAACACAGATTTAGACAAATTTATGAACAATATTTGAGAGAAACAGACCTTTTGTGTTCGTAGAAAAAGTTTTAGATCTTTGCATTCAGCTCATGAAAAATGGGAGCAAAAACAAAAGTCGTGCATTTATATTTTTGTTCAGTGTAGTTAGTTTTTTTTAAGATGTAGACAATTGCTTAAAAACCAATACAGTTCTGTCACCAGTCATCCTGTATTCTATGAAATGCCACAGTTATGAGGAAAAGATGGCTGTAACATGATGCACACTTAAAACATAAAATTAGTACTGTCAGACGATTACATTTTGTAATCAGATTAATCATGATGATGGATTAATCCACGTTAATACGTTAATTTTGACAGCCCTACATAAAATCAAATGATTTTACAGTTAGAACCAACAATGTTTTTTTTTTTTTGTTTTTTTTTTGGTTAAACAGAAGAATCATTTTTAAATTAATATTTTGGTCAAATTATTATTATCGTTGTTTTTTCTAGTTGATGTGTAATAAGTAGGATGGTTTACAGAGCTGGTTAACATTACACTGGTCAACAACACATTTATTGTTTAAGTTTTTTGAGCTGATTTAAGATAATTTTGGTGTGCTGAATCCAAAAATCCCATTAATTTTGCTCAATCAGGTCAACTTTCTGAACTATGCTACATATCGGCTTTTTAACATTTTTGCTTACATTTATGGGCATTTTCACATCATATGATACAAAATTCTTTCATATTTCTTGCAATAAATGAGTTCTGAAGATTTTACTTTTGCCAATTTATGATTGTTTTTTTTAATATTACAGGTGAATGAAATGGCTTCGACTAGAAGATCTTGCAAAAATAAGCCTGACGTATTCTGCTACATCTGCGATGAATACACTATTGTACCTAACAGGAATCAAGTGATCAAATGATTTTTTTTCTCTTAAAACCTATTTTGGGTGAGAACTATATAAAAAATCAACTGATAAAGTCACAAAAATGTAATCAATTTTGTGAGAAGATCAAATTTTTCAAAATCAAATTAGCAAAAAAACCTGACCTGATTGAGAAAAATAGATGTCATTTTTGGATTTAGCGGTGCAAAATGGTCCTAATTCAGTTGAAAAAACCTAGACAACTTGCAAAAAACATTTTTTTGTAACCCAGTGTTATCAAATAAATCCAGACAGAACTATAATGTGAAGCTGTATTCTATCCTCATGTCTACCTCTGAGATGTAGCTGAGTACAAATGTACCCTGCAAAAAATAGAAATATTCAAATAATTTCTAAACGATCCGAGCGCATGTAAATGTACGTTCATCCACTCACGTGTACCTGCCTGTGTTTGTTTCCTCAGTGAAGTGGATCGGAGTGGGGAAGTCCAGAGAGTCAATGATCCAGCTGTTTTAGACGGAGGATAGACAGACAGAAGTCCAGAGGATGCACAGCAGCGTCCCCCGCCCTCACACACAGCCTACCTACCTGTCTCAGCTCTCCCACAGAGGCATGACTGTCATGTCTTAGTGCTTTACCACTGTATCATCAGACCGGACCTTCCCGGAGCAGACGGACCTCCGTGTGTGAACACCTCCCTCCATCCCCATCAGGATTTAAAAGTGTTTTCAGATAACGGTGCCACACTCACAGTCAACACACACTTTGATTTGCCCGTGTTTATATCGTCGCCGTTCATCGCTGACGTACGAACACTCATCACACTCCGCAGCACCAGCTACCGTCAGGGCGAGAGAGGGAACGAACTCAACACACAAAGGACATACACATGCAGATACGGGATCACTGCCCGATGGAACTGTCCGCACATGTTTGTTTGGTTGGGTTGTGTGTATTTTTGTTGATCTATGCTGTGTTATACATGCGCTGTGCCACTCTGTTGTTTTAAAGAAGTAGTTTGACACTTTGGGAAATTTGTTCATTTTCTTTTTAACGAGAGTTCGATGACAGAACCAGTAACACCTCTATCTGTTCAATGGAAATAACACCAGTTAGCTTAGCATTACAGCTAATCTCAAACAAAATAATCCCCTTGAGTTAACTGAATACATCATGTCATTTATATTTCATACAAAATTTATGTCGATTCCAAGAGCAGTGTTTATCCCAAGAAAAAGCCTGTTATTTATCCATTATTTGTGGATGATGCGAACCTCATAAATGTGTTAATTGGTGCATTTTAACCTGGTACAGTCATTCATCTCCCTTTAGACAGACCCAGACTCGCTGCTCACTTTGTTTTTAGTCTCTCTGCCAGGGGTCACCAACCCTGATCCTCGAGACCTACTGTCCGGCATGTTTTAGATGTTTCCCTCTTCCAGCACACCTGACGGTCGTTATCAGGCTTCTGCAGAGCTTGATGATAGGCTTATCATTTGAATCAGATGTGTTGGAAGAGGGATACATCTAAAACCTGCAGGATAGTAGATCTGAAGGACCAGGGTTGGTGACCCCTGCTCTACACTAACCAGCAGCTGGCTTTAGCTTCATACTGGGCGATAAGATCTTAAAATGGGGTTGAGTTGATAATGATGCTTTGGACATTTCTGCTTCATGAGAGAATCTAACAAATTAACCTTAAACCCATGAACCACCGAATGTGTGTAGATCTTTACTAGCAGGTGAGTGTTTGTACTAAAATAGTAAAAAAAAAAAAAAAAAAACCCTTCTCTTAGAGCAGGGGTGGGCAACTCCGGTCCTCGAGGGCCGGTATCCTCCATGTTTTAGATGTTTCTCTCTTCCAGCACACCTGGTTCAGTTAATGATCAGCTCATCATCAAGCTCTGCAGAAGCCTTAGAACAATGTAATGGCTTCCAGGTGTTTTGAAAGAGGGAAATATCTAAAATATGCAGGATACCGGCCCTCGAGGACCAGACTTACCCACCGCTATACTGCGATTTAGTTTCTTTTACAGACATATTTCTGTTCCTGTTGTTGTCAAAGATTTCCAGTGCAACTCAAAAACTCAACATGTCTGATGTAATGTTGTGTTCAAGTACACCTCATAAATGCAGTAATCTATACATTTTTAAAACAGGAACAGCGATCACCTCATGAACCTCAAAGCATGAAAGCAAATCAACAGATTTCTGAAAATGTCAAACTATACCTTTAACCTCAGCACTTTAGAGGCTTTGGAATTTATCTGCTTTGTGTTTTATTCTGCCAGGTGCACAATACATCCTGACACGATAAAGGGATCCTTTAATAGTTAAAATCCATCTTTTTGTGTCTGTTTTCTGTCACGGTTTGGAGGGAGTGGGACCTCTGCAGTAGATTGCCTTGTAATTCAACCAAAAAAAAAAAAGTAAATCATTCATGTAGCTAGAGATTTCTGTTTGAACTCATGGGAAATGTTGGTAAAAATGTTAATCATCGACTCATCTCTTCAAACTGTGATAATAATATTTCAGGTTTTATTTGTTGTCAGAGTTTTCCATTAACTTTTAACCAACGCTGGTTTTACTGAGAATGAACAGAAATGTGTCTACGGTACATTTATATTCTTCAGGGTTTGAGTGGAAATCGGTTCATGCTGCATTAATCTTCTCACATTTTAGATTTTTTTTTTTTTTTTTTTTTTAAATCTAGTCATTGGCGTCGTTTTCATGGGTTTTAAGTGCAATGTTCTGTTATGGTGTAAAGAAAAATATAGTGTAATAACTTATCTTGCAACAGAAATTTAAAACTTGATTTGATAAATATATAAGAGCTGGTCATCTTTTTTTTTTCCTCCAATTTTTCTCAGGTGTTCAACAAAAAATGAGTATTACCTTGTGTTGAATTTTGCAGATGGTGTATATGTACACCAGGGATTTTAACAAACTACATTTAGTTTGGGATATTTACTAATCCTTAATCATCAAAAATAGGTGATTTTCCAAGCACGTCTTAGAGCTCGAGTACATGTTCTTATTAGGCCTGTATGAGATTACGACATTTGTCAAATTATTAGCATGAAATTTCCCCAATATAAAATCAAATCCATGTCATCTTTATCTACATTTAACATGTCTACATTTAAGTCTGAACCCATTTTACAAGAGGATACTTGGCTCAGGAGTTAAAAACAATAGTTTCTCTTGGGATTCTTTTACCGTCATATTTAACCGATGACACTTAAAACACTGTGGACAGTTTTTATCAGATGTAAACTAACTGTATTGCAGTTGTTATTCAAAGGCAGCTTTTGCATTTGTTAGATAATATGACTCAGACAGGCGTACCTATTCATTCATTCCTGCAGTTACACTTGTGTGCCCCCTAGTGGGATTTTAGAGGTATTACCACAGCAGTTCATCTGTCCTGCTGCTCATTGTAACTTCTTCTACATCCATAACCTCTACTTTCCAGCAGCAGAAGTTCTGTGTTTTCCAGATACCCAAAACATAAGCCTCCTATATTTTTTCTTCAACGTCCCTTTAAACTTTTCCATCCTCTTCAGTTCAGTGAGTTCAGACTAAATGAATGTGATTTAGGCTACTAACACAAATACAGTAACGAAACTCTCAACGCTGGAGTCCACGGCTTCGTGTCGTCCAAGATCTCCACGGTGTGTAATGAGTTTCATGTTAAATGGACCCTTTAAATATGTCTGTGTGTGATGCATGTTTTCAGATAAATGGATCTCAGTCTCAGTTCAACAGCCAGGTAAACTGAACCATACATTAGCAGCATCACCAGATTTTAATAAAACACACGGGAACATAATGAAGACTGATGCTTTGTGAAGTTTGGTTAATTAATACTACACATGAAATTAAGTAACTGTCATTTTTATCCAGTTACGCTACTCATTCATTGCTTTTCAAAACACCAATTCTAATACTGTTTTTTCCAGCTCTGAACTTAACAGGAATCACCGGTTTAACTCATACATTAGGACTCTCAAATAAATGAAGCTTAACATGTAACCTTTAGTTTATTCCTTGTTTTAACTCATACCCCACAGACCCTGGTCGACTAAAGTAGGCAGTAATAATAGTGTCATGATATTAAAACACACCAAAGTCTATGACATTAACCTTTTCATGCATGAATTATGAGAACCTTAGTTGAGATTTTTGTCCTGAGTGTTTTTATTCTTTTTTAGGCATGAGAAAAACAATATGATTGCAGTTGTTCTTTGTTTTTTTAATGAACCTATTTTTCACGGGGTTACAAAAATGTCCACTTAGCTGGACACCATGAATTTAATTTTTTAAAGCAAAGAAACATCTATTTAAAACCCATTATCAGAAAGTGATGCACTGTGTAAACCAGGGGTCTCAAACATGCGGCCCGGGGGCCAAATGCAGCCCGCCAAAGGTTTCAGTCTGGCCCGTGGGTACAAAAGTACAAAAATTCTACAGTCAAGGCTGTCGAATTCATTTTTGTTCAGGTTCCACATACAGACCAATATGATCTCAAGTAAAATAATAGCATAATAACCTACAAGAAATAATGACTCCATATTTTCTTCTCTGTTTGATGTGAAAAAAAAATCTTACATTATACTTATAAAAAAATGACTTCAAATTTTTGTCTTTGTTTTAGTGCAAAAAATGGCATTAAATTATGAAAATATTTACATTTACAAACTATCCTGTAACAAAGTGTGAATGACTTGAACAAAATTGAACAACCTGAAATGTCTAAAGAAAATTAAGCACAATTTTAACAATTTTCTGCCTGTTACTAAGTGTTTTGTGTCTTTGTAGATCCGATCTGTAATGCACATGTATAAATAATAAGTTGAGGCATAATATTGTTATAATTGCACTCATTTTTATTTGAATTTCATTTTTTTCAGGTTATTCACATCTCTTTTGTTTGGATACTTTATAAAACTAAGTATTTTCTTAATTTAATGGGGATTTTTTGCACTAAAATAAAGACAAAAATTTGGAGTTGTTATTATTTATAAGTTGTTATGTTATTATTGTACTAGTTCGGCCCACTTGAGATCAAATCGGGCTGAATGTGGCCCCCGAAAGAAAATGAGTTTGAGACCCCTGGTGTAAACCATATGAAACAACATTTTTTCACTGCTGTTAATCTGATGTTTTCTAATATTCTAATACTAGTTATTACTCACTTCATGGAGATAATATGCGAAAAAAAAAACTTTGTCTAAGAAAGCTATTAATTACAGTCTTATAACAATTAGCAACTACTGTACACTAAAGCATGTTAGTGCAGATCAGGTTTATCAAGAACAGCAAAGTTACAGTAATGGTATGAATGTCAGTGTATGGGATGGTGCATAAGCGTCCACTGTGTTGGCTGATATGGAACTAAAACAACAAAACCCCTGAATATACAAGAGAACAGCTGTAGAACAACTGTCCACTGTAGTGACCACTATGCATGAAAGGGTTAATGACGTGTGACACACTGTAACTGTAACTATAACCTAAAACAGGGAACACATATTGCAGGTTCCATCAATAACTGAAGCTTTGCAGGATTTTCGACCACATCTGCCAACATCTGAAAGCTTCTGAGGACATATTGAAGACTGTCAGCCTTAGTTTAATGTAAAAATGATAATGAACTAGATGCAGCCAGTGTTGGGTGTATTTACCAGTTCTGGAATGTAACTGAGTATTTCATCCTGCTTTATATTTTGACTTCATTACATCTCAGAGGCCTGTGTTTTTACTTCACTACATATATCTGGTAGTGTTTTGATTGTTTTTCAGATTATACATTTTTATGCAATTTTTTTCCAGTGAAGTCCACTTCTTTAACCCTTACATTTCCACTGAGTTAAATGGAAGATGCATTGTCACAAATCTGAAAACAGGCCTTTTTGCATTGCTGTTACCCACAAATTTGGAATGAAATAGATTTCCTTCTTCTCCTGAAATGATAGAAGTATGTAATCATTACACATGGTCAAAGGTGATAACTGATGTGTATAAATAGGAATATATATATTTATCCCATAAAGATCCAAACATCTACCGGTGACTAAAAGTATTGACTGATCTAAAATGTTTAATGCCTGTTGATCCACTAATCCCACCAATACATGTACATAACTGGTATAAAATACAGTTTGTCATCTTTTCATGGTCATCAGATATGACCCATTTGGACGTTCAGAGGCTCCGTAGTGAACATGGAAACACTGTCATCTTCTGCAACTTTGATTCACTAGTAAAACTCATGGAGTTGGATCAATGACAGTGGATGGAGACACTTGATTTATTTTCAGTTAATTATATATTTTGTTGAAAAAGTCACTTTTTCTTCAGTTTTTTCTGTTTTGATATAATAACCTTTGAATTTATTATGTTTTTTCATGAACAGCTAAATTAAATATAGGAAAATACATGATTTACAGTGAAACATGCAAAATACAGAGGGCAATGTTATAATAAATGGTGATATATTATTTAATCAAGGTTAAATAATGAGAAAAATTCATTAGGGAACAGACAAAAAAGTAACACTGGGTCTTTATGGGTTATATAAACCTGCTGGAGTTTTGTTGTATGGAAGAGCTTCTTTAAAAACAAATAAATAAAAAAAGATCTCAAACCTCTACAACCTAATTCGGATCAGGCCACATGTATAAAAAGTGTGGAGTGAAAATTTTTACAAAGATGAAAGTCCTTGAACATCCTCCATGTTTTTTTGTTTTGTTTTGTTTTTTGTTTTTTTTTATGCATGACCATACATTATTTTGATGCACTATTTTAATACACATATATGTTCTATTCTATTCTATTCTATTCTATTCTATTCTATTCTATTCTATTCTATTCTATTCTATTCTATTCTATTCTTTATCCACATTATTGAAAACATATATGCATGAAATATCTTGAAATTAAATGATATCACATGAATACATTACCTGGTTATTTATCTGTTAGTCTGTTCTGTTGTAGACTGTACTATTTCATTCTAATCCATTCTATTCTGTTCCGTTCTGTTCTTTATCCACATTATTGAAAACATACATGTATGAAAGAGAGACAATATCATGAATGTATTGAGCAGGAATTATTTTATTATTTGTCATTACTATTTAAGTTATTTGAAGTTTTTAATTTTACATGCATCATTAAAAAACTTGTACTTGTCATGTTCAGAGGGACACATCTGAATACTGTCTGATATAAATGATCAGCAGTTGTCTGACTCTGAGCACTAGAGGGAGCCATTGGACCATGAATGACTGTAATGTACAGTGTGCGTATACATATATAGATATATGAAAATGTACATATACACACAAATATAGACATTAGATAATGAACAAACAGCCCAAATGGTGGTTAGTAATTCTATCTGTACTTTAGATAATAAATCTATGACGTAACCATAAAGTCATTAAGATGAACTTAAGCAGTTATTTTAGGAAGGTGACAGTGGTATTGGTATGACTTTATTTGAAGTGGGACAGTACACAACAATACACTGACCTATAGACAGATTCAAAAGGAAAGATGTTGGTGCCAGGTTATAGCTGAAGCTAATCTCCACCTGTAGTCCCTGGACAGGTTGATGTAATTCAATTTAACCCTTTCATGCATCCTGGTCACTCCAGTGGACAGTTATTCTCCAGCTGTTCTCTTGTGTATTCATAGGTTTTGTTGTTTTAGTTTCATATCACCCAACACAGTGGACACTTATGCACCATCCCATCTGCTGCAATTCAGACCATTTCTGTAACCTTGCTGTTCTTGATAAACCTGATCTGAAGAAATATGTTTTAAATCAATTGCTAATTGTTATTAGACTGTAATGAACAGTTTTCTTAATCAAAAAGTTGTTGTTGTTTTTTTTGCATATTATCTCCATGAAGTTAGTAATAACTAGTATTAGACTATGTAAAAATCTGAGAAAACATCAGATTATCTACATGAAAAATGTTTTTGTTTCATAGTTTTTCTTCTTCCATCTCCTTTTTGAGTATACATGAATGATTTTGGAATTTTGAATTTGCATGCATTCTGTAAATGCTCAAAATAAACAAAAAATGAATGAATGAATGAATGAATGAATAGTTTTCACACAGTATGTGACTTTGCGATTATGGGTTTTATATACATGTTTCTTTGCTTCAAAAATTAAATGCATGGTGTCCAGCTGAGTGGCTGTGTTTGTAACTCCATGAAAAACAGGTTAAAAAAACAAACAAACAAAAAAACGATCAATTGCATTATTTTTTTTTATGCCTAAAGAGGAATAAAAAGATTTAGGAAAAAAATCTCACCTAAGGTTCTCATAATTCATGCATGAAAGGGTTAAATAGGTGAGTAAGTAACACAGTTAGTTGGGTATATAGGAGAAAAGATCAATAAACAATGTCTAAGTAATTTTTTGACAAAAATGACTTTTTTTTTTATCTAAATCATGTCCTAATGTTTAAGTGATTAAGCTTTTTGTGTTTCCTGAAAAATCCCATTTTATGCAATCATATGAGGAAAGTGATGATATCTACAACATGGAAATGAAAAAAATTCCAGTATTTACAGATCAAATCAGACAGAAGAACCTGTGTCCTGTGTTAATGTTTATTATTCACATTAACGCGGTGTGACCACAGGCGTTTTTAACCACAGCCTCACCTGCAGCTCATTTCCCTGCCCTCACCAAGCTTCCTCTCCATATTTGACTACATCTAAATTAAGCCAACCACCTCTAAAACCCACCTACACACTCACATACACTCATGCATACGACACATCCAGATGCGTCCATCACTGAGGACAAACACCCTGACATCCCAGACGCAGGACGTTGAGCTGCAGTATGAGTGACACAGCTGTGGTAGGAGTAAGGTCAGCCTGTAAAATAAACTGTGTCACCTTGAAACACATACAGACCCACAGTGGCGTCTGGCACCGGGCCTGTTCGTCCTCAGTATTGTGTGATGATGTTGATGAGCGGACGAACAGCATCGCAGCAGGTTTTAGGGCACCGCTGCCCCGCGTCCATGACAACCAGCTGCCCCTTACTCCTCTTATCATCTTCCATCACTTCCTCCTCCTCCTCCTCCTCGTTCCTCTCATTCGGGCCTCTCCACCCTCCGACCCCTCACGCCACCCCCACTCATTTGAATCCCACAGTGAGGTTTCTTTGTCCAGCTCAGCCTCTGCATTGTGCTGCGAGTAAAAGGACAAGCAAATGAGATTTTTTTTCTAAAGTCAACTGTGCTGTTAAGAAGCGCTCATATACTGTACCATAAGATGAAATGATGAACTCATCTACAGGCACAAAAGCACAGATCTACTCATTCAAGACGCTCGCTGCCTCTTTGTTCATTTTGTTTACTTGAACACCTTTCTCTCTCTGCGTCCCTGACCTTTGACCTGAACACAAAGGCCGTTACAACAATGGGACATGTATGGTATTGTAACCGTGACATGCAGCAGAGACTCCACATCTAATCACAACCTTCATCTTCTCTGAGGTTCTGAGGTCTGAGATAGAAAAGGCTGATGATGATTTGGTTTATTTCACCAGATTCAGTTTGGATTTCTCAAAAAGGAATTAAAATGTTGAATACTGAGGAAAAAATTAACATTTGTCAGATATTTAACAGATAACACATCTGCTATCTTTGCACAGTGTGCTCTTGCACTGTGTTTGGTGGGGCAGCAGCAATCTTGACCTTTGACCTTTGACTGCCAAAATCTAATCAGTACATCCTTGCATTGAAGTGAATGTTACTGCCAATCTTTTCATGACAATGTCACGTATTAAACTTAATGTGAACCAACAGAAAGACACACATTCTTATAGATGCATCTAAAAAAATGTCACATTTCACTGATTTTCAAATATAAAAAAGAGGTACAAACACTAGTATGAATGCTTTTTTTTGGGGGGGGGGGGGGGCTTTTGAGGATATTTAACCCTTTCACGCATGAATTATGAGAACCTTAGTCAATGTTTTTTTTTCACTAAAGAATTGTCTTCTTTGGAAACTGCATAATGCAACAGTTTTTTCAGATACATTTTTAAAATCATTTTTATTCATTTATTGATTTTTTTAATGGAATATCCTTTGCAATGGACAGCATTTAAGTTAAACTGTCAAACTTTTGTCCCCTATAGAGGACGAAATTCATTGCTGGGTCTCAGGAGGATATGCAAAAAAAAAAAAAAAACTTTTTGTTTCAGAAAACAAATGACAGTCTAATAACAATTAGCAATTTATTTACACTAAAACATGTTACTGCAGATCAGGTTTATCAAGAACAGAAAAGTTACAATAATTGTATGAATTGCAGTGTTTGAGATAATGCGTAAGAGTCCACTGTGTTGGCTGATATGGAACTAAAAAAACAAAACCCATGAATATACAAGAGTAAAGCTGTAGAGTAACTGTCCACTGTAGTGACCACTATGTATGAAAGGGTTAATATGCATCTTCTGAGTATATGATAAACAAATAAAAGTAGATGTGATCATCTGACTGTCAGCCTGCATCTTTTTAGTGTGTTGATAAAGCTTTTTTCATTTTTTCATTCATTCATTTATTTGTTTCGAGCAGATGAAAAAAAAAAAAAAACATTTATGTGTACAAGGAACTAACAGCAGAGGCAGAGTAAATACATGAATAAATAGAGGTGATCAAGACAATATAGCAGTTGCCATGTACACTAATAATAACAAAATAAATTCAGTATGTACTGCTCAAAAAGGAGTGGGAAGAAGAAAACATATTAAATCCCACCCCCACCTCTCATTTATACAACATAACACATTACTTTTGCTTCCATAATGATAAAGTTACATCTGTTTACAGTCCTAATAATGTAAATAACAGATAGTAAACAAATTATTTGGCTTATTTTATTGAAGTTTTTTCACAGCTGTCAATGCTTATTCATTGTTCTTTATAAATAAACTACAGTTGAGTTTGATGGAGAGTGAATGAAGAAGGGAAGTAAAATTAGAGAAACAGAGAAACCAAAGGTTTTCTTCTGATTGTTTCACAGCGTTTAATAGAAATAAATATCTTCCATATATTTGCATAACGCTGTGGGACTGTTCAGAGTGAATACAGCAGATCCAGAACTGACACCTGAACAGACACATGAGGCCGAGGGGAATCAGAGTCACAGAATCGCAACGCTGTGATTGGCTGCAAGGACAGACTCACTGCCCAAAGGCTGATGTCCAGAAATGAGTCAAACAGGAGAAAAATAAGAAACTGCAGACAGAGGACAGTGTCTCTGCAGGTAAATACACAACCATCTACCTCTAGAGGAGCACGAGGAAGGCTGAAGAGGGATTCTTTCTAATATATACATCTTTATTATTATTATTATTATTATTATTATTATTATTATTATTATTATCCATTTATTTTTAGATGAAATTTCACAAAACAACACAAGACTGACACAAAGTAACACAATGCAGCACAAAATAAAAATGTATAAAATGAAATAAACAGTTATTTTGTACATGGAAAGAATAGTTGTTGTTTTTTTTTAATGAAAATGTTATGTATTCTGCCTTAACCCTTTGATGTATGAATTATGAGGACCTCAGTCAAGATTATTTTCCTGAGTGTTTTTATTCCTCTTTAGGCCTGAAAAAAATAATGTGATTGAATTTTTTTTAATAAACCTATTTTTAAAGGAGGTAAAAAAAAAAAAAATGCCCACTCAGCTGAACACCATGCGTTTAATTTTTGAAGCAAAGAAACATGCATTTAAAATTCAATATCAGAAAGTGATATACTGTGTGAAAACTACAGAATCATTTTTTTTAATGCAGCTAATCTGATGTTTTCTCACATTTTAGCATACTCTGATACTAGTTAGATAGTAGATACTACTATCTCCTTCATGGAGATAATATGCAAAAAAACAAACTTTTTGTTTCAGAAAACTGTTAATTACAGTCTAATAACAACTAGCAATTGATTTACACTCAAACATGTTAGTGCATATGAGGTTTATCAAGAACAGCAAAGTTACAGTAATGGTATGAATTGCAGTGTATGAGATGATGTATGAGTGTCCAATGTGTTGGCTGATATGCAACTAAAACCACAAAATCCATGAATATGCAAGAGAACAGCTGTAAAATAACTGTCCACTGCAGTGACCACTATGTATGAAAGGGTTAAGTTAAAAAAAAAAAAAAAAACATGGCAAAGTCAATCAGCTAAATTATACTGCATGAAATGAATCCATAAAAAAAGTAAAGACATCCCTAGTAGAAATTGAGACAAAAGAATGAATAAATAAATAAGACTATGCTCATAGTGTCAACCAGAGTCCAGAGCCACGACAGTTAACAGAAACTAGATCTATCAGTGAAAGAACCAGCTGACTGAAACATTTCAGCAGCATGAAAGCTAATTATAAACTCCAGTGAACAGTGCAGTCTGCAAAGAAAACAGATTTGTGGGTAAATTCAGTGTTTTTTTCTCCTTTTATTTTCACAGTGCTTCATGCCTATTACCTTTTTCAACTTAAAGAATGAAAACCTGAACAATAACTACTTCATCGCTCAAAATAAAACTACTTTTGCCCTTGTAAAATTAACTAGAACTCAATGTAAATTAAAGGTTAACCCTTTATAGGGCACTCATAGAAATACTCTGAAATGTCAACCTTAGTGTGTTATTGGAGGACATAGCATGAATGTACTACTTTTGTGAAATTTTTCAAACATTTTCATTGCTATGTAGACAATCAAGGTCAGTGAACTTAACATATTTAGTTCCTTACCTGTAAGTGCCCCCCAGAATCAAATAAATAAATCCAAGTATATGTAAAAAATACAAGAAAAACACATGTAAAGTGAAAGGCACATCCCTTTAAGAACATAAGTGCTGATCCAGACACCTGTATTCTCCCTTTGAACATCATTCCCTACATTAGTACCATTACTTCATGGTACCTAACAAAGCAGGTCCACTCACTGTACATGCAGAGGTGGACCTTACAGACCCTGTAGACCACATTGGACCTGACATTGTTGACTCACTGTCCTCACTGTGAACGTTGTTATCACTGTCTTGTAATGTATGTGGAAATTACCAAAAATAATCACTGGCCTGAAAAAGGGTTAAACTATCAGACTAAATAAAAGTAAATGGGTGCTTCTATGAAACTGGGTTCATTTTGGTACCTGACACTTTTCCAGCTTTTTAGACCCAATAATAAAAGAGAAATTTAGACATATTTCCCCCAGGATGTGCCTAATGATGAGCTCAGATAAATGAAAAAAAAAAAATTATATTCTTGCTCTGAGCCATCCAAAAATTAATGAATTTTTAACAAAATATTGGGGCCAAAAATAGGACCAAAATTGGGGCAGGAAAAGCTTCCTAGGTGTCAGTGCATTTTATCTGGAAAACATGGCTTGAAATGGTCTTATATATCGCTATAAATAAAGATACTGCGTTAAATTTGATGATCTTATTGGTTTTTCTGATCCAGACATGTAGGTTTTTCATGAATCGTCAATCTCGTTCCAGGTTTTGCGTGTAACCCATCGTGTCCACTCGCATTACATGCAGAACCTGCCCATTTAAACACAAATAAATTGCAAGTGATTTTGCAACAGCTTTCATTTTTGTGAAACACTGTCTTGCATAATTAGTTCAATTCCCAAAATATACCTGTGAGTGAACAAAAAAAAATATATAAAAAAAAAAAATAGTAGCATGTAATTTTTGTGCCGGATTTTTGTATAAAATAATATAAAAATGTGTTTTTTTCTGAAAAATAATTTCTCTTTTATCACAGTAAATATTTATTTTTAAAATAGACCCAAAGTGCTTCCAAACCTGCTTCATAACATTAGTCTACATCTGGTTTGAACTTTTAGCCCTTCTATCCTGTTTTTAGGGACCAGTTTCATACAAGCACCCAACTAGTGAAATTTTCCAAACAGAGCATAAATCCGAGATGCATTAAGTTTCAGTTCAAAGATTATAACTTTACTGTGATTCTAAATAAGTTTGCTGTTTTGCTGTGGATGCTGTTTGAACATTCATTGTGGTTTAAGTAGAAAAGGTGACTCATCTCAATCTGTCTTCGCTTCAGATGGAAATATGAGCGGACCTCCTGCTCAGGTTACCTGCTTCACTGTGTTTCTCTCTTTTAAGGTGGTCTGACTTTTGTGCAAAGGTCACCAGTGGCATTTAGGTCATACATGTTCTCGCAGCCACATTTTCCTATGCTCCCACATTTAAGAGGGACATTCCACCCCAGAGCGAGGTTAAAATAAAAGTTTACTGTCTGAAATTTTATCTTCTTAGTGTAGTTTGGAACATTTGACTCCTTTGCTTCAGGTCTCGACTTTTGCACCCTAAGGCACACAAAATGATCAACTTAAAGGTAAAATAGAGAAGGTGAAAGGTCTATTCCATTTCAGGTTTTCCACCAAAATGAACACTGCAAAAACAGCCCTTCTAGAAATACATCAAATATTCTTAAATTCTTAAATGGAGTGATTTACCACTTCAACACTTGAAACAAGAAAATGTCCAAATTTTAACTAAATTTTGCTTATTACAAGCAAAAAAACACTATTATTTGTGAATTCTTCATTGAAGTGAGTATTCTGTTGAGTTAACCCATAAAGACCCAGTACAAGTTTTGTGTCAATTCCCAAATGATTTTTTCTCTCAATTTAACCTTTCTTAAGTGATTTATCACCATTTATTTTAATATTATTCTCTGTATTTTGTGTTTTTTCAGTGTAAATCATGTATTTTCTTGTTTTTAATTCACTGATCATGTAGATGTTCAGATTGAAGTTGAGCAGTATTATATCAGAAACAGAGAAAACTGAAGAAAACTGAAGAAAACTGAGAAAACTGAGAAAAAGTGACTTTTTCAGCAAAGATATCAAAAACTAAACATAAAAACAAATGTCTCAATCTACTGTCATTGATCCAACTCCATGGGTATTACTGGTAATCAATGTTGTAGAAGATGACAGTGTTTCCACAGTAACTACTTAGCCTCTGAACGTCTAAATGGGTCATATCTGATGATAATGAAAAAATGACAAACTGTATTTTACACCAAATATTTACATGTTTTAATAGGATTAGTGGTTTAACAGTCATTAAACATTATAGATGAGTAGATGCTTTTGTCACCAGTGGATGTTTGGGTCTTAATGGATTAAAGAAGAATTTACACCTTAATTAAGGGTGAATAAGACTGACCTAATAACATATTAATGTGCAAGTCTTAAACAGCTGGTGTGTAAAATGGTAAAGGGTAGAATGCGTCTGGGGCTTTAATTTATGATTAAGTCACTTGAAATGTCTTATTGAGAAAAAGTTAGATATATTCCCTGAAAATAGATAGATTCATTTTCTGGTGAAAAAACCCGCTTGTCAAGAGTTTGTTTTTAGACTAAAAATAAGAAAAAACTCACTGAAACAGGGCTACTTTCTTCCTTTTTTTTGCAGTGCAGTTTGAGTCTTAATTTTTATTTTTAAAGTGAATTCTGTGTGTTGTGTCGTACTGATCCCTACATGTTTCATTAAGTACAAACCAGGGCCTTTAAAGGACCTGATTGACTGTATGGATTTGTGATTAAAGGCTGTTCAGTCTCTGACCTCCCTGTGGAACTCACGGCCGTAAAACCAAAGTTGTTTTCACTCATTATCTGCCTTGACCCTTCCTCACCTGCTTCAACTCTTCTCTCCTCCTCTTCGCAGCCCCTCTTCTCATCTTCTCACCCCCTGAAGTGGACACTCTGTAAAAGAGCCTGAACGCAGCAGATGTGTGACGGCCGACGCTGATAACAGCTGTCAGCCCTTATATCAGCTCAGTCTCTAACCACACACACACACACACACACACTAAACTATAGGCTCCCATTGGCCAACAGCTGTGGGACACATTGTCAGGCGACCTGCTTATAAAGAACATTTCAACAAGGGTGCAGGTTGGGTCTCAGCTGTGGTAGGAACACACATCAGTCCGTGAAGCATGACTACACAGCATCCAGTCTGATACAAGTACGTCTGTTATCTTAAAGATAAGATAATACAAACAGGTTTGGTCAAATATTTATCAAGACACCTCTGTCCTTCCAAATATTGGTCACCACGTGCAAATCAATACTTTTAACCCATAAAGACCCAGTGCTACTTTTGTGGTAGTTCCCAAATATTTGTATTTTCTATGTTTATCATTTTTTAAGTGAATTGTCACCATTTATCATATTATCTTTCACATTTTGCATTTTTCCAGTGAAAATCAGGTATTTTCTAATATTAATGTACTGATCTTATAGATGTTCATAAAAGCTCAGATTAAACTTGAGGGTTATTGTATCAAAAACAGAAAAAAAAACTGAAGAAAAAGTGACTTTTTCAGGAAAATGTATTATTAACTGAACTTAAAACAAGTGTTTACGACCGCTTTTATTTATCAAACTCCGTGGGTTTTACTGGTGAATCAATGTTGTAGAAGATGATGGTGTTTCCACGTTCACTACGGAGCCTCTGAACGTCTAAATGGGTCATATCTGATGACCATGAAAAGATGACAAACTGTATTTTACACCAGTTATTTACATGTATTGATAGGATTAGTGGATCAACAGGAATTAAACATTTTAGATCAGTAGATGCTTTTGGTTGCTGGTGGATGTTTGGGTCTTTATGGGTTCAAACTGAAAAACCAAAGTTAAATAAAATACCTTTAAAAACTATACGCTTTAACTAACTTTAAAGCTCAAATCCAGCTATACTACACATTTTCTACAGTTTTTTTTTTTTTTTTTCATTTCTGTACACAGGATCACCACATTTTTATTTTATCATGATAAATTTACAGATTTAGACACCTCGAAGAAAAACCACTGCAAACCGTGTTGTAAGTTTTAAAACATTGTCCAAATTTGTCCTGCTTTGGAATAAATAAAAACACCACATGTGGATCATTTACAGATTTAGAACTATTTTAATCTGTTGTATGATGGGTTATCCTGTTCTATTCCAACCATCTTGTAAGGTTATGTTTTTTGTTACCTATTTATGAGGACAATAGATGTTAATTATCTTTATCTTTCAGTCACACATTTAAGCAACTATTAAGTCTCTTTGTTATCATGATAAAGTTACAGATTTAGCGTTTCAGAATGACTAAAACACTGAACTAGTTAAAGTAAGAGAGCTTATTTGACAGGTACTTGTATAAAAGTGTATAAGGATGTGGTCGTCGTAAAAGGTTTTATCCTGATCATTATACATTAAACCTCATAAATGAATGCATTAATGTATGATAAAGGATTTCCTGCTAAACATCTTATTTCTTAAATGTAAAAGAAGAGAAAAAGAGGCTCAGGACAGACAAAACAACTATTTTGTCTCAGTGTTGAAGCTTCTATGAAAATGATGAAATTGCTTTTACGCTGTTTTATGGTTTATTTACATGTATTTATTATTATCGCACAGTGAATTTCATTGGATTTTTATTTCTAAATCTACAGTGACAATAAAGCTGTTCTGATTGTGATTAAAATATTTATCATTATTTACTTATGCTGAAAAGGATATGAAACCTGTATCAAGGTGTATGTTTACTTTTTCACAAACCTGACCTAAACTAACAAAATTTGAATATTACAGAAGAGGTTATTGTTGCATTTTTGTCATTCTGTGTCTTGTTACGTCTTTTACATTGTGTTCACCTTGTTACATCTTTTACATCATTGTGACATTTTAAGAAGTTTTCATCAGTATTAAAGTAGTTTTTGTCATTGTTTTCATCATATTTAGCCTTGTATGTTGTTTTCTTCCATGTCTTTTATATTGTTTTCATCTTGTTCCATATTTATATTATTCAGGTATTACTGTGTGATCTTTTTCTGGAGGGATTATTCCACTTCTCTTTATTTTCTACTCTTTTCAGTCCTCCTCCTCTACGTTGGCTTCAGTCCATAACCTCGTCGTCCGTCCCCGTCAGCTCCATCTCCATCTCCATCTCCATCCCGTTGACCTGATCTTTACTCTGAAAATCCACTCATGTTTGTCCCCGACTCTACGTAACCCCGCTCCCGGTCCCGGCCTGTAAGTTCAGACCCCCGTGGCCCTGACCTCGGCTCCAGCCCCGGGGTCCCAGCCTCTGGCCCCTGAGCTTTTTACCTTCTCTCTGACCCAGCTGCTGTCGCCTTCCCAGCCGCCCGGCCCAGCATGAGAAGCCCAGCAGCTGTTGATCAATGGGCAGCCGGGGCCAACGCCTGCCCGTCCCCTCCCCTGACCTCCTACCCAACACACACACACACACACACATACACGGATGCACACACACACTCCCCAGGGAGGCAACAGATGGGGGTCAGCCAGAGGAAAGGGGTGTGGTGTGCTACAAAGGCCCGGGTAAGGTGTGTGTTTGAATCCATGTGTCTACACCAAATATCCTCCTGCACAATTAGACAGATAGATGCTTCTGTGTAAGAAGGTGTGTGTGTGTAAGTGTGTGTAAGTGTGTGTATTGGGGAGGCAGGGGCTGGACATTTGCTAGCCGCGTGTCTCCAGTATGGACAGGTGTTGCCGTCAGCAGTGTCCAGACTCGTTTCGGCAGCTGCTGCCACCCCTCTTCTCATCTCCCCCTTCTGACAGATGTAGCCACACCACTACCACCACCTCTCAGCTTTTTATGGGCCCGGCCTGTTTTGACTTTAAATATTTGCCCAGGAGGCGCTTGTTCTGTTTGAATGAGCGGGGAGGGGCGTTTGAGGAAGAGCTGGATAGGTTTGCACCCTCATACACTAAACCCACACACATTAAAACTGTGTACAAATATGTGTATGTACCTGTAGTATGTGCACCTCCTCCACCAGTAATGTAAACATCTGCACGGACTGGGGATTAGGTGGAGGTTTGTACGGATTAAAAACAGAAGTAGGCACACGATCAAATAAGAAGGAAGAAGAAAACTGTCTGATGAGTGATCTGTGGCCCTGGTGCTGAAGATCAGGTGGCAACTGTGGAAAACACCAGGAGCTGACAGCTGATGGCAAATGGATGGTCACAGAAATGGGAGTTCATGACACCTCGAAGAAACATCAGGGGAACAAACGACAAACCTCTGCAAACAGCGGCGTATGCTTTAAAACACTGTCCAAACTTATCGCATTTTAGCTATATCAGAAAAATCCTACATAGATAGATAGATAGATAGATAGATAGATAGATAGATAGATAGATAGATAGATAGATAGATAGATAGATAGATAGATAGATAGATAGATAGATAGATAGATAGATAGATAGATAGATAGATAGATAGATAGATAGATTGATTGATTGATTGATTGATTGATTGATTGATTGATTGATTGATTGATTGATTTAGATTTCTCTGACCTCATGAAAAGTTGACAAAGATGCTGAAAATGTATGATGATCTCATAGAATATGATGCATTGCTGTAGATTAAATTACCAATCCTTCAAATGATCTGAATGTCTGATATGAATATTAATGTTTATGATACTGGATTCGTTTTTCATTTATTCTCCGTCTCTTATTCCTTAAGAAATTTCTTTAAGATGATTTACAAACAACACATTGGAAATCACCCACATCATGTTTCAGTTTCTTTTTGAGCAGAATGGTTTGTCAAGTCATCTGACACAGATCAAAGTCAAGTCAAGTCGGGTAAATATTAAGTTAAAGTCAAATAAAATTTTTCATTAGTGTTAGTAACATAAATCCCAACTCCTAAAAACTATGACTAAATACTCTCACTTCTGCTGCAAAGTTATAATAGTTTTGGATTTTTCATTATAATTTAGTTTTATTTAGTTCTGACTTTTTTTTTTCTCTAATTCAGTTAGTTTTAATTCGTTTTTAGAGCAGGTTTGCTAGTTTTTATTAGTTTTCGTTTTCCTCTAAATGCTTGGTTTTAGTTTAGTTTTTTTTTTTTTCATATCTTCGCTGTCATATTCAAAGTAATCCCAAACAGGACTCTGCTGTTTTCTCCCACCTTTAGTTTCCATTTTGCCAGGTACAGTGGGGATGAGAAGTCAACCCTAAACGACAAGCAATGAGAAGTACGGACCATGAAGTACTGTATGGTGTCGCCAACTAAAATTGCTCAAATGAAATAAATCCATTTCAAATCAATCTGACATTTACAAAGACAAAAACTAAGGGGATTTTATCCATAATTTTTATACGTTTTAGTTAGTTTTGTAAGCACACAATACAGTTTCAGTTAGTTATTGTTTTTTCTTTTATTTCTAGTTTTTATTTATTTCAGTTAACAAAAATGTTTTAGTTTTCATCATTTCGTTAGTTTTCGTTAACGATAATAACCTTGTTCTGCTGTAATACATCCTGTATTATTCATGTACAGATTTTCACCAGTGTTTGCTATTGGTGTTAAATAAGTATTTTCTTCACATGAATATATCAAAAATGATCACCCAGCTCAGAATATTGATATTGAAATGATGGAGTGACCTTTAAAGGTAATGTATGTAACTGCGATGAACTGGTGACATGTCCAGGATGTACCCCGCCTTCACCCATAGGTAGCTGGGATAGGGTCCAGCGACCCCTGCAACCCTAGTGAGGATAAAGCATGTTCAGATAATGAAGATATGAATTAATGAGTGAATGAATGTATGAGTTACGTAAAACATCTAAGAACAGCTAAAGAAATCCCCAGCTTCATCAAGTTCATGTGATCACCTGTCTGTGGCTCATATCCCCTTTACTAACACTAACTTTTCACCTGTGGATCCAACACCACTCATGCTACCATCTTCCACTCCACGTTTTATTATCAGGTTTATTAAGAGATGCCAAGAGTCAGAAATTACACACTGTGCTTTTTACTAAAACTATAAAACATGTGTCTCTTTAAAGAGCCACATATTACTTTGGGCAATGCACACACTCCACAGTTTTATGGGGATGACTTTCAACCAATTAAAGAGTAAATGGTTTCTTTTTCTACCTGGAGCAAAATGCTTCTTTACTCATTATCACAAATTTGCTGGTTGGAGCAAAAATATAGAAATCATAACAGAAAACATCAGAAAACTTCAGATTTTTCAAGTCTGTTGTTGAATAGGTTGGATGAGGTTTCAGCGTCTGACAAAAACATACTTTGAAGCATCGTTTTGCATTCAGTTTCAGTTG
This sequence comes from Sphaeramia orbicularis, assembly GCF_902148855.1. NCBI lineage: Eukaryota > Metazoa > Chordata > Actinopteri > Kurtiformes > Apogonidae > Sphaeramia > Sphaeramia orbicularis. The sequence goes on along the minus strand of NC_043971.1, from coordinate 29,080,899 downwards.
TGTAACCAAATTTGAGTCACGTTGCGACTGTTAAATTTGTGTTCATCTACTTCCAGATTCTGTGCAGTCATTCAGTATGCATGTTTCCTGTATAAATATGATTCTGTGATCTATATTTGTTTCCATTCATACTGACATTACCAAATAATTCTACCTCTGGGCAAAGTAACTAAACAGTAATTCTGCAGGAAATGGGGAAAAAAGAAGAAAATTCAATTAAAGTCTGCACCTGTAGTTTCACAGTTTGCACAGAAACAACAGGATGAAGACTATGCATCGCCACACGTTAATCTCAAGGTGACATCTGCATGCTAAAGGTTCTTGTTTGTCTTGTCTGGAAAAAGAAAAACTCCGAGGAGTGACTGAAGCTCCTGCCTCTGATTCATCACAGAGAGAAAAAGAAAGAAATGCAAAGAAAGAGAGAGAAGTTCGAGAAAGATGTGGATATAAAAGAATGATATACAGTTGGGGTTTGGAGTTGAAAGATAATTAGAACAGCAGTGAAGGATTCTGCTGCTGATCCCAGAAAAAACACCTCCGCCAGCTGGGTTCAAAGTCCAGGAGGGAGAAAAGACAAGGAGGAGAGAAGACGGAGAGAGAGAGGGCCACAGGAAGGGAGAGATTTGGGGATCTAGCAGAAGAGTGGTGGAGCGCACCTTGTTGTGCCATCTGGGCTGACTCCCTCACAAAACACACACACAGACACACACAGACACACACATATATATCCCTCCTTCCCTTTTCCTCTCCCTCCCAGCCCATTAGGACGGAGGATTAAGGTGGTGGCAATTACAAGACGCACCCGACAGGAGCGTACCTGGCAATACGTTTAACTGAGGAGGGAGGCAAAAGGAAGAGATCAACTAAAGAGGGAGGCCGCAAAGGAGGAGAAGTAACAAATGAGAAGGGTGGGAAAGGGAGATAATTAGGAAAAAAGACAACACACACATACACACACCAGGATTGTTGTGATAACAGCAAAAAGAAACTTTCTTCATCGCCAGCTCGACCGACTCATCTTCAAAAATGGCCGAGTGAGCAAGTGAGTGCCAAACAGATGCTGGTACAATTGCTGCCATGCCCCCCACCCCTCCACTAACACCACCACCAACTCTACCCCTCCACCTCCCCCAGCCAAGGGGGGCTACAGCTATGGATGGCGCCCATATGGCCGCAGCTGATGGGGGTGATTGTCGGTATTGTTCACTTTGTCAGCAATCCTGGGGATGCGGGAGAGAGCTAATGATAATGCAGAGTGCAGATGTGCTCCGGAGCAGCCCAGTCGTTAAGCAACAACAGCTTGTGTTGTGTGTTTGTGTGTGTGTGTGTGTGTGTGTGTGTGTGTATGACAGAGACAGTGTGTGTGCATATGTAAGCTCACAGGTTTGTGTGTGTGTGTGTGTGTGTGTGTGTGTGTGTGTGTGTGTGTGTGTGTGTGTGTGTGTGTGTGTGTGTGTGTGTGTGTGTGTGTGTGCAAGTATGACAGTGTGTGTGAGTGTGGAAGAGAGTTACAACCACAGCTGCTTGCCAGCCTGTCTGCCTTCTTGAGTAGACCTTCTGGAAGACCTATACACACACACACCGACACACACACACACACATACACACAGCTGTTGGGTACTTTTAAGTTGATCTGTACGGTTTGTTCATCTAAAGGGCGTCCAGTGCATGAAGTACACTGCATTTAAGGTAATTTTCATATTAAAATAAACTTTTTAAAATGACAGAGCAGCACTGTCATTTCACTTAAAACAATTAAAAGACAGTTCGACTGTGATCCAGTCTGTTTGGATGTAAGGGACTTTCCTTTCCTTTCCTTTCCTTTCCTTTCCTTTCCTTTCCTTTCCTTTCCTTTCCTTTCCTTTCCTTTCCTTTCCTTTCCTTTCCTTTCTTTTCCTTTCCTTTCTTTTCCTTTCCTTTCCTTTCCTTTCCTTTTCTTTTCCTTTCCTTTCCTTTCCTTTCTTTTCCTTTCCTTTCCTTTCCTTTCCTTTCTTTTCTTTTCCTCTCTTGTCCTTTCCTCTCTTGTCCTTTCCTTTCTTGTCCTTTCCTTTCTTGTCCTTTCCTTTCCTTTCTCATGTAAATGTTATGTTGATACACATATGAACAAAAATTACCACTCATTGTCTCATAAAGAATAACCACAGTGTGGAACCCTACCCACTCTATGAAGTGTGATTTAAGGAAAACACACAGATCCCTGTGTGCAGAGTGCTGAGGAACGTTACCATTATCATAGGGACTGGCAGGTTTCCACAAGAGGACAGAGTCTGTTGTGTAAACTGCAGAAAATTTATTTATTTTTTTTTTTTTTACTGTCCTACTGTAAGAGGTGTGCTTTTTAGAGAAAAATGTCCTCAATTTATGTTGTTTTCTTTTGGCTGGATGATTATGAAGAAATTCAGTTGTTCTTCAGAAACAGAACCTTTTTGTAGCACATTTTATTTTCCAAGTCCAGAAAAAAAGACAGAATGTGTAGTTTAAGACAGAACTGTGAAAGAAACTGCAGTTTTGCAATGAAATGTTTTGAGATGTAATCACTTGAGTCATGTGAACCTGAGAGTGTTGGTACTTCACAACCATAACACAAAATAAAAGAATCAATCAGTCAGTCATTAAGCAATCACTCAGTTGGTCTGTATTTAACTGGTGTCTGCACTTTACTCACTGGTTTGCATAAAAGGTGTCAGCATTGAATTACATGCTTTTTTCAATGACCTTCAGCAGAAACAAACATATTCTCTCATATTTTCATTGAGCAGAAAGCTTATATAAGGTGTAACAAAGTAAGAAGTTGTGATCTTTGTGGTTTATGAGTCACTGCAACACAGTGGCTCAGAAACCATTTACCTATCGTCCTTTAATGATGATGTACTGACCTATTCTCCTACAATAATGTCTTTCTTTCTTTCTTTCTTTCTTTCTTTCTTTCTTTTTATCCATAATGATGATCCTCTAACACACAGGTGTCAAACATGTGGCCCGGGGGCCAAATCCGGCCCGCCAAAGGGTCCAGTCCAGCCCGCAGGATGAATTTGTGAAATGCAAAAATTACACTGAAGATATTAACAATCAATGATGTTAAAATCATTTTAATTCAGGTTCCACATACAGACACATACAGTCCAATAAGATTTCCACTGGGTCAGAACCAGTAAAATATGATCATAATAACCTATAAATAATGAAAACCCCAAATTTTCTCTTTATTTTTTTGGTGTAAAAAAGTAAAATTACATGAAAATGTTTACATTACCAAACAAGACTTTTACAAAAAATGTGAATAACTTGAACAAATATGAACAAACCAAAATGTCTTAAGAAAAGTAAATGCAATTTTACCAGTATTCTGCCTGTTACTAAATCTTTTGTGCAATTGTATTGCACATGTGTAAATGATAAACTGTTAAAATGAGGCATAATATTGTTAAAATTGCACTTGTTTTTCTTAAGACAATTCAAGTTGTTCATGTTATTCAGATTTTTAAGGAAAGTTTGTAGATGTAAACCTGATCATAATATAATTTTACTTTTTTCACAGTTATCATTTTACTGGTTGGCCCACTTGAGATCAAATTGGGCTGAATGTGGCCCCTGAACTAAAATGAGTTTGACACTCCCGCTCTAACATTTTTTCTGTCATTCAGCTAAAGTGACACTATATGGACAAAAGTATTGGAACTCTGGAATTCAGGTGTTTCATTGTTAACAGGGGTCTGGGCTACAAAAGGATGATAACAAATATCGTTATTTTATATTGTGATGAATGTCATTGCAGTGCTTCACAGTTTGCTTATCATTATAATCATTTTAAATGCTCTGTCTCTAGATTTGTGAAATATTTGTCATGTTCTCATCAAAAATAATGAAGTTTCACTATAAATAACTGTTACTCACTTAAATGTGTCAATACTTTTGTCCATATAGTGTATTAAAGGGAAATGAACCATCACCATTAATCCCACTGGTGATCATTAAATGAACTGTAGTCAGCGTCCTGCTGCTTGTGTACATTTGTTCAGTCGGTTGCGGATAACAGTGAAATTACTTTACAAGTTAACAGTGGTTAGTGTTGAACATTGTTGCTGCTGTTCAGACACAGAAGAGCAGAAAACATCAGATTATTTCAAGTTGTCCACACAGATATGAGTCTGTGAGAAGGGTCAGGAAAGGTCTCTTTTTTTTAAGGTTCATTACAATACATCGACATATTGGGAAGAAAAAAAAAAAAACAAACATGTATATTTCTTCACATTTTTCCTCATGGCTCCTTTAAACCACTGTCCAAGGGTGTGTGAACTGCATTTTCCAACTATGTCTTCAGGTGGAGGCTTTATCAGATATACTTTTCATCTATAAACTTTATCTTCCTCAGATTTTTTTGGTTCATCACATATTTGTGTGTGCAAAACAAGACTGTCCAAAAGTATCTCATTATATTAATGTTGAAAAAGCTCACACTACGCTCCCTCTTTATGTGTGAAAACAGGTCAAAATATATGTGCCTTTACATAATATGACATATTATTCAAATTGTTTCCTTATCTCCTTATATTTCCCTCTGTTTAATGTGTCATTTTCTATATAAAATGACACTGAAACAGTAGCATGTGGCTGTATACCTTCCACTTTAAACTTTCCCCTTGTGTTGGAAACACACAAGTAAGTAAAAGTACAAAAAAGTTCATTTTCATTCATTTATTAAACCAAGGTCAAGTCAGTAAACGAGGTGGCATGTTTAGCGGGTCCTGATCACGGTCAGATGTTGAGGAAAAATAAGACGAAGCCCATGTGGTTCTACTTTGGACAACACTACCCTGTGAAATTCTTGTAAGTATATTAAGTGTCGACAATGTTTGCAATGGAACAATTGTGTGTGTTTCAAACATACGGTGACAATGAGAGTTTTGTGAATTGGGGTGACGCAGAGGCAGCTTCATTTAGTTTAATTACATTGCACCTAAGTACTGTGATGCTTAAAAAAAAAAAAGGACAAGAAAAAAGATGCAAAAGAAAGAAAGATGCAACATACTGTATGTTTGATAAAAGCCAGATTTCACTGGTTTTCTCCATGTCTTCTCCTCTGCTCCTTCCCTTCTTCGTCTTCCCCACCACCATACAGATGGTCCCAAGCTGCCTTCAATAATCCAATGCACAGCCATGCCAGTACACCCCAGGCTACACCCCTGATGCTACACTACTCACACACACATATACAGAGACAGTGCCAGTTCCCTAGGCAGGACCCCTGTCTCTCTAGCCCAGATTGGATCAGTTTGGTTCAGCATGGAGCAGTAACACTGGGCCTTAGGGCTCTACATGGGCCTGCAGGGTCCCACATTGGCCTCAAGTAGCTGGGATACAATGGAAACAAGCTCTGGGGCTTGATTGTGTTATCTTTTGATGATGACTATTATTATTATTACACAAGCTGGAGCTGCCACATGTTTTCATTTTCATCAAATGTCCATAAAGAATTTAAACCTGGTTTTCTAGAGACACACACAAGCAACAGAGAAAGAGAAGCGCACGGGAATTGAACTTTTATTGGAGGAAAAGATGAAGGAGGAAGAAGGAGATCAGGAGGGAGGAAAAAACAGGATGATGGAGTTTGGTGTTTGCTGGCAGGAAAGGAAAACAGAGAAGAAGAGGGCGGATAGAGGGTGATGGAGGCAGAGAGAGATGGAGGGATGGAAGTAGATAGAGAAACAGGAGGATGGTACGCAGAGGGAGGGATGGACAGAGTGCGGCGGATGGGGGAGGGATGGAAGAAGGGATGGAAGGAGGAATGTGACAGATGGGTCGTGCCTGGCCAGAGCTGGGAGGGAGCGGAGAGGTTGGCATCACAGGGTGAGAGAACACACAAACACACACGCAATACACACAATCCAACATGCATACATGCATGTGCACCGGTTAACTCGTCTCATGCACATTCTCTGCTGTCAGGAGTGTTTTCGATGTCTTTCTTTGTGTCAAGAAAACGTTCGAGCATATGATAAATAGACAAATAGATGGCGAGGTGGACATGTCTTGACATATTGTTTGCATAAATTTTCTTTCTGCTCCTACAATCAATTTCCCCAGTTGGCAGACTCAGATAATAGTTCAATATGCCGAGTCTAATTCATGCTTTCACATCAGCACTTGCTCTTTGTAATGAATGAATATTTCAGGCAAAATTTGTCTCAGAAATTAGATCACGTATGCAAAACAGAAAGTTAAACTGCCCTGAACTGACCTGAAGTGTTGTCGTTCACACATTAGTTTTATGTTTAGTAAACTACATTACAATTTAACCCATAAAGACCCAGTGCTACTTTTGTGTCAGTTCCCAAATGAATATTTCTCTTTATGTAACCTCTTTCAAGCAATTTATCACCATTTGTTATAAGATTATCTTCTATGTTTTGCATTGTTCACTATAAATATAAATATAAATATTCTCCTATATTTAATTCATTGATCATGTTCATGAAAACTCAGAGTAAATTTCAAGGGTTATTATATCGAAACAGAAAACTAAAGAAAAAATTATTTGTTCAGCAAATACATCATTAAACATGAACATAAAACGTGTGTCCATCCACTGTCATTGATCCAACTCCATGGGTTTTACCGGTGAATAAGTGTTGTAGAAGATGACGGTGTTTCCATGTTCACTATGGAGCCTCTGAACGTCCAAATGGGTCATATCTGATGACCATGAAACGATGACAAACTGCATTTTACACCAATTATTTACATATTTTGATAGGATTAATGGATCAACAGGTATTAAATATTTCAGGTCAGTTGAAGCTTTTGGTCGGCAGTGGACGTTTTGGTCTTTATGGATGAAGTTCTCATATGTCACATGTTGTCATTGTTTTTGGCTTTGCAGACTCCAGTTTAACATGGTTTCTTGTCAATTTGTACACAATCAATAAAGTTAGTGTACAGGGGCTTTAAGTAACCAATATCTGTCTTTATTTTAATAAAATGAGAAGAACATGATGGAAACACTGCATGTGCTATCAAACCTCTTCAGTCTGTGTGTAAAATGTACTTAATTTAAAGTTTTTATGATCACAACAGGCATCGACTTGACAACCGCAGTGTTGTTGAAGCTCCACCACAGTGCATTTCCCAAACATTTTATACAGACACTCATGCCAGGTTCTGGGTATTATGGCAAGACTTTGAGTTTTAGTAAAATACCTGACATCTATTGGATGGATGGCTGTGAATTGCAGTAGATTTGGCCGAAGAACAAAACAAAATTACTTTGCAGTGTTTTTTTTTTTTTTTTTTCTTCATCACATAATTAAGCTTTTGCCAGAGAGAAACACTTGATTTAAGATAGTCATTTTCACCATTAGCTAGTTGCTTATTCAAAGTAGTAGCATAGTGGTTGTTTATTATTCAAGTGCTTGTTCTGCATGACGATATTATACAACTGCAAGGACACTACTCAACAGTCTGCCCTTAACAACCTCTTATTCACTGTTTTTTTGTTAATATGTAAGGAGGTAGTAGTACATGAATTACGTGAGTTTATGACCTTATAAAGCTCACAATGAAGGTCATAACATGCCACTAATCCGTGCATTAATAAACAGCTAACGGAGCATACATGTACAAGACTGTGCCAAAGTCTTAGGCTACCTCTAGTTTTGTTGTTTTTACAGGACTGCAATGAGCATACACACAGCTGCGGAAAAAATTATTAGACTATCAAAAGTCATCAAAAACAATAGTTATGCAATTAAGTACTAACTCCTGTGTGTATCATGTGAGTAAAACAGACAGAAAAGAAAAAATGGAATACCTAAAAGCCCTGTTTTTGGCAGTACAATGCCATAGCTATTGATGTAAGAACTTAAGTGATTTTGGTTATTGTCAAGAAAACATGGAAAATGGCTAGATATCAGCTCTGAAATTAAACTCTTATGAGCTATTTTTGTTGTTATCATTATATTTGTCCAAACAAATGTACCTTTAGTTGTACCAGCCATTAAAATGAACAAGAAATTGAAGAAAATAAGGGTGGTCTAATAATTTTTTCAGGCAACTGTACGTATTTATCATTCTCTTTCCTTCCCATACAACAAGAAAATACAGGAAGTACGTGTTAACATATACACACAAAACTGAATTCAGTGGCTTCTAAATATTAAAGTTGTTATTTAGTGTGACCCCTTGACCCCATGACATGAAGCAGCACAAACAATTAAAAACATTTGACATGTCATGAATGAAACTTGGTATAAAGCATCAGAAAATTAACGCAATAAATCTCATATTGTCTTAACAAAAGGTTTAGAGACATATTAAGTACAAGGAGAGATCACACTAAATACAACTGCTGTTTTTTCACTGAAACTTTTGTTTTTGCTGTTGTACATACATCACATGTATCCTGAGAAATGCATATGTGTGGTCATTATAACTTTACTAAACCAACAAACAGAATGTTGACTTATAGGACTGTACTTAAAGTATTACCTGCAAAATGAATCTGATCATCATTGTATCATCACATTCTCAATTAACTGCACTGAGTTGATTGATTTTCATTGTATTTTTACATTTTTAAATTCTACTCTATTTACAGCACACAACGCCACAACACTGAGCTAATGTAACTGTTGTTTATGTCACAGTGTTAGGTTGTTTGTCTTAGGAATCCAGTCTAAATACTTCAGGAACATATTGTGTTTCATCCTAAAGTTTTTAAAGGTTATACTTTTATTAAGTTTGGAGACATTATAACCCGAAGATGAAATGTAAGACACATACTGCTTCTAGTTTCTGCACATTTTAAAATGTATTGAATGTGGACACCGCTGTGATGCCTCACATCTAACCGTGCATTTTGTGATTTGTTGCACCTCTTACAATATGATATAGAGCGCACAGTGTATGCTGCAAACAATATGAGCTACTACCCAGAATGCTCAGAATGCGTGGCTCTTTCATCATGTTTCCACTGTGTTTCAGCGGGAGGAAAGACACGATGACAGCGACAATGAACTTGACTCTTCTACAACACCACAGCTGGCTGACTCCTGCTTGTGTGTGTGGTGTGTATGTGTGTATGTATGTGTGTGTGTGTATACATGTGTACCCCACAGCAGGCAGATGCAGCAGATGTCCAGCACACACACAAGACACATAGTAACACCGTTAATATCCACACAGCGGACAGTGGCAGCCCAGCAGGTTGATGTTGGTGACACTAAAGGACCCCTCCCTGCGTGACCCCGTCAGGTCACCACGGCGATGATAAAGTGCTGAGTCGTGCACATGTGTCCCAGTGCCAGCAGTTTCCAACAACACCCAGACACACCCTGGTAATGCCCCTTATCTGGCAGACACACACAGCTGGGAGAGGATGGCATGAGTGTAGAGGGATAAAAAAAAAAATGTAAAAGAGGTCTCATATCTGTCTGTATTGTTACTTTGACCTCAGAGTAAATTCAGTTAATTTGTTTATTTAGTCATCTTCACATGATTTCCAACACCGCCCTCTTTCTCTCTCTCTCTCTTCTGATACACTCACACTTTATGTCTCTCTATCTTTTATGTGGAGAGTTCATGCCTGCTCCGCTTTCATACAAGAATCGCACAAAGGACAAGTACTGTTTAATCCCATCATCGCCCAGCCCTAGACAGACCAGCTGGAGGCCTTTGTGAGTGTGTGTGTGTGTGTGTGTGTGTTTGTGTGTGTGTGTGTGCATGTGTGTGTGTGCATATGTTAAATTACAGGTTATATAAACCTGTGTCTGTGTGCTACAACGGTGTGCACTGCTGTGGGTTTGGCAAGCTGAAACCCTCATCTGTGCGTTCGATGTGTGGATGTGTGAACATGTATGTGTGGATGATGGGGGAGGGGGCAGAGGGGTTATGGGTAAGTGGTATTTGGGCCCCCCCTCTCCTCTCCTCTTCTCTCCTCTCACAGAGACACACAGATATTCAAGTTCAAGTTGAGTCGCCTTTTGTTTTCAGGACAGAGAGGAGGGTGCAGTGGGTGGCTGGATGGCTTTCTGGGATACTCTGCCCCCAGTTTTTCCCAAAAAATATCCCTCCGGTCTCCCCCCTCCCCCAGCCAGTGTAGTGCCACTGTATTGTCTGGTTGCAGGCGGGCCGCTTGTTGCTTGCCTTCTGTCCTGCTGTGCTGAGTGCCTGACAAAGGAGCTCTTTTAAATATGCAGACAATCCTTGATCACTTGCGTGCACGTACACACTCACACACACTTCTCTCCCTGCTTTCCCCTATCTCCGTCAGTTCTTCCGTGGTTAGACCTGGCCTGGGAGCGTTTCCTTTTTTTCACGGAGAATCAACAAGTCTTACACATGAAAAGGATACAGAGGGCTTTTCTCCCCTGTAGAGCAGTATGCATTATAAGCTTTGAATGAGTGCTGTTAGGGTTGCTTTGTGCAGTGGTTGCCTTGTCAAGGCTAAAAGCTTATATCATGTTTGTTGTGGCAGAACTTTGTTCTTACTTTCTCATTTAACACCTTTATTGTTTAACACATAAAGCATCCTGTAGCTGCAACATCACAACAGTAATCTTTTCCCTTTTTTCTACACAGACATGTCCATAAAACAAGTTAGGTGTGTGTATTCCACTTTTTAATCTCAGTTTTTCTAAGTCTTCAGTTGTACATCTTTCGCCCAGCCGTTTTCTTCAACATCAGGACAGTTCAACTCCACATCACAATCTTCTCTTTATCTCCCCCTCCCCTGGTACTGGAGCCCTCCCTGGCAGCTTGGCAGAGGCCGTTCCCTCACGCGAAGCAGCAGAGAGCAGGGGCCCGGGCCCCAGACAGGAGCCCAAGCTGGTCTCAGCCTCCCAACATGTTGAGCTGGCCCGCCTTGGGCACAGCCAAATGGTTCTGCAGCTGCCCCTTTGTCCCCCTTCCTTAAGTAAACAAAGGACAGAAACAAATTAATGACCTACATTCACAGCAAACCTCGCACGGCCTCCTCGCACAGAGAGAGAGAGAGCAGTTGTCTACAAGCAGATGTTCACTTAGAACACTGCAGATTGCAATTAATGATCACCAAGCAGTGCATAACCAAAGGATACGGTTGCTGTTTTCTCTGCAGCAGTTTTCATACTGTCTGAAGTCTGACTGTAATGACTGACATATGACTGCAAACTATTCTGAGCACAGGTAGATCCAAAATAATCACTTTTCAGATTGTTGTACTGCAAAATTAAAAAGAAAAAATCTCCATAAATTGTGCAGAAGATATTTTGCCGAGTGTATTTTACTTGCAAATGTAAATTCGTCTAATTTTTCTTTGACTGCAGTGCACCCTAAGGTGAGCACTTTTAAATGAAAAATAAACTTTGCTTGGAAGAAAACACCAAAGTAAAATTGTTTAACATGTCTAATTTTCTTAAACCAACATTAGGTCTTCATCAGACAGAGGACAATGTCATAAAGATTAGGAGTGAGCTTATTGCGTGTATGTGTTTGGGGCTTACTGAGGAGACCATCTGTGGTGGTGCCCTAATAGACGCTGCTCCTTGGCCTCTGAGTGCAGGACATTAGCTAAAGCTGATTTCTTTACTGGAAAACTGTACTTGAGGAGCTTTGGAAAGAGGCTGTGTGTGTGTGTGTGTGTGTGTGTGTGTGTGTGTGTGTGTGTATGTGTGTGTGTGTGTGTGTGTGTGTGTGTGTGTATTATAGGGGGTTTTTGCTCACCAAGCTGCTGCACATTTTCGCAAAAGCAGCCTACACTTCAGTCAGTGCAGCAGTTATATCAGGAGTTGTGCAGGCACGCGAAAGCACGCAGCGTGAGTGTACAGGCCACCATGCTGTGTCCAAGCACAGCTCACTGTGGAGCTACTAACACACAAACATGTAAACACAGATACATATACACAACTTACACCCACATCACAAGTCAGTGGAACAGGATGCCAAAACCTCCCGCACTGGCCCTTCTGTAACTCTGTGTGTGCATGTGTGAGCTGCATATAACCAACATTTATGCAATAATTAAAAAAAGAATCTTTCCATGTAGGAAAAAAAATTATAAAGAAATGCATGAATTAAAAAATAGGAATATAAAACGACTTATATTTAAGACAATTACCAGTAAAATTCAGCATTAAATTGTGAAATATGACACAGAAACAAGCTGTGCATGATTCAAAAACAAATCGTCACACAAAAGTTGAATTTCAAGATTCTTATAATTTATTGCAGTTTGCACACAATTTAAAAATGTCAACAACAGCACACCAAAAATTACAAAACTAAACACAATTAGAATTTACTCCCCTTGAGAAAAACAAAATAAATCAACCCAACTATGATTGTCAAAGCTAAAAATGACTAAATCTGAAAAAGAACGGAAAAGAAAAGCAACGTTTTTAATCTCAAAGGGGGAGCAAATATATCTGAATCAAAATCAGCTTGTTTTTTTTTTTCCCAGACAATGATTGTCCTTTTTCAAAAACAGACAAAACTTTGATGCCCCCCACCCTCCTCCCTTCGTCTGTCTTTCCATAAACTGTCTATGACATTTGAACATTTTAGTTTTATACCTTCCTAAAAAGAAAAAAAAAATATCCCCCTTGTTTTCAAGTAAGCACAGCAAAGATGGAGATGTCTCATCAGGGTGGTTAGTTCACAGCGTCTTGAGCAGTTGACATCACTCTCAAAACTTCACTCACACCTCCACCCCACACTCACACAGAAAAAAAAAAAAAAAAAAAAAAAGAAAAACAGCCTGGACTACAGCAGTTTAAGGCGGTCAAGTACAACCAGAACAAAAAAACAGCAGTAATGATGAAAACAACAGCAGGAAGGAGTGAGCACATATGCAGTGACGCTGCCAGTGAAGAAATAATGTTTGAGGGGAAAAAAAAAAAAAATAGAGACAGGTTGGCAACGCGGTGCAAACTGCAGCAATGTCACCCACACTGTTGCATTGGCAAAGCCTGTAGGTGCCACCAGATGACAGGGTGGCAACATACAACCACCCAAACCCAGCACATGCACATCAGTGGGGGCATGCACACACACATGTCAGGGGCTGATACTGAAGGAGTGCCAGGAAGAAGAAATGTGGAGCATTTACTTTCAACATCAGAATCTCTACAGTGAACGCCGTGGATTATATAAACGCTTGACAGTGATGTTAAAAATTAGAAAGATTTGATAGAAGTAAAAAAAGAAACTAAACTGATGTAGCCCCAATACAATATTCACATGAAAAAAAGAAAAAACATGACTTTTCCAATCACATAATCAAAATATAATAAGACATCATAATTTTCTGATAAATTCAATAAATTCCATGAATTTATACATGATTTTAAACAACTATTTCTCAATGCACTACAGTATCAAATACTCAGAAATGTTTTCAATAAAGGCATCTTTTCAGCGAAAATCTGATTTCATGTCTTTTAGCTTAAAAAGGTGCATTCAGGCATGCCAATTCTCTCCCATCACAGAGTAAGGATTATGTTTTAAGTGGAAAACACTCACTCCCACATGTAACATACACACAATATCTTAATCTGATTCACACTGTTGTGCCCAAATGCACTGCACTGAGTCTGATGGCTTACTGTATTGAATGAGCACGGCTCGGCTCAGATCGGCTCAACACGTCTCGGCTCGACGTAACACAACAGCGTGAAAGAGATTTCTGACCCTTCAACTTTCAGCAGGACAGATTCAGTTTCAGCCTCTCTCCATCTTTCTCTTTTTTCTCTACATCCCTCACACTTTAGCCAAGTCAGAGCCACAGAACTGAACTCAACAGATCTGAAGTAAGTGCCCGATGAGCAAAAGTAATTAAGAAGTAGCTTGACCATGTCTAGAGCTGGAGAGGATGGACACAGAGATGAACACAAAAAACAAACCAACGTACAGCAGTGGACAAATTTAACGCCTGAGGAAGAGCAGGAGGAAGTGCTGGGTGGACGTAGATCTTCAGTAGGTTAAACTGACCGGTAAAAACCAAGTCACACACTCGTAAACACACACAAAAACACATACACAGCAGAGAGATCAGTGCATATAGACACAGGCTTAAAAATGCTTCATCATATCGCTTCAACAACCGACAGAAACACATTTGGTAACATTCTTTTTAGGAGCCCAGCGACAGACCTACAACGAGTAGAAAAAAATTTACCTTTTCACGGACAAAGTGTTATGTTCAAACATTTCTCCAACCCACGTTCTCCCCGATGCAAAACCACAACTTAAAGGTATAAGACAAAATCAAATTTTCATGCATTTTTCCATAGTTGTGAGAATAATATTCAGTTTTTCAACAGACTGCACCCTGGAGTAGTATTCACAAAGAAAAGAAAAAAGAAAGCCTGTTGTCAAATATTTGATCAATTACAATGTGTACAGTAATACAGCAAATTCACATTTTTATTTTAAAATATACAGGTTTGGACATCATGCAACAACAGCAGGTCCCATTACAAAAAGTAACAAAATAATAATAATAATAATAATTAATAATAATAATAGTAATCATCATCATCATCATCATCAAATCATCATTAATTAAAAAACTGTAAAGGAATAAAGTTTTAAAACTATAGTAGAACAATATACAACAACCTTAAATTAAATACCTTTTCAACAAGAGATGTTTTAAAGACTGCCAGCTAGATTTAAGAAAAACTTCTATAATAACAATAATTATAATAATTAATTATAATAATTTGTAAAGGTGTTTTCATTTTTAAAAAATACTTCAAATTGATTGGAAGTGAAAAAAGGAGGCTGTGCATTGCATGAGTGCCATCAGTTTGTCTGTCAGTCAGTCAGCTTTCCCCTTAACACACAACACCGAAGAGCTTAACAAGAGAAGCGGGGAGCGCTTCGCCAACGACACCTCCATGCCAGTAGAAAATAAAATTAATACACACAAAATACACTCATACACACTCACGCACATCAGATGAAATTTTTGCCAGAGTAGTGCAGTATCACACACACCTTTTGAAACTGTGTGTGTGGTGGTTATCGACTCGTGGTGATCACAGTACCCGTTTAGTGTATAGTAACGCTTTTTCACTTCAGTGTGTTCGACCTGAACTTCTGCCGTGGGTTTGCTGTCTGTGGAACTGGGACTGATATGATGGCCAGCGTCGGAGTGTTGTGTCTGAGATTAAACACAAAGTAAAAACTCTTCAAAAAAAGCAAGACATTCTCACTGAGACCCATGTCCTTAGACGCAATGAAAACCACCAAACAGAGCTTACGCAAAATAAAAATAAGAATAGAATAAAACAAAATAACCCCAAACAACAACAAAAAAAATCAGTAGTAACATTTTCATGTGCTATTAAAGTGCAATTGAATGAGATTTGCGACATACAAGAACATGACTCACTTAAACCCAGAATATCAAACTTTGCCACCTCCCTTTGACCTCCCCATGCCTCTCTGCCCTTCTGTCATTCTCTGCTCTCTTTCAGTAGTCTTTATCTACTTCCACAGTTCTTGGGAGCTGTCCTCAATCGCCCAATCCCTGACATTGGGCAGCGCCAGCGGTTCGCTCTTAACTGACAGCGAGTTGACCAGTTCACAATGGAACTTGCGAATATGTCGGTAGAGGTCCCCAGACTGTGTGAAGCGCCGTTCACACCACTTACAAGCATGCGGCTTCTCACGCGTGTGCACCACGGCGTGGCGGCTGAGGTTGTGTGAGTACTGGAAGCTCTTGCCGCAGGTGGTGCAGGTGTAGGGTTTCTCACCGGAGTGTGTCCGCTCATGACGTTTCAGCGTGTACATGCAGGAGAAGGTCTTGCTGCAGATGGTGCAAGTGGGCACGTTGACGTCTCCGGCGGGTTTGGAGCGAATGCCCTCCTGCTCCCTGAAATGGGAGCTGAGGTGAAGCTGTAGGATGTGTGGGGAGGGGAAAACCTTGTTACACAGTGGGCACATGAAGATCTGGGTGTGGGGAGCTGACAGCATATTGGAGACATAGGGCAGCAGGGAGCTATCCATGCTGGCCGCGTCAGCCTGGGTGCGCTCATTTTCACCCCCCAGTATGTCCTCGTCATCTGCAGCGGCAGGGGCCTTCTCCTCCCGCTCCAGCTCTGAGGCCAGAGAGGCCTCGCGTAGAGCTGACAGGTGCGCTTCTAGGCCGAGTCTCCGCTGGGCCGACAGAGGCCCTCCGACCCCATGGTGGGTCAGGCCCCCATTGGCGCTGGGACCCGTCACCTTGGTGAGCCCGCTGTGCTCCATGTCGTAGTCCCCACCTCCCAGTTCCTCTTCCTCATCTGAAGCCACACCCCTCTCCACTTTCACCCTGACAGCCAATGGGCTTTGGAGGCTGTCTGGTGTTGCTGCCCCACTGAAATACGACTGATGGTGGTTGTTGTGATTGCTACTGCCAATTGGCTTCACTGACAGGTCCAGGACACAGTCAGCCGCATCATTTGACACCCTCCTGCCCCGGTGCCCAGTTCGTGAGCTGACGGAGCGGTGAGACCTCTGGGACAGAGATCCCGTGGAGCTTGTGGGGCTACGAGCTGGAGACAGCAGCTTTGCTCCCTCCGCCAGCCCGTCCCCACCCTGTGTTTCAGCCTCACCGTGGCCTGGACTGGCTGTGGCCATGGCTGGTGTCCCTGATCTATCTGTGGACGGCAGCCTCAGCCACAGCGGTCCGCCCTCTGCCTTGCCTTCCTCCTCTTCATCACTGTGCAGCAGATCAGCGGTAGCAGGCCGGCCCGTAGAGCCGTCCGATAGACTATCAGCCTTATCAGAGCAGCTGGAGCCGCCATCATCCTCTTTACGTGTACTGTCTGCCTCTGCAGTGGCCTTCTGCTTCAAACGCTTCTTACACACCTTGACAATGTCATACATATGTAAGTAGCTGGCAGCTGCCAGCACATCCTCTACGGGAAGGTCCTGGAACTGCAGTTTGCCCTCATACATGAACTCCAGGAGCAGGGAGAAGGCCGGGGCTGTGACGATGTCACTGTTGAGGTGCACCACGTCTCTCTTGTCCAGCTGGTCCTTGTAGAAGAGGTGAAAGTACATGCTGCAGGAGGCCAGCACAGCACGGTGAGCACGGAACTGGGCATCACCCACTAGCACTGTCGAGTCACATAGGAAGCCCTGATGCCGTTGCTCGCTCAGACACTGAAGTAAATGTCTGCTGTGGTCTGGGAACTCCATCCTGCCGTCCTCATAACCTACAGCCACACAAAGACACAGAGCAAGAGGGAAAGTTAGAGACATATCTGCAAAAGGTCTTTCTGTCCACGGACTCAGATTTTACATTTGTAGAATCTACAGAAAATGTATAAGACTTGTACTATTTTGGAGGTCAAATTCAACGGTGCATTTTAAATTATACGTTTTCTTCTATGCACATCAATAAACGGTGTAAATGTTAACAAAAAGCACAACCTAAAAAAGGCAATGTACATTTAACGATGATCCGATATGAAACATTCTGTAAGTTAGAACATTGGAGGTAAAATTTAGGATAAGCGCAGGTTTCTGTGGAAACAAAAGCAGCTCTGCATACAAAATGATCTTAAATGAGGCCAGTTTAAAACAAAAACATATAAAATGAGAGAGATGAAAGAGGCAGGAGACAAATGGCAAAAACACATATGGCATGAGATGCTGAAAACAGATCGCAGAGAAAAAGACGAGCAAGCGAGAGAAACACACCAAGAGAAGGTAGGTCAGTATACAAACTATGGAATAAAAAAGAAGAGATTTCAAGCCCATTTGATCAATATTAAGAAAAAAAAGACACGCAGAAAACAAAATTTGAAAATACACATTATAGAGTAAAAATCTTTTTATCTATTTATCTATCTATTTATTTACAGAATTTGACTTGTGTAATCTGTGTGTCAATTTCCATTTTAATCTTGCAGCCCTTAAGTGAATAGAAATATTTCATCTTAAATTAAAAGTTGAAGCATGCAAACATTTTTTCACTTAAAAAGGCGTTTTTTTCAAAATCTATTCTTAAATTAATTTAATGGAAATTTAAAAAATGATGAAGTAAAAATAACCTTAAAGAAAATCAATTAACCAATGAACACTGAATCCATTTTTACCCACAGAAATACTTATTTACAGGTAAACCACAGCGACAGATTCTTGTACTCTGTCTCTCTTTTCTCTCGCTGTATCTCTCTAACTCCTCTGCCTGCACTCCTGGATTGTCGCTGCTCCTACGCTGGTTATTTTTATTAACCCACTTTGGCCTGGCCTGGCACAGCCCTTTTAGGTAACCGGCTTTCAGCTGCACACACTGTCCTCACGCACACAACACACACTTAGTACCAGCCTACCTACCAACCACCTCCACAGGCTAAGTCGAGCAGGAAAACTGGCCAATTGAAATAGCACTGTCGAAAACAAACCAGCTTGTCCCTCGTTTAACCTGCACACTCCAGCTTTAGATGTGAGATTAGACGAGAAAAAAGTAGTAGAGCTCTGCAGGTGTCCTTAGAAGAACGAGTACATTATTTTTTGCTAATTCAGAAAAATAAACAAATGTACGATGTAAAACCGTCGGACCATATCTAAGAAAAAATAACAGAAAAGGAGAATGAAAGTGTAAAATCATGAAGTCCCACCTGTTAACCAAGTCGATTTGTCCTGTCTGAGAAAATACATTGGTCCTGTTCTGCGCTGTGTTAACCAAAGCAGTTAAATCACCTCATTTGAATGAAGCTAAACCAAGAATGTCCGGATGTGTGACTGTGTGTGTTGTCTGCGTGTTGTGTATGTGTGTGCGCTTGCCCTCAGGCTCGTTCAGACTGCTTTTAATGAGGGGGCTTACGGGGACAAGGGTGTACCACCTCCCACCCCCCTGTCCAGCCAAACCCCTCTGCCACCTCCTCCTCCTTCACACACACACACACACACACACACATACACACACTCTCACACACACACACGCACCATCCCTCACGTACTCTTTCCCTTCTGAATCTTACAAGAAAAAAAAAAAACCCGCACATCCGCCCCACAGTAGAAGCTGCCCTCTTCCTCACCCCCCTTCTCCGCCCACCACCACCAAGAAGAGAAGATTTACAATACAATCACTGTAAGTGCCCTGCTCGTCACAGCATCAATCCTAATCCTTAAAGATGGCTAAAAATAAAGACGGCGGTGGCGACGGTGGGGAGGGAGCCGTCGGCGGAGGCTCAGGAGGGCAGCAGCCCGTCACCCGGCCCGGCCCGGCCGACCGGCTCAGGCATGGGTCTAAGAGAGACACAAGAGGGGCAGGGAGGGAGAGGGACAGGCTGGGACGGCCGGGGAGGGAGGCTTACCCACATCTGATCCAGCTGACGGGGGCCATATGGCAGCTGCTAGCCAGATAAAGAGATTAAGACTAGGAGGGAGTGCGATTACAGCTGTCTAGCCAATTCAGGCAGCTCAAATCTGCAACTTCTAAATTAGTCTCCTCTACTCCAGCCGACGACAGGAGGGGAAAAAAGTGGGTAGAGTCGCCCGCACATGCTTTCAAGTAATTTTATAGCAAGTTGGTTTAACAGTGGGAAAAAATACAGCTTAGCTGATAATAAAAAAATTGCTAGTTTAATTTTCTTTTTTCTTACATTACTAACTTAAAATGTAAATAATACTTATTTTGCTAGATTTAATTCATTAAAAGGGAAAATTAGCTGTTTTTGATAAAAATGTTAAATAATACTTTGGACAGCCAATTAAGTTTTCACAACATGGATTATAAATAATAAAACTGGCAAAAAAACAGGAAAGAACTAAGCTGTTGTTTAAAATTTTGAAAATATCAAATCTAACTCTACAACCTATAAATGCGTCTGGAAAAGCTGCCTGACAGCACAAGTAGAAAACAGCAGCCTGACTCTATTCTCTAGAAACACAACAGTATTCCCGGACTGCAATTACCCCTCAGACAGGCAGCACCAACACGAGTTTACTACTGAAGCACTCACCAGCAGTTTCACACGCAGCGCTCACACTGGCTTGACACACCGGAGATCCCCAAAACAAAACAACATAACTACCCCAAACTCTCCGACTATACACACATGCACCGACAGCCACACACACAAAACGATACCTGCAGCAGTATGCATCAACTTGATTAACTCCACTGTAGCAGAATAGCTGGGCTCTGGCTGGGAATGGCAGTGTATCTCTCTCCCTCTCTCTCTTTCTTTCTTGCTCTTTCTCTTCCTTGCTCAGTCTTTCTCTCTCTGAATCAATGAGTGGGTAGAAGAGAAGAGAAGAAGAAGAGGGAGGCAGGCAAAAAAAAACACGCTGTTCAAACTGCGAGGGACAGATGCAAAGTGGAGGAGATGTTGGAGGGGGAACGAGATACCACCTCCCTCCTCCTCCTCCTAACTGGCGCTGATCGGCAGCCACAAACACACACACAGAGCACGCACACACACACACACAGCACTAACTCTCCCAGGCTGCCGCTGAGACTCACAATAAAGGACTGGGGAGGGGTGGAGGCGGTGGAGGGATGGAGGAGGTGGGGTGGATGGCAGCCTGTCAGCTGCTCTGACATCATCCTCAGATGGAGATGCTACCTCCAGCTGTGCTCTTTCTACAGCCATATGCTGCCTCCTCTACACTCCTGCCACCAGACTCCTCTTTCATTCTACCAACACCAACACCACGCAACTTTGTCTCTCAGTTTCTGTGTCTTTCTCACTGTTTCTCCCCCTTTTTTTCTCTCTATGGGGAAAAAACAACAGCGCGACAAAATGCAGTGGGATGCTGATTTCATCTTCTGGAAAAAGTAAAGAGAAAGTCACAAATTCATGCAACCACAGTCACCCACAGCTACCACAACTATTACATCAAGACAAATTTGAGAAAATACACTTAAGTAAAATCTTCTAAACTTCTTTCAGCATTTCTTGTAGTGAGGGCACTTCTTAGAAAACCCCTAAAAGTGTTTATCTCTTATTTTTCTCCAAGTCTTTCTGTCTGTAAGTATAAACAAAAGACAACACAGCACATTTGCAACTGACAGACGCACGCAGCTGATATTGTTTCCCACTTCTTTACGGTTCAGCGCTGCTGCCTTGTCTTCTATTCATTCATTCACTGCCTCATTCATTCATTCATCCATCTATCCTTCGCCCCCCTACACGGACCCTTCGGACAAGTGACAGGAACAAAAATGAAATGAGGAAACAATGGGAACAAATCATAAAGAACCTAATGAGTGCAGATCCCAAACAAAAGGTATACAAGTACTTAATAAGGCAAGGAGAAACTTATTACAACCGCCTTATTTTACTATGTATCCCACACTTTCGCTTAATGTTCTTAACTGAACTTTCACATTTTTATTTGTATTATATGTGTAAAATTAGTTGCAATATTTTCATAAATTAAAAATGTAGCCTTTTAACACATAGAGAGAAATTATGAGTATTGTAGTAATTTCTTTCTGTAAGCAACACGTGACATTTACAAGTCCTGTACAGATATTTTTGTGTAGTATGAGTAATAAATATAAAATGTATAGCCTATGTAAGATTTTTTTTATTTAACACTTTTGATGTGGCAAAAAGTTCGGGTAAAATTTTACCATCGTGCACGATCTGCAATAAGCAAAGTAAAAAACAAAGTCGCAGACATTAATTATCAGGCATAAACTTTAATTAAGTTCTCCACGGTAGTTTTTGTTTTGCTTCTTTAATTACAGTGTTATTAGTCGTGTGAAGATGCGTGGTCGCTGTTTAGATTCAACACTGCCACTCCTGATGCTTCACGTCAATTTCTGTTACTTTACAAAACAGAAGCGTGACAGCGCCATTAAAATAACTAGGATCCCCGAAAGTCGCTAATACGATCACCAAGTTTTAGAAGAATTTGACAAGAATAACCCTTAACTTGATTTAAAGCAGCTTATATTGTCAGTCATAACAATGACCGTTTAACAGCTTTGTCCAGCGAGGAAATTAGCATAAAACTCCACCGTTATAAGTGACAGACCAAGAGACTGCCGCTAAACAAACTGACAACACCACAATACTGTAATTAATTTGAGAAGACACAGCAAACAAACACAGAGAGATACACACAGACACACTGACCCACGCAGCTAGCTATAGCCCGACCGTGGCTAACAAAAGTAACGCGAACAGGCTACAATATTGAGCTATTTACAGTTGTTCGGGAGGCCCGGGTGCTATGACAACAGCTGCTAA
Organism: Sphaeramia orbicularis; assembly: GCF_902148855.1. Taxonomy (NCBI): domain Eukaryota; kingdom Metazoa; phylum Chordata; class Actinopteri; order Kurtiformes; family Apogonidae; genus Sphaeramia; species Sphaeramia orbicularis. The sequence goes on along the minus strand of NC_043971.1, from coordinate 29,058,721 downwards.
AACACCGCGGAGGGAGAGCTAACATAGCAACTATTAGTGCGAGGAGACAACACAGTCATGCTAAGGAACATTTAGCTACTTTTTCCCCTCCGTAACCCACCCTCTCCCTCTCCTGAGCCTCCTTTAATCGGACTCCAGTATTACAGACAGCACTTACAGACAACAAGGTCCAACGTCTTCTCTGGCTCCTCCGTCAAATCCCCCTCTTTCCTTCGGAGAGAAAACTAGATTGACTTTAGACTAATTTCCATAACAGGCTGCCGAGGCGAGCAGTCGGAGGGACGAGGAGTCTAGCACTCTGCGGCGGCCAGATGTTTCCGAGCTGTTGCTGCTCAACTCGGGCTGGGAAAGGAGGCGAGTTGACTGGCACGGCACGGAAGCCAATGGTGCCGGCGAGGAGGAAAGTGAAGGCAAATTGGAAGCGGCCCTCTAACAGAAGAGAGGGAGGGATATGTCTTCTTCTCTCGTCGGCGTAGGTTGACACCAGGCAAAAACAACAGCAGCACACACAGTGAGAAAGCAGGAAAGAAGAAGCTGGGCCAAACCAACTGGTTCTGCGAGTCAGTGAGGCGGACTGGCGCAGCGGAGAGCGAGCGAGGGGAGAGGAGCGCGGTGCGCCTTGGGTACTGTAGTCTAACCCGAGCAGCGGGGAGGCGGAGCTGATGGGAGCAGGTGCAGCACCTTGACAGGAAAACATCCCAGCGGTTTCCGGTGGTGTCGCCAGTAACGCCTTCTTGAGTAAATTAGGCACTTTCATCGCTGGAAACAAAATAAAATAAGCTACAGTTTTAAGGTGTTAGTTAGCCTAATGCAGGGACAAACTTTTTGAGTGCGAGACCCGAAACGTAAATTTGGTGTCTTCCCTGGACCCATAGTGTAAAAACACAACAGGACTAAAACAATATGTACATAGAAGTTACTTCTCCTGTTGGTGTCCCTGACCATGGTGTTGATGAAAATCTGGGCTTGGTCCCCAGGGCCTGCAGTGACAGTGCGCTCCTAATGTGTGCCATGTACTAATGCTAATTGCTAATGCTAGGTACATATTAGGATCAGTAAATGCAGATTGAATTTTCCCATGGGGGAAATAAAGTGTTTAATATAGTAAATAAATAAAGTTAATGTAATCAATATCTCAGTATTTTGAGTAAGTTTACCCTGACATACAAAGTATATTTGCGATACCCAATTTTCACTTACAGTCAACTTCATTATGCCTCCTATATTTTATGTAGGGCTAATATAAATTCATTAATTCAGTCACAGTTTCTTAAAATATTTCTTGCTCAGCAAAAATCTAAAGCTTATTTACTTCTCGTTGTGAATCTGTTTCTCCAGTCATACATCACACAGTTTTAGTCAAGAAAGTTTTGTCTTCCATTCATATTGGCAGAAAGCATCAGCTGAAATTGATAATCATCCTATTGTAATTTTATGTAACATGGAAACAAATTGGATATTCTTGCTGTCGGTAGGGAACAATAAAGGAATGAGAGATGCGGAAAAAAACTGGAAAAAAAGTTACGTTTTCTTGGCAATTCAGTGTAGAATATAGAGTTTACATGGTGGACCTGAATGCACCATGAAGTCCCTGTTCATGTGTTTAACTGTGACACAGGCAGCAGCAGAACAGAAGCAATGACTGTAAACGGCACAAACCACAGTAGAGACTCTAAGCAGAGTGTTTGTTTGTTTTTTTAATTCCAGGTTTATTTTTGTAGACTCATTTAATTCACCAATTAATGACCCAAATGAAACAGCCCCAAGATCCTAATTTTGGGAAGCACATATCTAGTAATAGATAACTAGACTATAAGATTAACAGGTGGGCCAACTCCTCTGGAAAACAGCAGCGTTTGGCAGAGTGTAGTCCATCATGGGTACAAAATGCAAACCTTATTAAACGCTATTAGGGCCAGGCCTCTACCTTCTGGTGTCACTTTACTGGGTCCAAAAGTGATGTCTGACATGATTTTACATGATAAGGAGTGCAGTGTAAAATGTTAGTTTTAACAAGGGCAATCTGATTTACAGACACCAGTCAATAAAATGTGGCTAATTTACAACATCATTATCTACACAAATAAATACAGTAGGCCACAGTCTTTATAGACCACACTGGTTAGTATATAAATCACTGTTGTCAAATCATCCATTTTCACCGACACAAGAGAGCACTGAGAGCAAAACAGACAATAAATGAGTATATAAGGGAGGAGCAGAAAAAAGACTGCCTGGAAGAAGAGATCTTGTATTTCAATGGGATCTTCCAGGGTAAATAAAGAATAAATTCATTAAAAAGAAATAAAAAGTGTCAGAGTCACATCCATAGATATAACTCCAGGCCAAACCACATTTGTTAGAAGAGCTAATGGCTTCATAAACGTCTTTAAAAAAAACTATAGTATTAGGCTGGTAGTTTTGGAACATATTTAGTCATCTACTATATTTTCAGTTGTAAAGTCATCAAGAACAAAAATCTGAATTATGAGAACTGTTAAAAACACAGGTTGACATTATTCTTTTTGAGTATTTTAGTAAATAAATAATGTAATCATAGGAGAACGAGAGAGAGAGAGAGAGAGAGAGAGAGAGAGAGAGAGAGTGAACTGTATCTAACGTCTGTGACAGGTTGTAAGAAGATCTTGCTAAGACTTGTGACTTCCACTTTTTTTGAGAGTCACATTGCTGTGCCCGGGCTATATTTGACAAGGCTTGTTCAACCTGTATGTTTTATTTTACAATTAGCAAGTTGTTGCATGTATTCATCCAAGCATGAAGGCTCTGGTGTTTAACTGGTAGACGACTTAAAACATTAGCTCAGATTTTTCCAAGTCATTTCACTCATCACATCACCATGCGCTTCCCCTTTTTCTGCACACTTATGAGAAATGTTAGCTGCATATGTCCCATATTTCTACATTTTTATAACTTTTTATGCCTATTTTAGGAGATTTTTATGCTGCAGAAGGACTCCACATTTTCTATATATCATGGTTGAGAAGAGAGAAGAAAATCTGGGACACTGCCGCATCACAGTACTGTCCGGAAAAAAGGCAACCTGTTCTTATTTTTAAGACCTGGGTATTAACAATGGGAGTAAAGAGAGCACCCAAAGTATTCTCTGAGATTCAAGGGGATGCCCAGTTACCTATTAATGTGGTTATAACGTTTTCACATCATTGAAATTGCATTAATTGGTGGTAATTCTGTATAAGTATAATATAAGCAAAAATTGTCACTCCAGAGCTTAAAATCTAAATAATGAGAGATTTGTCTCTACTGTTGTATAATCATTTTTAAGTAACCCCTAAAAAATCTACTAAAATGTGGGTCACTGGGACAAAAACCTTTATCAAATGTCTATCATGGGAGCCTTGACATGAAAACTTGGGGCAGCGCTGGTTGCCAGAGTGAGTCTGTGGGCCTATTTGCATCTCCTAAACCTGTCCCAGTAAACTAATTGGCGTTACTAATAGATGGCTGGATGAACTGCAGTCCTGTATGGTAATGAATTCACACAATCCGGTGTCATAGCTGAAGGACTTGTTAAAATGCAAATGAACGGTGACCCTGTTATGTGTCTATCAATTTGGGCATCCACGTTACCAGCGCATTACAATGAGCCCCTTGTTCATGCACGAAAATACAATTAGGCCCAAAGGCAGGAACAGTTCAACTTTAGGCCTGTACAGAAAATTGGATTTAAGGACAGATGTCCAAAACCATTAGCTAATTTGAGTAATAAATGTAAAGTAGTGGTAACACATTTCACAGCTTTCATTGAATTTTAGGTCATTCGAGAATAATTTTTCTATCAGCGCACAGGGAACAAAATGCATGTCTTTTTCCTGACCCACCTCAAGGTGCTGTATAAAGAAACACTCCTCAGATATCTTCAAATGCATGAAATCTGTTATACAGGTGTGTTAGGGTGTGTCTTAAAAATCAAGGTGTCAAATCAAGTCAAAATGTTGATGAAAAAAACATGTTTTATAAAATTTTATAGCAGTACTATTTGTTTAAGTGGTGCCACTACATAAAGTAAAATGCATTAACCTTATGATGTTTTACATTGTAATAATTTGATATGAACAAATATTTGAATGAAATAGCTTTATGAAGTTGACAACATAATTAGTGTCATTGAAACCATTTTTTTTTTTTTCTCAACACTTTTCTACTTGAAATTTGCAATTGTTCTCATTTTTAGGGCTTCTCTTTTGCCATGCTGGCATACTGGCCCTTGTGGGCCTCAACCACTTGTGGCAACTGTGACTCAGGGGGTCGTCCGACAATCGAAGGGTTAGCGGTTCAAATCCCACTCCCCCCTTGACAAGACACCTCACCCACCTTGTCTCCAGTGTCACTCGCACTGGTGTATGAATGCATATGAATGTTTGGTGGAGGGGCTGTTTGGTGCAGATTGGCAGCCATGCTTCCAGCTACAGCTGTGGCTACAGATGTAGCTTACCACCACCATGTAAAGCGCTTACAGCACCTTGAAAAGCGGTATAGAAATCTAATCCACTATAATCCACTGTAGCAGGTATTGTCGCTGTTCTTCCTGTTTAGTGAGGACAGGGTTGATATCCTCAATCAGCTTCACACATTCATTGATAACTTTGAGATTCTGGACAATGTTTTCTGTATCAGGCCAGTATTTTGGATCCATGTCAAACAAACCCTGCATGTTATAGAAAGTGAACAGATGAAGGCTGTTGTTGGGGATGCAATGGCTTATGGGTTTAGTTGTTGTCCACTGCCACTGACTGTCTCTTTAGTGGACGCATAACCAAAATAACATCCAACTGCGGCACCATTAAATATAGTGGAAATGGCCTAAAATTTTATGTGGCAGGTTTTTTAGTCAAAAGGAACATAATTACAGCCTGGCCCATTTAAAATAATAATTTTAAATTTTTTGGTACTTTTAAGATGTGCGCTAAGGTGTGTGCATGTGTGTGTGAAGGTAGATGCCTCAAGAGATTCCTCTGCAATTTTCTAAAACTTCTTTCACCACTCCTGTGTTCCTTTTTTAATCCACATATTGTGCTGCCACCGACAGATGCCAGAATACAGCCCAGTGTGTTTGTGTGAGAGTTAAAACAGCAGAGCCAGCCGGATGTTTTAGTATTTCATCCTCCCTTCAACTCAAAACTAAAGACCAAGCAGAGAGGAGCCAACAAATTAGTGAGACCTATATGCAAAGTAGAGTTTACATCCACATACCCACTGGAAAACATTTGTTGTTCAAGTTTTGCCTTTTTTTTTCTAATGTAACACAGCAGGGATATATTAAATGCACCTTTCCCCCATGAATAGAAGGAAATAATGAGTCACACTTCTCCTACAATGCTGCTTACACTCTCACAACATATAAAACTGCACTTATTTATTTAGTTAACAACAAATGACACACAGGTGAACTCATCTCAGTATTTTTGCTGTGTATCCAGATTTACATTGAGATGGTTTTCTACTTTCTACCTCTGGAGGTCGCTGTAGATCCCATGTCTTACCATTATTGCGCTCTGTGTTAATGTAGTCTTCTTTAACAAAGCTTATTGGCATTCAATTTTGATAAAATACCGTTATACATAACTATCTTTAAATACATTACATACAAGCAAATTAAATACTGAACACCATGAGAACATAAAAAAGAAGAAATGTACATAGTATTAAGCACTGACTGGGAACATTTAGAAGAAAAAAGGATGAACATGTGTATTAAATAAATAAATGCAAATAAAGTGAGAACATGAAAGCAATAACACTAACCTGACTTTGCTGTGGCCTCCTCCGGTGCCATACATAACTGTCTCTTTGTATAATTGAGTATTTTTTAGGTATGATTTTAAAGGAAATGTAATAAATTCTCCTTTTTATTTCAGTCAAAGCCCAGAATGGAGGTTTTTGCCTTTTGGACTGAAGCACTGAAAAACACTTTTACTGGAGGTGAAAGGAAGGAATCAGAAAATTCTCCAGGCTCTTCTCACACTTTTACAACTGTATGTTTTCTACCTCTCCTTGCCAGCATTAATTACGTTTTGCTTTGCTTCTATATTCAAAGATATTCAGTGCAAACAGCTGTTAGAAAGCAGCTCCTCTGCACATCTGAACAGATACTCTGATGATGATTCTTATTTTTCTAATAAAAGCAAATGCAGCATAAATTGTGTCTTAGAATGATATATGTGTAGAATCTGTACTGGAACATACTGTACATGTGATTTAACACTTTAATGCACTAGATTGTTCATATATATATATATATATATATATATACATATATATATATATATATATATATATATATATATATATATATATATATATATATATATATATATATATGTATATATACACACACACACGTCTTCTCCTTATCAGTTATAATCTATGTGGACACAAGATAAACTTGAATCTGTGGTGTCTTAAAACTTAGTTTGTTGCTACAAGAATCTGTGAATAAGAGCTAAATGGGAGCTAAATAATTATAATACAAACTGTAATTCACAGAAGGATCCTCTGTGCTATATTGTTTAGCTGTGAACAAAACAGCAGGAGGCTAAAATAATCAGAAAAAGCCAGAAAAGGACAGGAAACAAAGGGTACGTCATCCATGATTATTCTCACATTTCTTTTCTTTCTTTTCTTTGAATAAATTAAAAACCGAAAACTATTTTTGTGACAACTTCCAAGTGAATATTTCCCCGCATTTTATCTTTCCTAAGCAATATATCACTATTTATTACAATATACCCCGCTTTTTGTATTTTTCAGTAAAAATCAGATTTTCCTTCAATTAATTCATTTATCTTGAGATGTTCATTCAAAGGCTATTATATCAAAACAGAGAAAAAAACTGAGGAAAAAGTGAATTTTTAAAGTAAAATGTATCATTAACTGAACATGAAACTACTGTCATTTATCAAACTACACAGGTTTTACTGGTGAATCAATGTTTTAGAAAACGATGGTGTTTCCACATCTACTACTGAGCCTTTGAACATCCAAAGAAAGACACAAGTGATGTTACTGAAAAGCTTAGAAACTACATTTCACCTGAATTATTTAGATATAATGATAAGATTAGTGGTTCAACAGCTATTAAACATGTCAGATCAGTAGGTGTTTTTGGTGTCTGGTGGCTGTTTAGGTCTTCTTAAGCAAAGAATGTGAATCCTTCTTCCACTGATTTTTTTTTTTTTACATGTTAAGCAGTGTCTAATTTTCTCCCTCTGTCTATCCTTTTTGGGGGGGTTTGGGATGTTTGGGCCTGTAATGGTAATGCTCACCTCAGCTGGAAAAAGACAAATATCTATTATGGGTCAAGGATGGGGGGCGTTCAGTTGTTCCAGCACACATATTCTGCCTCTGTTTTTGCTCCTGATGGTGTAATGTGACTGGCCCCGGGGCACAGATTCTCACATCTGTCCACCCCTTTCTCTTTCCCTTCCTGTGTCATTCAGCCATTATCTCTCACAGCCTCTCTCTCCTCATGCCGGCCTCTGTTATTATGAAGATGAGTGGAGATATCAGATACTGTGAAGAACCGACTGGCTCAGGTTTGGTTCTTGAAAGACAAAATGAAAAAGAGGTAACTTAACATAAGAAGAGGACCCCTTGTTTCTCATACTTTTATAAAAAAAAATCACAGAAAGAAAAAGAAACACTTCTGTCTTTAATAGATAACTATGTACAAATGCTATGCTACAATTAGATGTACGGCATAAAAAAAATCCAACCTTAGTAAGTAGTAAGTGGTAGTGAATAGTAGTGTTTGAAGCAAAATGTAGCTGAAAAGTGCTGGTTTGATCATTCTAACATACATTATTATATCTGACATCATTAGATTATTAACATCGAAGTACCATGAGTGTAAGCAGCATGTTGCTGTAGTCTGAATCACTTTGTATCCAGTTTTTGTGCAAAGGAACTGCACACATCTGAGAGCTCATTACATGACTGATAGGAGAGGAAAGAAGTTTTTCTCTTTCTCTTTGAAGATTTACAGAAATGAAATTATGTGAGAGGTTTAAAGGAAAAATTCAGCCTTTGGTGGAACTGTTAACAACTCATAGACAACTGAAATATGAGCCAGACTATACTCTGCATTCTGTAAGACATCAGAGGACAAAAAGGTCAGAAAATGTAGATTAAAAGTTTTGTGGGTTTTTTTGTCTATTATTTTGAAAGCTTGTTTTATTATCTGTTGCCCCTAACTTTCATTTTAAAGATAGATGAAGTTGTCAGACAAATGTTTTTAAGTATAAAGAGCAATGTGTGCATGGAGTACAAGAATGAAGTTGCATAAAATTGAAATACTCAAGTACAAGTTAAGCTCTGTTCATGAATAAATGCCCTTTTGCTATTTTCCACCACTGCTTTTACACATTCATAAAGTTTCATTTTCCAAAGTTAAATTGTGGGTGGTAAAAGTGAAACCTACACTCTATGAAGGTGGAGTTGGAAAAAAATGTTCTGCTACATTTTCTCAGTTCTAGATTTAGCATATATAACACATCTGTGAGGCAGGGTGTGAAAGAAAGGAAAATGTACATGAAACTGTTGTGAATTCAGATCTACAGGTCCAAGGTACTTAAACTCAGCCCTACTAGTTGAAACTTTTTGCAAAAATTGCTGTGTTATGTTGTCCAAGAAACATTTTTATAACTTTTTTTTGTTTATTTAGCTGACTGTGGGAGGAAGTCAGTCCATATAGTTTAATGATCTGATCATCTGGCCCACTGTGGCTGCTGTTGTAGGCGGTCTGGAATGCAGCCATTTTGAGTGTAAAATATTCATGAACTATCAATGGTAGCCCATCTGACTGGCTGGGGAACAGCTGCTGGGTCTCTGTGCCTCTAGAGGTGCAGCATCTGTCCATTTTGGGAAAGTGAATATGCGTTTGTGTAGTGCATGCTTGAGTTTACATGTGTGTCTCTGTGCACAGGCTTCTGGACGTGCATGTGTCTGACAGAGCACACATTTTAATGCACGAGTGTGTCTTTGTGTATTGATGTCTCAGAGGGACTAGACATCAGGAGAAACAACTGTGTATTTAACTTGCTTATCTCCAGATGGTGGAGGATCATTTTAGAAATGATCAAAAAGCGAGTCTTGGTTTTATCAGGATCTGGGCTTGTCAATCAAATATCGCTCTCACACACTCATATAGCACTACCGCTCTGAGCGCTGCAGTCTGTAATGTGTTAAAGTGAATGCGTCTTGTATGCATCAAAAGTCTTTGCCATTCTATATGTATCTTCCTGTGTCCCAGCAGCAGCATATCACAGCTCAGTGACGTGTGTGTGTGTGCAAGTGGGATGTTCTCACCCATGTGTGTGAAGCATGCAGAGAGCTGTGCAGCTTTGGCTGTGGCTGTATGATGGACATCTGGAAGCTAAATTGGTTAATGGCGCCTCCAAGCCAACAGCCTGTGTGCGTGTATCTGTGTGAGTGTGTGGCAGTGAGTGGTGGGGGGCTCTACATCTGGCCAGTCATCCTGCCACTGACAAACACCCCTGCTGGACATTAAGGGGTTTTTCCCTTCCAAATTCACTTTTTGCATTTGTGTCCTTAGAGTATGCTCCAGACAAAAATCTAATTTGTTGCTGCTTTTGCAACCGTAAAGAAGCATCATGTTCCGCTTTGATCTCTGGACTCAAGTCTGTTTGCTGTGAATGTCAACAGTTAGCCTTCGTTTTACTTTGATGACCTTCCCCCTTGTGGACGATCACTCTGGATCACAAGTCCACAGTGGTCTAAAAGGACATTTAATTTAAAATGTAATCATCTTTAAGATTAAAATAACTGAATATGCTGGCATTTAAATGTTATAACATATAAGTATTTGGGTTTTGTTGTTGATAATAACTTATTTTTCACAAATTGAAACTTTAATTAGGTTTCTTACATCTAATTTCTGCAAGATTCTTACCCTTAATGGACTGTAGTGGTCTGCTCATTTTGAACATACCTGAACAGAATCTAAGGAAGTCAGTATGGTCCATCAGTGTGTTTTATGTTTTATAACTAGCCATGACAAACATGTTCACCACCGTAGTCTGTGTCCTACTACTCTTTATGCTCACAGTGGTTAAGGTTAAGATTCAGAACATCCTACAAATTCTGGATGGATGGATGGATCTATCTCTCTGGGTACTAGAGCTTTCTCCCACCTTCCTCCCAAAAACATGCCGGTTAGTGGTTATTCTAAATCTCCCATGTATGAAATGTGAGACTGAATGGTGTGGTTGGTCTTTGTCTATGATGAATTAGGAACATGTCCAGAGTAAACCTGGTGAGATAAGCTCCAACATCCTCATGACCCTCAAGAATGAATCAGTTTGGAAAATTAATGGACCAAATAGATATTATATTTAGTCATTTGTAGTGTATGAAATTTGTTTGTGTGTTCTGTCTTAATTTGTAACAATGTCAGTACTGCTCTTTTGGCAAGATCACTCTTGAGGAAGAGGTTTTAAATGAAGATTTTGCTCGTTGAATAAAGGATATTGTCATGCTGAGACCCTATATGAGGGTTTAAAGGTTGCCAGCAATAAATCTTCAAAAATTTGCCCAATTCTTACTACTTTTATACATGAATGATAGTTTAATCTACAGTAATGCATCATATTCTTTAAAATCAACACATATTTGGAGCATCAATGACCTATGAGAACCACATATTCCTAAAAAGTTTTCATCAGCTCAGAAAACAGGTGTATTTTTATCTTTGTGACAATATATTTTCTAGCTAATCCAGATTTTTAAAGAGTTAATTTAGCTGGGGGGGTGGGGGGGGGGGATTGCAAAGTTTGTCAAAAACATTCCAACATATTTTGAGATGTGAGGTTTTTCATTGGAACGAATGCAGATGAAATATTATCATCTGAAAATGAGCTAAAGCTGCAGACAAATTATCAAAGTATTGGAGTAAAAATGATAATATTTGGCTCAGAGATGTAGTGGATTAGATGTAACATGCAAAGGAAATAATCATATAAAGAATACAAGTACCTCAAATTAATATGTAGCTGATGTTCTGTTCCACCTCTGGAGACATAATATTCTTCCCTGATGCTAAACAGTTGCATATAAACAATGTGCAGAGATGGAATAGAAGGAGGCAGAAGGGGAAACACTGGCAAACACAAAGCTTTAAATAAATACAGCACAGCAGATTCCTCATAGTCTCCTCCAGGCCAAGAGTGCAAATAGAGCAGTGTGATCTCCTCAAATCTTTATTGTAAGATCACAGAGATCTCAGAGATTATGTTGAAATGAAAGGAGTTACTGTAGCCTCTGTTCTGCCTGCCTGCCTGTCTGTCTCTCCCCAGTCCAGATGTCAGAGAAACTAGCCAACAGCTGCGGCAGGAAATTAGCCCCCAGGCAGTGAAAGGGCTAATACACTTCCACAAAGAGGACAGAAACCAAAACAAAACATGCACACGCACATAATGATGCACTGAGAAGAAAGCGAGTGGATGACAAAGTGTAGTAGATGATGCAAACTGTTATGGTACTTGTGTTTTTTTCTTATTCCCTGACACCAGATCAGTTTCTTTATATTTGAATGGAGCTAAAACCATTAAATAACTCATCAGTAGAGCAACACAATTTCCACATCTGACCCTTGTTATCATATCCACTTGTGAGTTCTGTCTTTTCTTCTATTTGATTGCTACACGTGTTTGTTCTGTATCATTTATTTCACTATTTTTCAGATATGACAAGATATTAGGTTCTGACACAAATGTTTCAAAGCATTCTTTTTTTAATTCCTGTCATTTTCACATTCATTAATTGAGTAAAATTCTGGATTAAAGGTGCAGTGAGTAAGATTTAATAGGATCTATTTGTTTAAGTGAATGAAACATTCCTAATTATGCTTTCATAGGTGAATAATCACCTTAAAATAGCAAACATTATGCTTTCTATAGCTTAGAATTAGCTGTTTTGAGTTCTCTTGCATGATGCTAGCAGGCATGTTGCTCAGGTTGTGATGGTGGCCCAGAAAGAGCAAATAAAGCACTAACTGTAGAGATGGGTTTGTTTGTGTGTGTGTGTGTGTGTGTGTGTGTGTGTGGGGGGGGGGGGGGGGGGGTTGTTTTAGGGACCACTGTATGCTCTACTATACACTTGAAAAGGAAGGGCATCAACAACATTGCCTCCTGACGCCACCCATCACAGCACCTTTAACTTCTGATAAATGGAAGAAATTCTCAGATTAATTCATGCTAAATTGTCACTTTAGTTGTAAGTATTTCAAACTCCTTGTTGATATTCATGTGTATGTGCACAATAACTGTATAACACCCATTCGCTGACATACCTGAGTGTGTCTGCGGCAGAATTTGTGTGGTTATTTCCCTCAGATTCATCCATTTTGCGTAAAGTGTGTGTATGGGTGATTGTGTGCCAGCCTGCCAGCCTGTCTGCCACAGCGCCAGCCCCCAAGCCAGCGGGAACATTTGCCTTGTGGCTCCAATTCCCAGGAATGCCTAACCTGCGCCAGCTGTTGAGAACATGTTACCTGTGCCAACAATGCGCCGGCTCTGCCCACCACATCAGCTGCCACTCTGTCTCCATCTGGGTGCTAGATTGGATTAATGTGTGTGTATGTGTATTTGTTTGTCTATAGCTTACTGTGACTTTACCTCCTTGCACATCTGTATTTATGCTTGCATCTGTATGCATGAGTGCACAGCTGCTCTCATGTGTGCAGTACGCAGGGTGCCAACGTGTATGTGAATATATGTGCTTTGCTCACATTGTGGACACTGTATTTGCAGTTGCCAGCCTTGTTGTGTATGTGTGTCTCCATCTGTGTGTGCTGGGCCTCCCTTGCCTGCATCTGGAGCAGCGTTGAAGAGCCTTTCCAACAAGGGCAATGGTGGCCAGCCTGCCAAACGGCCCAGATGTTAGTGCTGTAGGCCTCAGGCTAAATGGAGGGAGCCGCACTCTCATTATTCAGGACTAGTAAATTGCATGAGCAGGGCTTTTTTTGTTTTTTGGTTTGTTTGTTTTTTTGGTGGAAGAGCAAAAGAGACATACAATAAACAATTGAAGCAACAACAATACGCAAAAAAAAATTCAGATATACCCTGCAAGATTTCCAACTAATATTTAGTGACATCTAGTGGTGAAGTTGCAGATTGCACTACGCTGCCCTCACCTCACCCTCACTAACAGTGTCCCCAAAAATTATGACAATCCCTCAGTATGGGAATTGGTTTTGTTTGATGCTTTGGGGCTTTTTGGTTGAGAAAATTCACAAATAGTAGGTGACAGCAATAATATAACAACACTAGACGGCCAGAGGTACAAGTCTGTTCTGAGAACTGCAAAAACATGGCAGTGCAATATGACAGACTCTGTGAAAGGTGTACTGCTCCCTCCTTAGATAAAAACAGCTCATTCTACGATTAAAAATTGCAATAATTCATACTTCCAGGTGCTAGTATGCCATGACAACATACGAGGGCTGTTCAATAAGTTCATGGCCTCACCCAGAAATACTGGTTGTTATAATACAGGATGTTACATTCTTTCGTGATGGGATAGTGATGCTTGAACATCGATGGACCAAGTGCATTGCTGTAAATGGAGATTATGTTGAAAAATAAAATATAAATTATCAGTCTGTGTTGTTCTGTTCTGGGTGAGGCCATGAACTTATTGAACAGCCCTCGTAATCATGAATACTGTATTCATGTACTGTAGTCTCACAAACTGGACCTATAAAATATCTAAAAACCATAAGGCCTATGTATGACATGCACTTACATTACATCAAATGTTTCCAAAGATTTTCAAATTCAGAGAAATAAATAATTTTCTGAAATATACTGGTGCCTTTCATTCAGCCAGTAGCATCACACCCCCTCTTTAACCCCTCCTTTATGTTAAAAATGTACTGTAATATGTTATTTGCAGATATTTTGCTACAATGAAATGATACAATGAGTGTAATTATCTCTAAATGTAATTGGAAAAAAACACTTCAAGTATTTTATCTGTACTAACGATTAGATAAATTTTAATTGACAGTGATTATAAAAAAAACAACGATATGCCTGAGACATCATCAATACAATGTGCTGAGCTGAAACCAGTGCAGGAAATTACTCTAAAAGTTTTGAAATGTAGTTTTGAAAATTGTGACTGATTTTGGAACATATATGATCTAAACATCTATGCTATGTACGAGCTAATGTTTCTTGGTAAAGACTTTTAAGTAAAGATTTGTCACCAGGTTTTATTGGTACAAAGCTGTCACAGTCCACAGAATCAGAGTAACAACTAAACAGTGAAGTTTTCATAAATCAGAGCCACTATATAAGTACTGACGAAGTATTATTATCTGCCAATGAACACTGAAGTAAGTCCATATTTTTATTTGGTCATGAAGGCTTTATTTATGCCAAAATCACAATGAAGAAAATCACACCATAAAATCCTGATGTCTGATCTAGGTCACTGTAAGGGCATCCTCTCTCCTGTCATTGAACACCACTGTTTTCCAAACAACAAAATGCAAATATGGCCCAAAAATGTTCTTTTGTAAACAGGAGAGCAGCTTTGGAAATAAAAACACAACATGTTCACTCACCATCAAACAGTAGGACACAATTAGCTTGATCATCTGGATGGGTATACGGTAGCTGTGATGTTAGAGCTGATTTGGCTGTATAAGTGTGTACACGTGTCCACTGTGTGTGTGTGTGTGTGTGTGTGTGTGTGTGTGTGTGTGTGTGTGTGTGTGTGTGTGTGTGTGTACTATGGTAACCACAGAGGTGGCATCTGCCAGGGTGCTTTAGCTGTTTTTGTGAGATCCATGTGTGTGAACTTCCACAGGGCTTAGAGAACGTCCGCTGCCCCCCATATGGTGAGCTGTCACTGGGACGACACGGAGCAGCCCTCCTCTGCATGAGGCCTCCAGCCGCTGACCAAGTAAACAACAACTGGACATGGGCTGATGATGCTGTATTTGTTTGGATATTTTTGGAGGGGATTTTGTCTCCCAAATCTCCCTGTAATGAAAGATCCCAGATGATATCAGGATGATCTCATATGAATTACCTCAATCATATGGCGATTTATAATAAATTATATTGTTCAACGGAATCTGCTGTCATTGAACCCATCAAAACATATTTTGTTACTTGAGAACTTCAAAATATGTCAAGTTTTGTCACTGATAGGAGTCAGATGGTACTGACATGACTGAATTGTATAGAAACTGTAAAAAGACAAGTGCACAGCCCTTTAGGGACTGTTGAGGGAGAAAAAAATAAATGCATCGAGGCCATATTTTGATTAATTCATGGCCTTGAGATACAGTTCATTCCCACATTGCATTAATTTCCTGGCAACAAAGTAAGTGTATATACAGAGTCATAGCCACACAAGACCAGCCCCTCCCTCCAGAACAGGTGCACTGCACCTCCTTTAAGTTGGAAAGTAATTGACAGATTTTTATAATTAATCAACAACTCATAACTAAAACATTAAAATACAAGCAGCACCTTTTTTTTTAATCCTATTTACATCAAAACATCCCCCTGGCTGAACAAATAACGCTAATCCCCATGTGGAACTGGTTGTAAGACAAGTGCAAAATTAGAAAAAGATTCTTCTTTATACTAAAAAATATTAATATTGTAATAACAATAAAACACAATTAAACCAACAGAAGGCCATTAATGTGTGAAGTGATTCTGCTGACACTGTAGTGTATAAAACTAAAATTACTGAACGTTTTCCAATAAAAAAAAAAACAACAGCCAAAAGCAAGCAGATGTACATTTTTGCCAAACTACATGTTGTAGAATAACCTACAGATTTTAGGTTTAACCAGCCCAGTAACTGAACTGAATTGATGCTACTACTGTTAACATATTGAATATTTTTCTTAATAAAATTCTCACAAACTTTGCAAGAGCCTTTTCCCAATCTGCCATGGTAGAACTACCAACAGGAGACCACTGATGTGTGTAGTGATTTAAGTGACACCATAGTGAATAAAGAGCAAAGTTGGGGAATATGTTTTCTCATTTTCATGCTTTGGGGAGAAAGGCTGGTCTGTTGTGCTGGCTCTCTGCACACATACACTTGGACAAAAATTATTCAAAACAAGGCAACAGATTAATAAATGTTAGAATTAATTGTATCTCTGGGCCACAAATGAATCAAAACGTGGCCTCAAAGAAAAAAGAAAAGAAAAGCATTTAGTCAAATAGGTATGAATTGGTTGTAGATTCTCAGTGTAAGAAGTTTCTATCAAACATTGCATACTTTACATTTGGGATATTGAGATTGCTGAAAGAAAAACATGAGTGAGAGACATCTCCTCCCATGACACATATCTTTTCTCACATCTGTCTCTCTTCCCGAAGACAGATGTTAGACAGCAGTTTGTTCTGCGAAGGCGAGGACGATTCCTCCTGTGCCTCTCTAAGGAGTGTGTAGCCTGGGGAAAAACACATTTACACATAAAGTGTTAATGTGTCTCAGTGTGGGAGTGTGTAGATAAAAGACAAAGAGAGACAGAAGGTAAGAGAGAAAGAGAGAGAGAGGTACAGAAAATGTGTCTTAGAAAGGAAGTAAAGGAGGCACAGACCAGAAATAGGAAGTGGCAGGATCGGAAACTGGGGCCCTCAGGGGCCATCAGTTGGAAGTGGATGTGTGTGTGTGTTTGTACACTCGAGTGTGTGCTTGGGAGGAGGGTTGCTGCTGCTGCTGTGTCCTCTGGCTGTACTCAAACTGTGTGTGTTTTTGATGTTGATCTCACCCAGTTGTTGGAAAGCCAAACACAGTCTGTGCACCCAGATGTTGACAGATGTGCTCATCTAAAACTCACAGACGTGCACAGGAGAGACTAACACATATCCTTCCTGTCCTCCCTCTGGAGACAATATTTCTGGCCTAAATTAGACATTCACCAAATTCCACAAAAAGTAGGAATTTGTTGTCACAGTATTTCTTAAAACCAACTGCAGCCCCAGCAGTGAGCTGCTGCACTCTGAGGGGACTATACTCCTCTTTTCCAGATGTTCTATAAATAAGAAAAGTACACAGTGCCAGCCTCTAACAGATGGGTTTACTTCATAGATAGGAGTCCCAAAGAAAGGCAAAGGATATCAAGAAAGGCACACTGCACAGCTGTATCCTTGAAACAAACTGTCCAAAGCAACTGTCCCTGGCAGCCTGCAGACATGTAGGAGTGCATGTCAGACTTATTATAGCTTTGAGGTTTTCATTAGGTTTTATTATTACTCAGTCAATAGTTTTTATTCAGTCATTCATTCAACACATAATCGACCTCAGAATGTAATGATATAAAGGCCTTATTTGTAACGTGGCCATGAAACTAACAGGAAACACAAGTGGGAAGAACCATGAATGGAATCAGTAAACAATAAAACATAAACTTGAAACTTGAAGGCAGTTCAGCAGGATAATGAAACTATAAAACCATTTATATTAATTATGGAGTTTATAATATACAGCAGCTGAATAAACTAAATCAATAACAGCTAGAATTATTTGATCATTCAATCATTTTCCAAACTACTTAATTCTCTGGCAGGATGCTTTAGTCTATCCCAGCTGACATCAGGGAAAGACAAGGTACGCCCTAGTGCAGGGGTCACCAACCCTGGTCCTCGAGGGCCAGTATCCTGCATGTTTTAGATGTTTCCCTCTTCCAGTACACTTGACGGTCGTTATCAGGCTTCTGCAGAGCTTGATGATAGGCTTATCATTGAATCACATGTGTTGGAAGAAGGATACATCTAAAACATGCAGGATACCGGCCCTCGAGGAACAGGATTGGTGACCCCTGCCCTAGTGTCACCAGTCCAGTGCATATACAGACATACAAAGACAAACAACCATTTACTCTAACATTCACACCAATGGGCAGTTTAGAGTGACCAGTTCACCTACTGTTGTGTGTGTCTATGGACCACAGGAGACAACTCATGCAGATGTGGAGAGAACATGCAAACTGTAGACAGACGGGCCCCAGCTGGCCAGCGCTGGTTTCAAATCCACAAACAGTGTTAACTAGTGTACCACTGTGTGGCCCTGAGGTCCCCTCCCAGTTGGACATGCCTGAAAAACCTCATCAGGGAGGCATCCAGGAGGCATCCCAACCAGATGCCTGAACCACTTCAACTGTCTCCTTTGGATGTGGATGAGCTGTGGCTCTACTGTGAACTCCTCCCAGATGACCCTGCTCCTCACTGTATCTCTAAGGGAGAGCCCATCCACCCTTCTAAGGAAACAAATTTCTGCTACTTGTATCCAGAATCTCATGTTTTTGGTGGCTGCCCAAAGCTTGTGACCATAGGTTGAATGTAGAGTGAGTGGTAAATTGAGAGCATTGACTTTTGGCTCACACTGTAAAAAATGACCGTAGAATTAACACCAAAAAGTTGTAAAATTGCAACATAAAAAAAAGTAAGTGAAAATACAATGCAAAGTTGTTTATTTGAAAAGATTTATGTGTTAGCAATTAAATATAGCTGTAGTTTTTACAGGAGGAGTATGTTAACAAAACCAGATTTGTATGTAGAAATTATGTAATTCTACTGTTTTGAAAAGCAATGTGGTGCCGTTTAAATTACGAGACCACAATGTTGATATAACAGCCTATTTGCTTCTTGTAAAATAAAAAAGTAATAAAAAAGTAAACATCTGACAACATTTTAAATATATAAGTTAACAGGTGGCTATGGCTCAGATGGTAGAGCAGGTCATCCAATGACTGAAGACGTGGTGGCTTGAATCCTGGCTCCAACTGTCCACATGTCAAAGTGTCCTTGCAAGACAGTGAACCCTATATTGGTGGTGGCTTCTGGTGGCTTTGTAAAGTACTTTGGCCACCATGAAGATGTATAAAATGCACAATGTAAGTGCAGTCCATTTACCATTTAAATCCAATGTTAAATATGCATATTTAAAAGTTAAATCTACATGTTACTCCATAAATATGTTTACCATTTGATGTGTTTTTTACTGTATTGTTCTGATAACCACAACTGCCGGGTTTTTTTCCCCTAAAAACAACAGGACTTTTTTTTTTACAGTGCAGGTCTCACTACCAGAACAGTCTGGCAGTGCATTTGTGTCATAGCACTGATTTGCCTGTTCATGTTCATCCATCCTTCACTCACATGTAAAAAAAAAAAAAAAAAAAAAAACAACCAATGTTTCTTAAAATCCTCCAGCTGGGGCAGCACTCAACCCCTAACCCTGCACTCCAACCTTGTACGACTGAGAACCATGGCCTCAGACCTGGAGATGCTAGTTCTCATCCCAGCCACTTTACACTCAGCTACAAACCACCCCAGGAGGTCACAGATCAATAACACCAACAGGGCCACATTGTCTGAGAAAAGACAGAGGAGTGATCCTGAGCCCACTGAACTGTACACCCTCCATTCCATGGATACACCTAAAAACATTATGCCAATACACAGTAAATTATGATCAAATTTGCAAAACAATTACTTAGTAAAATGTGGAACTTGTCTATTGCTATTGCTACTTCCCTATATTAGAACAACCACAAAGCAAATCAACAAGGATAACTATACTATTTTTTACTTACTGGAGTTGGCATTAGTTTCTGTCATATCAGTAATTGCAGTACTTAATTAAAAAGTCTTGCTTTTATTTTAATGTCTGTAGATTTAATTATGTCTTCATCCATAGCTTTAGTTTTTGTCTTTGTTTTCACTATACACATGTAGTGTGAATGCAACTATATGTGTCATTCGTCTCTGTGCATACGGTTCATGTGTTACAGAGTTCAGCCACATGTCAAGGACACACCTCAGTAATGGTATCGCTCTCATTGGACAAAAAAGTTCATAGTTCTCCTCTCCCTTTGTCTCTGTCATCTTCCCACTGCTCCACTGACTCGACCACTGAGCACAACATACGCTGATGGCACCCAGTGAACACCAGCATGCAGTTGGAAGAGCGGTGACAGAGAAGGACCGTCAGTGTGTTTGAGACAGAGACAGAGAATTTATCTGCATCTTCATGTCATACAGTCCAGAGTCTGGAAAGGTTGGTGTCACTGGAGGCAGGATGGGGTTTTGGCTGCTCTGAATACTTCATGCAGGTAACATCTGTCTGCAGAGTCAAAAAAAGCCCACACCCTCAATTCACTCAAAACATTTCTCACAGACTGTAATAACATACAACACACCAAAGTGCAGAAATCTATTTAACTGACTCCTTTTAATTTGAGTTCACACACTCTGTGATCACACAAAATACCATCCCTAAATGTTGTTTATTTGCTTTGTTTGTCTTGCTGTCCCTGCCAAGAAATGAGGTTAGGAAAATGTCACAACAAATACATACAGTAAATAAATCAAGAGCTTGTAATTTGTGGCTTTGCGCTCTCTTTACCACTATTGTGCAATATGTCTCCCACATTAACAGCTGCTTAATGATGTTCTACCTTATAATTGCTTTTAATCTCAATCATAAATAATTCTGTCTTCACACACATGCAACTTGCTGCACAAAAAAAACTCCTGCCATGTATGCAAACCAGAATGTTTGCTTGGGGACAATAGAGACTGTAATGTTTTGGTGTTGTGTAAAATCATCATCATAATGTTTACTAAAATACAAGGATAGAACTGACAAAATAAACACGCCATTACAAGAAATGTGTGGGGTTTTTTTGCCACTATAGGGGAGGGTGGGACGAGTATGCAGCTGGTTGTAACTTGACTGCTACGTGCTAATAAGTATCACATGCTTGATAATATAATATAACTTAGGGCACTTGCAACATTTGAAAATTACAATTAAGAATTTACCACGCACAGAGTTCTGTATATTCTAATACTTGTATAGTTTCTGTAATGAAAATGAATTCCACTGTAACTATTCACTGTAGCGGTCTGTGGATAATGTACAAAAATGAATTAATAATATTACTGAATAAATATTTAAATACAACTATTACTATGTACAAAGCTCACAAACCACTAGTGCCTGATTAAACAATGAAGCCAAAATAAGTAAATTCTCTTAATAAAACACCAGAAATGTTGCATATTATCTGCTTGATTACAACATTTTGTTTTTCCTGTAAAATTAATGTGAATCTACGTCCACTCCTGAGCTTTTACTTATGGGGCAGCTGCACACTGTAGAGCAACCTGAAAAACCAGACTGCTCCACATGGGAGGGGGCATGTGTGATGGGGGGGTAGGTCAGAGGACAGTTTGTGCGTGTGTTTGTGCTTTGGAGGGTCAGGGGACAGGGTGTTTTTAGGGAGTGCAACCTGTCTGCACGTGAGCAGAAGGTATAAGCACACGCACTGCATATGTGAACATGTGAACATGCGTTATGCGCAGATATACAAGCATATGGTAGCATGTGATACAGACATGCATGCACAGAGCAACAAAACATATGCTTTCACAAAAAGTAATCTGCAATATCTCTACCAGATATTGGTAGTCTGTGTCATTTCTTGAAAGTAAAAAACAAATTTACTCAAAGAATGTTTTAAACATTATTTGTCTATTTATTTGGCTATTTTGTATATGTTACACTGCTTTTGTGAACAAAACATATGGCCAAATCAATATGTAATCTCCAGATTTCCATTTTCAAATAGTTAAGATGTGTTTTCACAAGTAATTTTTGGAATTGGAACTCATGGCACAACATTTCCATCACAGTGTTTCAGTACAGATGAGTCTTTATTCTACTGACAGCTGAGAATATTCTGCACATATTGATATTCAAAACATGAGCTATCAGGCTATATGAAGTGTCAAAGAGTGATTAAAACCAGGTACGGCAAATACAGATATTTATATTACAGACTCGTAAAGGTTCTAAAGTCTAATAAAGTCCAAAACAAAGTTGAACACAAGACAAAACAAAGTAAGATAAGGAAAGATGATATAATACGATACGATACGATACGATGCGATACGATTCGATAAGATACGATACGATATGATGTGACTGTGGTTATGGTTATGGTTATGGTTTTAACACTGTGGGCAGTTTTGAGTATATATAATTTTATCTGGTCATCTGGTACTCTGCTGACTACATTTCACACCTGAGTGCAAAATTGGTGACCCAGAACAGAGCAGAGCTATGCTGGACCATACTGGCTCCCAAGCTGTCCTGCTGTACAGCACACCTTCAACACTGTGGCTGCAGCTGCTCTGTCCTGTCTCGTGTGTGCATACGTGTATGTGAATGTGTGCTTGTTCTGTATCCCATGCACGGGGTTTGTCTGACCGCAGCTGTCCCTACCTCTATGCGGGTCTCTGGGGCGAGGCTGACCTCTCTCCTGAAGCCACATCAAAGGAACCTGGGCTGGGCTGAAGGGGTACGGGGGTGCCTGGATGGCCGACACGGCTGCTGCTTCCCTGGGCTTTGGGAGCTGGGGAACTGGGGCTGGAGTTAACGGTTGTGTAGATGGGGTGGGGTGTGTTGCAGAAGGTGAAGGGGGCTGTAAACATCGGGGGGTATGGGGGCATGTGTGTGGCAGGAGGGCAGAGAGAGGACGCATGAGAACGGGGGCAGGGGTGTGATTACAGACAGAAGCTGGAAGTTTGGCTTAATGTGTGTGTGTTTGCTGTTCAACCTGGACAGACTTTCTGCACTCTAGAGTCATTGTGTCAGAGGTGTGTGTGTGTGATCCATTCAGGAGCACACCGTCTAACCCACTGGGAGTCAGGGGTCCAGCTTGGTAAGAGCTGTCGGGACAGAAGGCCAGGGGGCCGTGTGCTGTAGCATGGGGTCCCTAATGGAAAAGACAAATTACATTTGCACACAGGACTACTGATTGAGAGATGGGCAAAATAACAGCAACACCTGATCACATCTCACAATCCAGTGTAATGGCCCTGACATAGATATGCATGTGACATTTACACATTTCAGTATTTTTCATCTATAGAATATGAAGAGTAGAGGAAAGGACAAATGGAAAGCAGTAGGAAAAAGAGAATTCTAATAAAGGCAAAAGATGATTCAGAAAGGAAAGAGCAACAAAGGACACAGAAAAGGAAGGATTTGGTTTGCATTTTGTGTTTTCACACGAAAAAACCCTGACATTCATTTTTACCTAAAATTGGATACAGAAATCAGAATGAATCAAAAAATCGATGATTGCATATAGGAAAAAAAAGTGGATAGTCAAAAATGCATTAAAAGAAACCCTGTTTCCCACTCACATATACACACATGGAAACCTACACATGCCTGAAGTTCACAAACATACACCATGTGGTGCACTTATGTGATGATCACGCACTGCTGAGTAAAACATACCTAGAGGACTCTACCTTAACATGGTGTTCTTCTACAACTGATGTGACTGATTGAACAGGCTCTGCAAAAATAGTTCATCATGTTGCCTCTGTGGGAAAACAGAAAATAAACCAGTGCAGTGGTTATAAGATCACTGTTTACTCATTTACGTTTCTAAAGGAGGTCATGAAGAAAAGGAAATACTCCATAAATACAAAATGTCTGACTTAGATCATATGTAATTTACAGTATACAGCTCCTGAAAAAGTAAAAAAAAAAAAAAGTGTATGTCGAATAGACTTGAACCTGTTTGTTTTTCCATGACCAGCTGTTTCAGCAAATTTAAGTTTGTCAGTGAAGATGTGCATGAAAAGTATCTGGGAAAAAGTGTTAATACTCAGAAGATACTATACTACAAGACGTTGCTTTCAAAAAAAGGAAAAATATTAAGAATGTATTCTAAGCAAATTATTCTTGAAAATGAAAATTACATTTTGAAATAATTTAACCTACTAAATATTCTATTGCTACTTAATCTACAGCGATGCATCATATGATTAAAGATCATCAGAAGTTTGTGATAAAAATGTTAATGTTCCATGAGTCTTGTTTTCAACATTGATGGTGTATTCATAATATGGATTTTTGGAATGTAAACTTTTAATTTATGCCAAAAAATAAAAATGAACACTTGGAAACGTGTGTTTTATCACTGGGGAATAAATAATGCTAATTGAAAAAGTTACTAAAGCTTTTAGACGATATACAGTGAAGTGAAAAATACAATATTTAGAAGTATGAAGTGGCATAAGATGTTATTATTTAAAGTTTGTCAAATTTTCACAGATTTACTGTACTTCAAAGTACTTAGTTACACACTACCACTGTGTATGTGTGTGTGTGCGACTGTGTGTGTGTCCTAAAGTCACGTCTGGCCACATTGATGGTAACAGAAGGGCTCCCCTGTGCTCCTCTTCCTTTTTCAAGCTGTCTCTTCATCCTCACCTCCGCTGCCTCTCACATACACAAACACAGAACTTCCCTCGCTGCTGGTTTCACCCATGCTCCCCCTGCACACAGAGATGTGAGCAGAAGGCCAGCTGATGGAGAAATATGTGTGTTTGTGTGTTGAGAGAGGCCAGAAGAGTGCACACATACATTATCTGACACACTAGGTCCACCTGTGTCTGCACTCTGTACACAGCCACGGCCACATACTCAGACCCTCTCACACCATCTGGGAGAAAAACAGTGTACGACTAACTTCATAGGCTTTTCACAGCATCATTCAACCAGTAAGTTAGTTTGGAAATATACTGTAAGAGGTTACAAACTCATTGTTCCGTTATCAATCCATAAAGACCCAGAACTATTTTTGCGGCAACTTCCAAATGAATTTCTCTCTACATCTAACCTTTCTTAAGTTATTTATCACCTTTTATTAAAATAGTATCCCCATATTTTGCATTGTATAGTGGAAATCTGCAGTGGTCCCTGGAGAAGTGGGTATACTCTCAATTTTTGTCTTCTTCTTCTTTTTTTTTTTTTTTAAAGTAGTCCATAAAAATGCCGTTTTAGAAACAGTGACATGCCAGACTACTCTATTTAGTTTACCCAAAAATCCATCAGTGGTATTTGCTCACTATGATAAGATTATCATGAATTGATCAGGGGCAGTTTGTAGGTATTATTGGCCACACAAGCAGCTGCATGAATGACAATGTATTCAACTTGAGGTAAACATAGGGTAACATTAGCCTTTCATAATGTTAGCCTACTCACACAGTTTAACTATTGGGACAAAATTTCTTCTCCTCTAAATGTGTAGTCATATGACCAGTAGTTTAACAGTGACTCATTCTGAAACCACCTTAAAACTTACCTCAGAATTATGTATTCCATGAAAGTAGAGTCTCTCAATATGTGTCACTCACTTGAAATATGTTTATTCTGCCTTTCTCATTTGCATTTCCAATAATTGCGCATCTTTCAACGTGACGTGCAGTGACCTGTCAATCAACTGGGGTGACACTGGCACCTGAGTTGTCCAATCACATTCCAGAGGTGGTCAGTGCTAGTTAGCAATATTTACATGACCCGCCCCACTCTGCCTCTGATTGGCTCATCAGTCCTCATGCCTAAAGTTCACCAATAATCAGTGAAGGTACCAAGTACTAGCTAATTAGAGGCAGAGTAGGGTGGGTCATCGCTTCATCCTAGGGGGAAAAAATGGGCAATTTGGCTCAGATACTACTGAATGGTGCATATTAGGGGGATTTAGAAGTGGGTGTACCCAATGCTGACTGAAAAATAAGTGGGTATACTCCGTATACTCCCATATACCCTGGACTACACCTCTGGAAATCAGGCCTTTCTCTATATTTCATTTACTGATCATGTAGATTTTCCTAAAAGCTCACAGTAACTCCAAAGGTTATTATTATATCAAAACAGAGAAAACAGGAGAGCAAGTGACTTTTTAAGCAAAATATGTCATTAGCTGGACATGAAGCAAGTGTCTACAACTACTGCCATTTGTCAAACTATGTGGGTTTTACTGGTGAATCAATTTTGTAGAAGATGATGGTGTTTCCACGGTCATTATGAAGCTTCTGATCATCCAAATGGGTCACATTTGGTGTCGCTGAAAAGTTGAGAAACTGAATTTTATCTGAATTTAAATGTATTGATGGCATTAGCGATTGAAAAGTTGTTAAATATTTTATATTATGAGAGGCTTTTGGATGTCATCGTCTATTAGCTAAATAAACCAAATGAAGGCCTTCCTGCACAGCAAAAAGAATTATAGCAACAAAATTAATGTAATCTTCTACACATACATACACATTAAAATACATGTTTTTTGAATTAATATGAATATTAAAATTAATTTGGATGACATCACATTTTTGAATAGTACCTGTAATGTAACTATGTATTTTCTCACTAACTAATTACAATTACATTTTGTCATTTAGTAACATAATACTATACAAGTGCATGTTTGTGATTAAGTGAAAAAACAAAAACTGTAATCACATTATGCATCTGAAAACAATGTGCGCAAATGACTGCACCTTTATGTGATGAAAGAATCAGATGATTTCCAATCCTTATAACCCTTTTTAATCTCCAAACTTAGAATCTACAAAGCCACAATCTCATCACCCTCGACTTTTATATTATTGAAGTCTTGTAATGTGCCAGCTGACCCTGCAACAAGCATCTCAGCAATTTCAGTAATGCATTGTCCCAACAGTCTGAGCCAAAAATGGCCACTGAACATTTTGGTTTACACCAGGCTGATCAGCTGTTGAGTAATCATTTCAGTCTTATGCTACACAGCTGTCTGATCCTTCCGGCTGTCAACAGTAATTAAGACAATGCAATGGAATAATACCAGAGGCTGAACCTACTCACATAAACCTGTCTACTCAGCTGCTCAAAAACCCCAAATGTTTGATCAAATAATAGAGGAAAGAAACACAACAATAATGATAAAACACTAAAAGATTTTCTGCATCACAAACTGCATTTTTAAGACTGATTCAGTCACACAAGGTATAACAATTACCCACTGATGAGTAAAAGGCCTGCACTGTACATTCCTCCATGGTAGAGAAGGTGCAAATGTATTTTCAATGTCCGCCCTCTAAGCAAAGAAAAACTGGACAAGCTAAAAACATGTTATGATGATAGTCAAAGTGACAAACTAAGGTACAATTTACACCTGGCGTTGAAACACAATCTGTATCCACATAAGTTATCCAGATGAGGAAACACATTATTGCATTTGACAGCATCTGCCTGACTACATTTGGATGTAGTCCAGCTCACGCTGTGTACAGATCCTGAGCCGGTGTAAATGTAGTCCCTGCAGTGTACTCACATCCATAACTACAACAATCTTCAACTCTGATGTGCAAATACCCCTGAGGACTCACATCACAGGTATGAGAATCTGATGAATATTTAAAGAACAAAATGGAAGATTCACATTCAGAAAAGTAAAGCATCTACATGTGGCTCCTCATAAGCCAAAGAAAATGAGAAAAGTGATAATAATGAGAATAATGGGAATAGTGAGAATAATTTGTCTATTTAAGGAGGTTGACAAGATAACTCTTTTACCATCTGGAATAGCAGCCAACAACACAAAACTCAACTTCAAACAATATAAATAAATAACCTGCTGACACTATAGCAAGATTTTTTAGCAAAAAAAAGACTGTGTTGCCACAATATCATGTTTTGCCAACACTTAAAATTTGTCAATTTTATATTTTCTCTAGAGGACATAGATCAGATCAAAAAAGAGGTTAAGGAGAACACATTAAAACACAAAGGCAAGAGAAGATTGTTTATTATGTGGATTAAAATCAGGTCTAAGAAGGGGTCTAAATGTGGGGTAAAGAGTATGTTTATATGGGACAGAATAGGACATGTCATGCATGCTGAGAATTAGACTGAAGTTTTAAAATCATGTCTGCCTCACTAAATAAACACACAGATTACTAGGCAGGTTATAGGTTAGGCCTTCAGCATGTGAGAGATGTTCTTTGACTGCAACTTTTCCAACTTCGGAGTTACATAAACCCATGGGGACAATTCTCACAGTTCTCATGGTCTTATGAGATAAGGTTTCCATCCACCTGTTTTATTTGCACATAAAAAAAACCCTGAGAAGACTGTAAAAACATCTTGATTTAATTTTTCCATATAGAGGCGAGGTGGAAAAGTAGGTGTATGGACTAACAGGTCTCATACTCTCATGATATACTACATCTAGTAAATGTTGAAAATCCACTTTAAACTGAGCTTATGTAATGCAATAGTTGATTAATTTTACATCCCATGAATGTAAATATGCATAAAACATTGTTGAGAAAGAGCTTGATAAGTGTTGATTATTATAAATCTTGGGCAGTTGAAATACGTTTACATCTCACTGGTGATACACGTGGATTAAGCTTACTATAACCTGCATCAACTCATTTAAATTGAAATGTAAGACATTGTCTCAATATGTGGGACATGGGACAAATACAGGGAAGTAGTGTGCTATTGTCATTGTATAATGGTAGAACTGCACAATATGGCAGCTAACTTCAATAAATAGAATAGAATAGAATAGAATAGAATAGAATAGAATAGAATAGAATAGAAATTATTGTCTATCCAAGTTGAAGGTTGCCTTTGGCCTCTCCAGTCCAGCGTAATAATGTAGAATTTCAAAACAATACTGAATCTGCTGAAGTGTGTTGACTCCATTAATTGCATTCAGGATAAATGGGCCCTGAAAAGCATTTTCTTTACAAGAGACGTTCTGTAGTGTCCTGACTCCTGATAGGAGCATCTCAAACTCATTGTAGAAGGGATGCACTGTGTGCTGTCACTGATAACTGACATTGTTTTCTTTTATATGGCTGTACTGCAAAGATCATCTAATGTTTTTTGTTCATGGTCTTCTATGTCCCTGCCTGATCAGCTTCTTTCGATTTACCATAGTTAAGGGTTTGTACCACTCAGTAATGTTAAAACCAAAGATGCTCTCTATTACAGTTAGACATCAACCTGTTCTCTGATAAAATGGTGTCTGGCTTTTTTACTCACTGGGAAACTCATTGTTTCAACATATAACATAGACTTTACAAGTCCACATTGCTTGATGTTTACTTATTTAAGTGAAGGTAAAAGAAATAATACTATCTCTATGACTGTCATTCACCCGTGTTCACAGTGGATGTTTTCCACAGGTAAGTCCACTCCACTGACAGTGAAGGTCTTCTTTTCCCCGCAGGACTCTCTCGGATATCAGCCTCCAAACTCTCGCGATGGTTGGCTTCTTAGCCAGCAGGGACTCACGGGATGTTGGAATGGGATGATGAGGGAGCTCAACAGTGGAGGATAACCGGAGGCTGGGCTGAAACGGTTAAAACGGGAGGACGAGGTGAGACGGAATGGCGTCTGTGTGTATGTGAGACAGAGACGGTCTCTGTCGGAGAGAGACAGAGGGAGAGACAGACAGACAGACACACAGACACACAGACAGAGAGAGAGAGAGAGAGAGAGAGAGAGCGTGCCCGTGTGTGCGCGTGACGGAGAGGAGAGGGTTGCCGTTTCTCTGGGTGACGTCACAACTTTTCCTGAAAGTCAAAACAACCGTTGGCTGCGGTAACGGCAGCCTGCGTCGCTTCTGGGAAATTTCGTTTGATGTGGCTTTAACCGATCACTTCTACACCGTTTACAGGCGACGGTTGGCCGGGGCTGGACGGTTTAGCTTAGCCTTACGTTTTGTTTGCCGATCAGCCTAGCTTAACGTCACTTAGCCCTCTGAGAAGGGAGGAAAAACATAACCTGAGCGGTTTATGCCCAGCAGGTGCACGGGAATCCCACCGCACCTGCCGCTACAGGTAAACACACCGGCTGCATTGTTTTGTCATTAACATAACTTTGTGTATGTCGTGATCCTGATAGCAAGGTGGGCGGGCCGGTATCTGACAGGTCACTTTGAAGTGATGCTGAGTGATTGTTTAGAGGTACAGATCCAGTACACTGTGTTTATCCAATGTCAAAAAGGAGTGGTGTGTATTCTCTGCGATCATGTTTGGTTTGTGCATGTTACCACTGTTATAATCGTCCTCTGAGGTTTCTGCCATGCTGCATGCAACATGCGTCAGTTTGACAGCCAGTGACGTAGATGATGCAGTGCTGCTGGGTGCTGCTCATTTGAGGACAGACAGAAATAATGTTGCACTATGACAACCGGTGTTATACACAACGTTAAAGCAACGGTCATACTGGTCGTTGGTGAATGAAGTCATCAGTAACGGCTATTTTCTGAAAGGCTGGACATGATGTGATTGGTCATATGTTTTCAACAGGGGTGGAAGAAGTAGGCTACTCCCATTCCTCACTTCAGTAAAAGTAGAAATATCAGACAGCATTAGTTACAAGTAATGTCCTTAAAGTATCTTAAGAGTAGACTGCATACATATTATCAGCAACATGTACTTAAAGATGTGAAAGGATTTAAGAGAATCTAACTGCAGAAATGGAATTTTATATTCATAATTGTGTCATCATTAGTATGTTTTCACATGAAAATGAGAATCATGTTATTCCCTAGCATGAGCTGGTTAAACCATGAACTGAATAGAAGATGGACACTACACACCTTCCTCCCACTGTGTCAAAATGAAACCAAAACCTGATGGTCATAAGAGCTGCCATCTTGCCTGTGTGATGCAGTTTGGAGGTAGAGTGTACGCAGTATAGACGGGGAACATGGCATGCTCTGAACAGCCAATTTCATCAGAAGTCTACCTGATTAACTCTACCTAAAAAGAGCAAAATCTAATTCACCAGAAATTCACTGGATGCTTACTGTAAGTTTAGCCTCATTGGATAGTGTGGAGGGGGTTGGATATATGAACTGTGTTGCAGCCAGCCACCAGAGCTAGGTTGAGATGTTTTGGTTTTATATCTCGAGTGTTTTGACAAAGTCCATCATAAACACATTCAGTGGTTCATAGAGAGCAAGTTGCCTTCACTGACTCAGCATGTTGTGTTGTCATACGACTACAGAAGATGCAAACTGATTTCCCTGAAAAGGAAATAGTATTTATGAACAAATTTTATGTACTACCTAAAAATTATTTATAAGTATATTTCTTAAGTGATTGTACAGAAGAATGCCATTGTCATCTAACTGTATGTCTAATCTATCAAAAATAAAATTACTCATTTTGGAAAATAGCAACTGTTCCACGTACTCCTTTCATCATTAACACAACAATAACAGCTTTTTTTAAGGATAAAAATGTCACAGCACAAAAGAAATAGAAAAATGCTGCACTGTTGGTTTGTAGATGGAGAGAAAATATGCCATTTTAAACCATGATATGACCAGATTTGTTTAAGCTTTAGTTGCTCTGTTTTCTAAATACGTGAATAATATACAACTCAAATTCCAAAAAAGTTTGAACATTAAGATGTAAGTAATAACACAATATGGTGGAGATCCCATAAGCCATTATTTTTGACAGAAGACCATAAAAACATATCAAATGTTTAAATTGAGAAAATGCTGGTTTTTAAGAAAAAGAAATGTTATTTTTGAATTTGATGGCAGCAACACATGTCTCTAAAAAGTTAGGGCAGGGCAATTCTTTAACACTGTGTAGCACCCCATCTTCCTTTCATAACCACCCATAAACATTTAGGAACTGAGGAAACCAGTTGCTGAAGTTTTGTGAAGCAAATGTTGTTCCATTCTTGTCTGATATTGGATTCTAGCTGCTCAACAGTCTTGAGTCTTCTTGAGGCTTCTACAGCAGGCAGGCCATTTCAGCACCAGGGCTATCCTATTACAAAGCCATGCAGTTTCATTAGGTAGTATGCAGTTTAAGATTGTCTTGGTGAAACTTGCTAGGCCTTCCCTGAAAAAGACACCTAGATGGGATCATATGTTGCTCTAAAACCTGTATAAACCTTTCAGCATTGATGGTGCCTTTCCAGATGTGTGAGGTACCTATTGCCTAGCCACTAATGCACCCCCATACCATCACAGATGCAGGCTTTTGAGCTGAATGCTGATAGCAGGCTGGATGGACCCTCTCCTCTTAAGTCTGCAGGACACGGCGTTCATGGTTTTCAAAAGGAATGTTACATTTTGATTAATCTGATCACAGAACAGTTTCCCACTCTGTCTCAGTCCATTGTAAATCAGCTTTGAACAACAAAACAAGACATCATAACACCCAGTACTAGGGCTGCACGATATTGGAAAAAAAACTGACATTGTGATTTTTTTTTTTAACCCTGTGATATATATTGCAATATGAAAAAATACTCAGGAGGATATAACAGTTGTGTGGTAAATGGTCAAACAAATTAGTTATGTTACCTCTCATTGTGGCAACAGGTGCAAGGTACTATCGACAAAGAACCCCTGTTTCAGTATCATCCATCTTGTAGCAAAATAATTCCAGATAACTGACGTTGCTTTTCTTTTTGGCACCAAGTCTTCATTTTTGGTGATTTTCTCTTGTTCATTGCTCATTTTTCAATGTTGTTACCAACGACTCACTCCATGTGCAGGTGTGTTGTCTGCTTTGGCAAACTCATTAAGAACGATTGTGATTGGTGGATCGCTGTGCACAGTGTGTGTCAGGTACCCAGGTTGAAATTAGATGAGAACACATTGAGTTCATTTGCCTCTTACATTGCAGGACCTGCAATGTGAGTATTGTGCACATGTACATCGCGGTGACGATGCTCAAACAATATATTGTGCAGCTCTATCCAGCAGTTCCACTAGATAAAACCCTGATATCAAAGTATTGTATATTTCCATGTAAACAGTAACTTGTAAGTACACTGCTGTGTCAGGGTTCGAAATGAGGTATGTGACTGAGGATAATGAGGCTCCTCCCAGTGCCCACCACCCACAGAATTCAAGTTGTTTCTGCCTGGATGCTGATTCAGTTTATCAATATGTACAATAGGATTAGCAGAATTAAAAACCCTTTTATACCAGCTGCCACTGGCTCTTTAAAAAACAATGTGATTCCTGTTTTGTAGTTACATTTACCATTACTTGTTGTCTGTAGAGTAGTTTGCACTTTAGTGATATGAACAATACAGGTCGATCCTGGATGATGTGCATGTTATTAGCTTGATCAACCATGTTATCTTTTATTTGATTCCCAAACCAGAGTGTTTAAAATGTTTAATGATTTTTTTTTTTTTTTTTTTTTTCAGAAAAGTTAACTTTCTGTTAGTTAAATTAGTAAGTAAGTGAATATATGTTTAGGTACACTAGTTGTTTATCTATTTTTGTTTTCATTTGTTCAGACTAATGATCACAGTAAGGTTTCTCTTGGACTTGAGGTTCTGCCAATAGCTGGCTTGTAGTAAGATAGAGGATTGTAGACTAAGTACTCCTTGGGTTTGTTTTCCACACAAATTGGGATGTGGAAAGGTGAAACAAGGTGAGATGTGCTAGCTCGAGTCCAAACAGTGCCCTTTTTTCTTTTTTGTAAGGGTGATTTTAGATAAAATAGTGAGACTTTAGGATACGTGATAGTGCGATGGTTGGTCCTCCAATTTTGTCCATAGGTGGCACCCCCTGAACCTCTCAAGGATTAGGATAAGCGTTTTGGGAAATTAATGAATGAATGTTGATACTTTACCACTAAAAGGACTCTTTGGCAAGTTTTATGAAAAATGACACTCACAAAATATGTAAGGACAGTGAAACAAAGTTAGCTGCAACCTGTTAAAATTGTATTTCCACAGTGTCTTTTAATGTAGGTATGGTGTTATATTTTTAGAAATCCTGATGAGTATCATCACTGTCCAGTTAAACGGCGTTTAACTGATGGCAGTTGGTGATGTTTATATGTTGATCTTAATAAATCAGCAAAACATCATACAATCCTTGCAAGAGCAAACTATTCTTGAAATCATCAAGAAACATTATATGTGATGACACCCGGTGTAACACAGTGAATTGAGTTTACAGTTTTGTGAAAAGTATGGTGTAAAATTAGAACATGGATTAATTTTGGCACACTCTGTAAATGCATTGACTACAGTTGGTATGAGTTACAGAGATACTAATTCAAGAATTGCAGGGGAATACCTGATCTGTATGGTCTATCTCTGTGTTTCTATGTTTCGATGCTCTGTATCTCTCTTTCTTTATTATTTTGTCTTTGCCTCCTCTCTGAATTAAATAAATGCTGTCTGGCCGGTGCTTCCCCTAGCATGGTTGGCTCACTGGTAGTGGACATCTCCATAGCAACAGCTGCCCTGGTGATGAGAGGTTGCCACTGTCAGGACACTCTGCTCCTCTTCTTCTCTGCTTCAGCCAGTAGATGTTAACAACATTCGGGACCCTATCACTAACACTGTGATCAGGGACACATTAGCCCTGATTAAGGATGAAGCTAAATGCAGCTGTAGTCACATACACTGAAGCATTAAATCATAATCCAGAATTTTGCAGTGTCTATAAAAGTTTTAACCCTTGTTTAAATGACACTTAAACTGTATTTACAACAATTCAGTTGGATATAACACTAAGTTCAGCTATTTAGAGAAGGATATCGAGAAATAAGGTAAAAGTCCACTGTGCACCAGAAGTAGCCTTTATTTCACTTTAATCAAAAGACACAACAGCCTTTATTTTTAGTACTGATTCATTTGACATTAACTTCTTGATTAGTTTTGGTGTGTTAATGTTTTAATTTTCATAATAGTAGGTTCAATTTCAATTGAAAGCCCAGAGATCTAAAATATATAATTAAAGAGAAAAGACTGTAAATGATTAAAATGTTTATTTGGTTGTGAAAATAGCTGCATATTAATTTTTATCTTGATTAACTCATCCATTACTCACTTCAGTTATCATCACTTTTGACTGATTTGAAGGCAGTTTTAGCCTAATAGACTACGTATTACGAAACCACGTACACCATCATAACTAGCATAACATAAATTCATGATGTTGTAGGAAGTGAAAATATAGATTTAAAAAAAAAGGGAAATCTAGCGCATTTCTTGTAAACTGGAAATAAAACATGTATTTGTGTGCGTTACCAAATTCTACCATTTATAAGCCAGTGAAAAAATGCTTGTGTCACCTGCAAGGATGTGTGTGTGAGTTTGTGGGTCTGTTCCAACCCTCGTTATGACGCTGCAGTCCCTCCAAATGTCGGCAGTAGTGCAGACAGTAGCTGATCTGAATACTGATTGCTAGAACTGCTAGCTTTGCTGCTGTAGTGCTAGTCTCCATTCAGGCTAAGCAGCGTAGTGTTGTTGCGCGTTGTGTAACAATGCTTGTAGTAGAGTGCATTTGAGGTGAACGCAGCAGCTATGCAGAGAGAGAGGAGGGAGGAGGGAGAGCGGGAGTGAGACAACAGAGAGGTGCAGAGATTTGGGCTGGGAGAAAGAGAGGTGGAGAAAGAGTGTGAGAGCATCCCTAACTGCCATCGTTTCTATTTATAGCCAAGCCCTACTCCACAGTCCTGAGATGCTCTCCCACCTCCCACATACCGACAGACAAATCAGCCTACACACATACACATTGACAAAATAATTTGACATGGAGGAATATAGCAAGCTAAGAAAGGTAGACCGACTTTAGCACACAGCACAAGCTGCCCACCCGAACAAAAAAAATGAATGGGATGTAGACCTGAGAGAGATATACATTTCTTCTGCAATCAAGGTCAGTTTTTGCATCATCAAGAGCTTGCAATAATTCTTCCTGTTTAGCACAGAGAATGAAAGGGATGAAAAGAGGAAGTGAGGAGGGGTTGTCCTCACAATAACTAGTTGTTTACCTTCTAGATTGTATAAAGGGCTTTGGAGGGAAACAGTGGAGAGGGGGAGCAGCAGAGGAGGAGAAAAGTTCTCTTTTTAAAACATTTTTGTCTTTCTCCTTTCCCTTCTTTCTAGGCTGAGTCACTGCTGGTGAAGAGGAAGGTCTGGAGAGGGAACGAGTGAGGAGGAGGAGGAGGTGGAGGAGGAGGGGGAGAAGAAGAAGGGAAGGAGGCAGGGAGATAAGCCACAACAGGAAGCAAAACGACACGCAAAACACACACACACTGCGTGTTTGTGTGTGTGTCTGAGAGAGAGACTGCGCGAGTGAGCGAGCGAACGAGAGGGTGAACGGGAAAGGAAGGGAGGGAGAGTGACGCGGAGGCTGGGAGAGCCGGCCCCCCCTCTCCTCCTCTCCCTCTCTTTCTCTCCTCTCCTCCTCTCCTCTCCTCCCCTCCTCCCTCTCTCTCTCTGTGGAGCAGGCGTGTAGCGGCATCAGACTCGGCGTGAAGGAACCATGAGCGATGTCACCATCGTTAGAGAGGGATGGCTCCAGAAACGGGGTAAGTACATCCAGTACCTCTCTTCTTCTACTCTCCTACTCTCTGTTCTCCCCTTTTTTTCTTTTTCTTCTTCTTCTGTCTCTTGTCTAGACTGAGGGCCTGGCCGTGCCTGTCCACATGTGCTGGTGGGAGGATGTGTTTGCGATTAAGTGTGTGTGTATGTGTGTGATCACATGGATGTCTGATTACTTGGTGTGCGAGTGTTCAGCAACACATGTGTGTCTTTACCCCACAGGGATGTGTCTTTTTATTATAAGCTTGGCTGGCTATTTGTTTGCTAAGCCTCTATCTGCCTTAGTCAGGTAGTGACAGAGAAGAGTGTGTGCACAAATTTGTATGCACAAGTGTGTATGTGTATGCAGTTAATAACATCCAGGTCCATAGTAACACTGCTGGTGCATAATCCACTGTCAGGCCAGCATGCCTACTACTCTGTGAAATCAAGTTAATTCTGCCTGTCTTTGAGCTATTATTAAAAGCTGTAGTGTCCTAACATCTTGAATGGTGTCACCAAGGCAAGTCATATGACATGAGGTTGAGGGGTTGGTTGGGGTGGAGTCGAGGGGTGTAGTGATAATACATCCTGTTTACAACCTCACTGAATGAGAAAAAGAAGAAAGAGGGAGTAGAAGAGGATGTTGCAAAGCTGTTACTTCCCTTTTCTCAGAAATTCTTTTATTTTGTTTAGCCATTGTTGTCGCAACAGGTTAAGTGTATGCAACAGTGACTAATTAACCAAAAAATAATTAATAAAGTAGTAATGGCTGCCTGGACACCTTGGAACACAAGTTTGCCTCTAACATAATGGAGATTGACACTAAAACTTCTTGGGGTAATGTGTGTACTGATTCCACTAATGTGCATGCATGTGTTTTAGGAAGTCTCATAGGAGGAACAAGGGGGATTTCCAGACTTTTAGGCCAATAAGCATCATCTTCTTGACTCTGTGATGGTGTCTAGGAATGTGTAAAACAAACTGAACAGGAAGTGACATGGTTACATAACAGACAACAGACTTCTGGGTAATGTAGGCTAGCCCTCTGGTACATGAGGGTAACAGGTTGGACAACAGAATGCTCCTCCATACTTTACTTAAACAAGTGGAAGGTCTGTTTGATACAGTCACACACATACACACTTCATACTGCTGAAGTAGAGGGGAAGGTCTGTGTGTGTGTCTGTGAATGCCAGCATGCCAGTGTGATTCTCAGACAGTCGTCTGTGCATATAAAGAGGAACACATCGCCCCCAGTCACGACGCAGCTCTACCAGTTTGTGTGTGAGGGAGATAGAGATAAAGGTAGGGGTGGGGAGGTTGTTTGTGTCATGAATGTGAATGTTTGTCTGCATCATATGCTAAATCTAAGTTTGTATTTGCATGTGTGTGTATGTGTGTGTGGAGAAGAGCAAGGTCGGGGTGCTGACTCACTGTCCAGGTCGTGATACAGCAAAGACTGCAGTCTTAGTCATTAAACAGCTTCTACACAAACAAAAAAGTGAACAAGAGAGACAGAGAAAAAGAGGTAGTGTAACCTCTACATCAACATGTGTACACACACACACACACACACGCGCACCCTTTTGTACTAATTGGATTATGTTTGGTTGTGTTTTTATAG
This sequence comes from Sphaeramia orbicularis, assembly GCF_902148855.1. NCBI lineage: Eukaryota > Metazoa > Chordata > Actinopteri > Kurtiformes > Apogonidae > Sphaeramia > Sphaeramia orbicularis. The sequence continues at coordinate 29,020,878 of NC_043971.1, read as the reverse complement.
TGCTGAAAGCCTTGTACTTTCTAATTTTTATACTAGGTATGGCACTGTCAAGCTTTGAATAGAACAACATGAAGGCAGAAATGGAGAAAGAGGAAATAAAGAAAAACCAGAAGGTTAGAGACTGCAAAAATAGAGAACAAAAATGAGGGTGAAAGAAAGCAGTGTAGCATATTTGTGATTGAAAGAGAGCAGTTCATGTAAGGTGAAGTTAATCATAACAAATTATTTCAAACACGCAGACACACAGATGTTTGGGGTGTAGCTAAATATCTGCTCAGAGTTCTTGTGGATTGTTTATGAACATAAGATGAGTTGATGACGTGCAGCATCTGATGCTCTTTTATGTCATTAATGAAAATTGTATGAAAGTAGTGTCTTTACTCTTGTTTAATTCTTACATGCAGATAAAGTATTTTGCTGTGACACAGGGTTTGTGCGGTAATCTTTTTTTTTTTTTCGTTTTCAGTTAATTCAATCCCTTCTATATGGTCTTTACTTTGATAGCTGATTCAATGCCAAACAGTAATTGTAGTTGGATATAAGGAGACTAGAAAAGGAACAGTTTCCAACCTTGTACAAAGAAAATCTTTAAATGTACGTTATCATGTCAAATACTATGGTTTTCCTTTATGGATGTTGTAATAGAAGATAAATATCAACGGTATTGTAAATTCTATACTCATACACACACATTCTGGTGTGACCATCTCAGGGCCTACTGAATACTCTTATACACATTATACTGTTATAAGGATGTGTAGGGATGTCTTTTTGTTAAGGAGTCCTTGACTATGTTCACTGCTCTTTGCACATTTTCTGAATCAGGGGTATGTGTGTTTGAGTTTGTGTGTGTGACTGTTGTTTGACAAGTCAATAACCATTAGAATAATTGGTCAAACATGACACATGTGACAATACAAAACACACACACACACATATTTACACCCGGTAGACTTGATGATCAGCTTACACGTGTCAGTGGATGCTGATCAATGGTCATGTAGTTTTTGGTCCTTTGGAAGAATGTTTGACAGCATCAGCTCTTGCAGCTAGTTTTAAAAGAGTTTTTACAGAACCAACATAGAAATTGAAGAAATGAGAAAGGAAAAATATAATAATCAGTGCTGTCAAATGATTAAAATTTTTAATCAGATTAATTACAGGGTTGCTGTGGATTAACTTTGATTAATCATGATTAAATATCAGTATTTTTTTCACAACTGTTCCATCTTGGGGTTTTTTTGTATTCATATTTCCATCCAGAGGGCCAATGTGCTGTTCAGCATCTTCCATCTTTATGGTTGGTTCTGCTGCCTGTCACTACCAGATCAACTGCCCATTTGTTCATGCGCGACTCTAACTCTACTCAGACAAACTGCCCTAAATGCATTGGCAGAGACGTTCAGAATAATTCTGTGCTGCAGATGGGTTAATTGCGTTAAAACTTTTAATCAGATTAATCATGATGATGGATTAATCCGCGTTAATGCATTAATTTTGACAGCCCTAATAATAATAGATAGTTTTATGATGCTTTTACAACAGTGTTTTCTTGGAATGTTTAAGCCAGTAAAAACCATTCTGAATTGAATTGATTTGAATTTAGTTGAACTGAAATGAATTGAGTTGAATAATTGCTTTTCGTGTCTCTTGTATTTCTTCTTTCCTTCTTTTTTTCATATTCCCCATTTCCCTTCCTAATGTAGCGTGAAAAATCATCTCTGTCTGCTGCGTATGAGGTCAATTTCCTTATCATCACATCATATCATCATCTTGGAACAGAAGGGCATAACTCGAGAACAGCACCTCTTTAAAGTACACCATGTCCTCAGATGACCGAGCCTTTCAGTGCTTTCTACTGTAGCATGGTCATAAAGTCATTCCCTCTTTCCTTCACTTATTAAAGCTGAGAGCAAAATCCACCCACTGGTTGTATTTATGAATCTGAACAAATAACGAACAGTGGATGTATATCACCATCCCTGAATTAGTTATTAATCAGGTCACAGCTCATGTGTTTCTACTGCCTAAGCAAGAATTTGATGGTTTGATGAAACTAATTTTCATTTCACCAGTATGGTGAATTTGCACTGTAAAGCCAGAATCTAAAGTGAATTTGAGTTCATTTTGCACTCAGACCAGGAGTTTACCTTCTGTCAGCCCATGTGAGGCCACAGAGGTCACAGTCAGCTGCTGTAGTCAAAGATATTGTTACCTCCACCAGCATCAGCCCACACAGCAGTCAGCACAACAGATGGCCAGGAGGGAGGAGAGGAGGAGAGGGACACAGAGTGAGACAGGGAGAGCACCATCATCTTTTCTGACATGTCCTAGACCCAGGGTGATACTCTTCAAAGCGACTAATGAGATGACATATACTGTGGTTACGTCAAAGAGGACGGACTCGTCTGTACACTGTTGTGTTTCAAATTGTGTGCAGGGGAGTTCATAAAATAATAATTACAGGTTTAGTTCAGTTAAAATGATAAGCAAGTAAGACATAGATATTAACATTTATTGGATAAAAATTGTTTGGAAAATGGACTTCTACTTTTTTTTTCTGTGAAATGCAATTAGTTTAGACTTTTTCTGAAATTCTCAGAGGAAGAATTGCAGATGACAACTAAAGGTCTGGTGTGCAGTAGTTTTCTTGGCATCATTGGGCCAAAAATTCCTCCTTTACCTTTCAACATATTATAATTCAGGTGGTCTGACAGGAAGATTGTGCACCCTGACTTGGCTCTGTTTACAGGCTGTAGAGAACTCTACTCCTTGATGGAAGACTGTGGCTAATCCCAGGTGTTTTCGACAGCTTTAATTACCAAACACTTTTACGGTTCTGTCAGAGGTGACTCTACACGCTACTCTGTGGTTTAATATAGACACAACATGACAGCTCCCTTAACCACGATATTTTGGGTTCACTTTCAATGGCATGAAGTGTCATTACGTTGAGTGTTTTGATTTGGACAGAGAAGAGATAGCTGCCAAAGGAAGCTGTGTATTGTCAAACCTGATTTCCCCCGGTTTCCTCCTCCTTTAGCTTTTAAGAGGTTGTCTAGGCCTAGATATGATTATTTATTGGCCATGATACACTATTAGATTACATTGATTTTCTAGATTATATTTTTCAGTGGCATGGTACATTATGTTCCACTTCTGTTTAAAAGTCCAATATGCAATTTCTGCACATGTATGTACATTTACATGAAGTTTGTGTTTCCCATCTTGTGCTGGTAACCAGTCATTTGTTGATTTTTATCAAGTTGGACAATGTTGTCACTATAGTGGGGCAGAAGAGAAGCAATGAATAACTTAGGAGCAAGCATAAAGAACACATGAAAAACACTTTAGTCCACAGTATACAGGCTGTTACCATGGATGTAAGGAACTGAGATGGTTGTTAGCTTTGAAATTTAGTCAGCTAAGTGCAATGAACAGCCTGGTCACAGCACAAAACAGACTCCAGCAAATTTTACATAAACACTAGAGCATGTACCTATCTTACATATTGAACCGTTAAACTTGTTTAGATCCTACATTTAGACCATGTAGCATCCACACCCCAATTTGGGTCTGAAGGCTGATCTTCATTCAAGTTTCAGATTCATTGGAGGCTTCATTACAGTTTTTAAGTGTCTTCCTTTTAAAAATCAACCAATGTGTCTGATCTGATCTGATCTGATCTGTCAATCTGATGATAGATGTCAGTCTGAAATGCAAATCGGCACAACCTCTATGGAACTGTCCTTTTTTTAGATTTCCTGCTACTCTCCATTGTATGCATCCCCACAACGTTATCCAATCGTGTGTGTGCTATATTGTACAACAGACTTCTGTGGGGTTCATTAGGTGCAGTGCAGTGAGGCGGCCATCTTGGATCAGTGAGTTCAGTGAGTTCAGTGTTGCTGGAGGCTGGCTGGCTGGATCAGGTGGCAGTGCCAGATCTCTGATATCAATCACCAGCCGCTGCTGCTGCCGCTGCCGCCGCCGCCACTGTCTGCTGTGTCGCCCTTCTTCTCTCCTCTGCTCTCCTCCACTCCTCCTCCTTCCTGTCTGTGCTGTGCCTTAGAACCTGTCACCACAACTCACCCCTTTTTATAATTCACACACTTGTACTGTCCCTATATCCCTTTCCATCTTGCTGTACTCCTTTTTCTATCCCCTTCTCCCTAACTCCCATGTATATACAGGGCAGCAGCAGACAGGCAGACAATACAGGCTTTGTTATGAATGGCATCCTCTTGCACATCCGGAGGAAGTGTACGCTCCAATGTGGCTTTACAAACTGTCTCCATTGTCCTAAGAATGACTCACTCTACACTGCAGAGAATGGCAGTCAGCCAGACAGTCAGACAGACCGATAGCACAGCGCAAACAGACAGACTGGTCTGCAGAGCCTACAGACAAACAGCACAGGAAAGACAGGCAGAAAGACAGATAGTATGTGACAGATACAGGCAGCATACAACAGAGGCAGAAAACCTCCCAGTACAGAGGAGACTTGTAACTAGCAGGTACAGACAGCCGATCAGATACAGATGGGTACCAAATAAAGACAGGAAGCAGAGAGAGTGTCACCTATGTTTTTACTCAAAATGCAAAGTTTTTGTTTCATGAAGTTATAAAGTAAAAAACGAAATAGAAAATAAGCTGACAATTAAAGAAGCACCTGTCAAGTAATTTAGGAAATAAAAGCTGACTCATCTAGTGTAGTCACAAATTAAAACTGGTATTTTCCCATAAGAAATGTAAATGTTACTACTTGGAGAATTTCTTTACTCTGTGGAGAAAAGACTTCAAAATCTAAACAGATTCAGAGAAAGCTTAACTCGCCATATAAAAAATAAAAATGTCCGTACTCTTATACTCTGTTACTCAACAGGTAGGTTCAGTAGCTCTTTTGGGGTTGCCCCTTGGGTTACCAGGTAAAGTGTGTTCCATATCAGACCTTACAGCAGCAGTCCAGGGTCAGTTCCAGCTTGGGCCACGTATGCCCCCCCCCCTTCTGTCTTTACACTGTGACTGTGCAAAATAAAGCACAAATCCCCCAAAAATAGTTGCTTCAGTGTCTTCCTATTTCATTTCCTGTTATTTAATACTAGAAAATGTCGAGAGGATTGCTGACTCATAGACCTTATTTTCATTATAATAGCAATAGGCACATAAATTCTATGAACATCACTAAAGACCCAAATGTAGTGAATAAGAAATATTACATTATTTACATGTACATTCAGTAAGTGCACATTTGTAGTCCTATCAGATAAATCTTCAGCTAGCTGTTGGCTTTTCTCACATTAAGTGATGTGAATTTGATGGCAAATCTGAGCTTTGTATTTTAGTTTGTCATATCATCATTTCAATATTGAACAATGTTGCTTCACATTGCTGACTATCCTTACTTTATGTTGGCCGTTAGACAGTGAGTAAAGGCAAATGAAGAGATAGTTTTTACATTTCTGCCTTGACATTGAATTATACCTTCATTATGTTTACTTTCTATTTTTTATTGTAACATTTGCTTGGCTATTAGAGTCACTAAAACTATAAATTATACCAGATATAGCAAAAAATACAAACTCTATGTAAGATAGGCAGCATCACCCACTTACGCAACTTAACATTATGTTGTGTTTCACAGCTTGAAGCTTTCCTTAGACTGCTGAACTAAATGGCCTGAAGCTGTGTAACTCAGCAAACTCAGGTCAGTCAATAAGATCAGTGTAAGCGGTGGAAAGAATCCTTGTAAAGGCCACGCAAACAGAGGGATGGATTAATGGATGGGTGAGTGAATGAACTGATGTAGATAGAGGAAGTCATGGATTAATGAATGAATGGATCAATGAATGGAGTGCTGATCACTGCAGAGGAAAAATGTGTATAGATGAAGAGAGAAGGGGTGAAGGAAGGTGAGGTTGAGTAATGGGATTAGTTTGTAGCTCGGAGTCATCAAAATGCTGACCTCAAACATTTTATTACAGTCTGTCTGCATGTGTGTGCATTTAGACAGACACAACTTTACATTAGACTGTTAATTGAGTAATTACATTTATTGTCACATGTACTTACTGCGACTGTTTAAAATGATCATACTGGTGACAAAAGCTACGTATAAAGGCTGTCACCGAGGAGACTACAGGGGTCGTGATTAGTCTGACATCTTGAGGTGTTCTTAGGTTGCTTTGAGTAGGCTCTGGGCTGATTAGAGGAGGCAGGTTAGAGTGGGGGTTGCTTTGGCTGTTTTAAGCCAACAGATTAGTGCCTAGTGGCTAACAGCTAGTGTAAGTGTTGGCTGGCAGGAGGAGGGCTCCAGAGAGTGACCATTTGGCCATCTATTGCCACTTCTCTTTTCTTTGGACAGTCAAGCTCTTTAAGGCTATGAAACACTGATCATATTTTCTCCCACAGGAATTTTTTTATAAACTGTGAAATAATACTGTGTTTATCTGTGAAGACCTCTTTATAATGAGAAAACTCTAAACTGCTGTTTCTCACTGACATCAACTATTGTCTGGCTCTAGATAATAAAATATATTCTCCTTATGGTACAGCATGGTCTCAAAATATGTTTTATAGTGAATTGTCAGGCTAAAAAAAGTTGAAAGTAGGAGAAATAGTTGATGAGTTATTTCTTTTTCTAGCTTTTTCAGGTTTTGTGGATTTGTCAGCGGATTATTGATCATTATTTTTCATCTTTTTCTTCATCAGTTATGATTAATTTATATGCTTAACATTAATCTTGCTGGGGAGTAACTGTAAGGGATGCGGTGTCTTGCATGTTTGCATGTGAAATGTTCTGATGACCAGAGACAACCATACCACACATAATGGTACACAGTGGTTTACATGTTGTTGCCACGAGAAACTGAGAAACCATTACTGTGCTGCATCAAAGTGTTATCCTTGATGCATTTCTTTTCACTCTACTCCTTTGGTAAACAACTTTGTGGTGCTCAGTATCTTCAACCCAGTAACGTTTTCACAGACCTGTATATGAGGGTTTTCTCTTTTACCGGGGTTATTCAGGACATTCTCCCCTCACTTTTCACTTACTTCACTGTTTGTTTGACTCTCATGAGAAGGGACCACAAGCAGTTACACAGGCTCTGCAGAGACAGACTCTCTGGTCTTGTGTGAAAAGATGCAGGCATATTGGGCATTTTCCAAGTTGGACCAAGTTGTCGAGTGTCAAAACATGAACGAATAGTGTTGTATTGTTTTCTCATTTCTTAAGTATACTTCAATTAAAATATTCGCAGTGGAAACCTTGTGTAGGTAACTATGTTATTTAATGATTACTTTAAAGCAGCATCTAACACTAGTGAACACAGGTATGTCATCTTGGTACACTTGGCTGTTATGCCTGACTTAATAGTTGAGCTGCATGCTGATGTCATAGTGGTCAGGTTAAAGGGACAGTCAGTCTATTTATATCTTCCCACCTGTAATCTGTCTTTGACAGGATTAACTCAGCTACTAGCTTTTCGCCTGCCGTGCCACACAGTTACACAGAAAATGTTAGCCCTGAATAAAAACATGCATTCATAAAAATGTACAATGAATATAGTGTATGCAAAGTATGCAAGGCACAAGAGCGTACAAAATGTGACCAACGTTAGGATGTTCTCGGAAAGAGAGGACAAATGTTTATGCCAGTGAATGTGGTGCCATTTAGCATATAGTATATGCGGTTTTTTGGTTGGTTTTTTTTTTTTTTTTTTTCATATTTTTGTACAAGAATATGTGTTTGTGTGCATGAGTTTGTCTCACAGGATCTCAGTTATTTAGCATGATAAAAACAGAAAGGAAAAAGAGACCAAACAGTGGCAGGATTTTTCATCTTCCCTCAGCCTCCTCCATCTCTGGTTGCCAATCTCCAGTCATTAATTAGCTGCCCATGATAAAATTCCCCATTCCCAATCTGACACTAGTGTAGTGCAGTGGACGGCAGTGGTAATCATGTCAGCGAGGCTTGGCTCAGTGTTCTGAGGGGGCTAAATGTCCCCCATATGGTCCACTGGCTGGGGCCCACTCCTCACCAAGCACTCATTAAACTAGTGCTAAATATACCAAGGTAAAGTGGGATACACACACACACACACTAATGCATACACTCAGCTGTAAGAAACAAATCAAAACATCTTACAGGGGATTGGGCGCAAAGGGACAGGAAGAGAAGGAGGTGGTGTTTTTTTTCTGAGTGTGTGTGTTTGTGTTTTGGGGGTCTGATGCTGTACAATTGTTGACTTGCCATCTGTCATGAAGAAAGGAGTTCTATCTCTGTGCATGCATGTGTATACAGAGGAAAGATGAGACAGAAAAGAAAGGAAGAAACAGTGAGTGAGGTGCAGATGTCTCATAGTAAAGCGGCTGGAACATGAGGTTCAACGGCAGACTGCTGTATGAGAGGAGGTGGAGGGGGAGAACAGAGAAGAAAAGAAGACGAACATCTGCCATTTTCAGATATTGCTCCGTGGTTTGAGTGTTCCTGCACAATATCTTGAGTTTGAATAGATCTGGGAGATGGACTGCTCATTAAGTATCTTGCAGTGCTCAGCAGGCACATTCAGAGGACCAGTATTATAGGGCCATATAGTCCTCAGTATATTGCAAACAAAGACAGGGATTTATTTTGCTCTTAAAAGGTAACGTGTTTGATGCCCATTATGAATTAACAGTAGCAATAGGAATTAAACCTACCCGGCTACTGCTAAACCTAAACTGGATCTGAACTTTGCCACTGAGGGGTGTTTCAGTGCTGCTTCTGGTTTCAAGCTTAGAGAGAAAAAAAAAAATCAAAATTGACCATGCAAAAAATATTGCCCCATAATTTTAAATTCATTCATTATTGACTTTCACCAGGAAGTATTTATTTGGAAGAAAATGTTGTTGACTGTGTTGATGTTTTTCTGCACACTACTTGACTCAGTTCTTAGATGGCGTTCTGATTCTCAGTTAATGTTTTTGGCTGCATGTCATTTAGAGCAACACATTCTATACTGATCCAAAGAGCAGCAGCTCTAAAGTAGGGAAGAAGATGATTTGGTTCAGATGGTGAGAGTAAAAAAACAACCTTAAGTTCATACATCAGCACCACAAATAAAAGTATAACAACCTACCTAACAAGTTTAAAGTCAGTCTGACACATTCCTGTTTTTATTCCTATTTATACACATCAGTAATCACCTTTGACTGGTGCAATGATTACATACTCAGTCCCAGTTACACTTTATCTATTAAGAATAAATCACATTGTCACAATTATTTTACGAGAAGAGGTAAAAATATGTTATTTCAACTTTATGCCCAACAGTGTAGTTGATAAAAATTATTTTAAACATGATCAAGACTGATGGACAGACAGACAGACAGACAGACAGACAGATAGACAGATCGATCGATCGATCGTTAGATAGATAGATAGATAGATAGATAGATAGACAGATAGATAGATAGATAGATAGATAGATAGATAGATAGATAGATAGATAGATGGATGGATGGATGGATGGATGGATGGATGGATGGATGGATGGATGGATGGATGGATGGATGGATGGATGGATGGATGGATGGATAGATAGATAGATAGATAGATAGATAGATAGATAGATAGATAGATAGATAGATAGATAGATAGATAGATAGATAGATAGGTAGGTAGGTAGGTAGGTAGGTAGGTAGGTAGGTAGGTAGGTAGGTAGGTAGGTAGGTAGGTAGGTAGGTAGGTAGATAGATAGATAGATAGATAGATAGATAGATAGATAGATAGATAGATAGATAGATAGATAGATGGGCAAACTTTATAGAGAGAGCATCTAAAAAAAAATGTAAGGTGACTAATGGATATAACTGTCTGTCACCTTGACGTGGGTCAAAAATAAAAATGGCCACTCACACATTCACATGCGATGCCTCTATTTCAGTGCCTTGACATTGTGAGTACCTGTTTTATAAACCAAGATACAGACATCATTTTAACACCCCCGATTCCTCCTGAGCAAATCGGAGTACAATACACTGCTGCAGACATAAGCAGCTTGAATGCAGCATGATGGACAAATGGGCATGTGCAGCACTTGTGCAGGTGGAGAGAGACAGACAGGTAGACAAGCAGGACAGAGGGGGAAGGAGAGCAGCAGTTAGTGAGGTTGAGAGCACTTAGTGTCGGCCCCTCTGTACAACACATGAATGGAGCCTTTAGAACGGGGCACGGCTGGGCAGGTCCTATTGCCTGCCTGCCTGTATGTGTGTGTATGTGTGTGTGTGTGTGTGTGTGTGTGTGTATGTATGTGTGTAGGGGTGTTGGGGACAGGGGTTGCACTTGACAGTACTTGGAGTATAGTGCTTGATTGTTTACTTTTGCCTGCTGCGCTCAGCTATTGTGCTGGTGTGTATGTGAGTGTTTATCAGTGTGTGGGAAGTATATTGTGTGAGTGTGTGTGTGTGTGTGTGTGAGTATAAGTTTACAGGCAGAGAGGTAGCTATACAGCACAATGCTTCACTCCTGCTCAAGGAAAGAGGGTGGTGGAGGGGGCTTCACAAAAGTCCAGGGTGGTGGGGGTTAGGGTGGGGTGGGGGTGGACTTAAGTTGTACACACACAAGCATGCACGCGTAACACCAGCTGCCGCTCACAGCCCCAGCCCAGCATTTCTGAATTAATAATACACACCCAACCACTCTGGAATAATAGCGACTTATATGCACACAACACACACACACTTACATACACAAAGCTTTGCACCTGTTCACCACTGCTCAGCTAGACAGGATAAGGTCCCACCCAGCCTGTTTTAAAGACTCATGTACACACACATACACACTGCCTGTTGTAGGCAACAGTTGGACAGCTGTGTCTGTCTCCTGACCCTCCCCTCCTTATTCTGATTGACAGGTACTCTCAGTGACTGATTGGTTCAAGGGCTTTACTCCTAGTTGGGGATTGGATATTTTTTTACATCCTATGTGTGAAAATAAATGGAACTGGAATTTGAATATGAATGTCAGATTTCAATAGAAACCTTAGAGTAGACCACTCTGTCTTTGTGAATATGCACACACAATATGAATACTAAAATTGACTGATGAAAAAATATAATAATGACTCCTTAAATTGTGATATACATTTTTCTTTAGCATTTTGGGTTTACATTGTCAGCTAAAACACTTACAAAAATGTTTCAATGGTGATTTACTAAATTTACATAGCTTGATGTTGAATAATAATTTTATTATATTCATTATAATCAGTTCTACTTCTAGATTTCTTAAATGTGCTGCCATAAAAACGTTTAAAACCACAAATTCTCCAACTCTCATTCTGCACTGTTACACCAAAAATCAGCCTTTACACTCAGAAATGCATTAACCCCTAAAGACCCAAACAGCCACCGACTAAAACCATCTACTGGTCTAAAATGTTTAATTAGGCCTACTTCCGATCCACTAAATCTATTAATACTTTGAAATATTCATTTTCTGAACCCGCTTTATCCTCACTAGGGTCACGGGGGTCGCTTGGAGCCTATCCCAGCTACATAGGGGCGAAGGCGGGGTACACCCTGGACAAGTCGCCAGTTCATCGCAGGGCTGAACATATGGAGACAAACAATCACTCTCACATTCACACCTATGGGCAATTTAGATTAACCAATTAACCTATTAGTGCATGTTTTTGGATTGTGGGAGGAAGCCGGAGTACCCGGAGAGAACCCACGCAGACACGGGGAAACTCCACGCAAACTCCACACAGAAAGGTCCCACCCCCCGTCGACTGGTGTTGGAATTGAACCCAGGACCTTCTTGCTGTGAGGCATGAGTGCTAACCACTGCACCACCGTGTCGCCCGCTACTTTGAAATAATTGTTGTAAAATGCAGTGTGTCATCTTTTCATGGTCATCAGATATGACCCATTTGGACGTTCAGTGGCTCCATAGTGAACATGGAAACACTGTCATCTTCTACAGTATTGATTCACTGGTAAAACCCATGGAGGCTGGATTAATGACAGTGAATGGAGACACTTGTTTTACATTCAGTTATTGATATCTTTACTGAAAAGGTCATTTTTACTTCAGTTTTCTCAGTTTTTGTTACAATAACCCTAGACTTTAATCTGAGTTGTTATTAACATCTACATGGTCAGTAAAATAAATATAGGAAAATACATGATTTTCTCTAAAAAAAAAAAAAAAAAAAAAGCAAAATACAGAGGATAATATTAGAATAAATGGTGATGAATCACCTAAGAAAGGTTAAATAGAGAAAAATTCATTTTGGAATTTACACAAAAGTCACACTGGGTCTTTATGGGTTAATGAAATAATGTGTTTAACATTTTTATCATAACATTTTTGGCCAGTCTTACTGAAAAATACAGGCCAGACAATTTTAAGAGTGATATGAATTATAAGTCTGTCAGTATTTTGGAAAAATGAACTCTTAATATAGATGTCAGAGATGGTTGATAAATGGAGGAATCAGTGATGTCAACAGACAACACCATCCAAAGGAGAGAACAGAAAGAGGCAATATACAGCAATCAGGGCAATTTGATTAGCCTGCTCATTGGCTGTGTGTGCTTTCCTAATCGCATTGGATCCACTGCATTCTGAACACAAGCACCATGGCATTCCTAATGTTATTGTTTTTTTCAATGGAGGGGTTTTATGTGCTGGTTAGCTTTGATTGTATTTTTACCTTCATGACGTGCTAGGCCTATATGACATCCAAACACATCAGTCTTTCTGCTACCATAAGTGCAGTGGCTGGTCATGGCTGCATAGTGGTGTGTGGTGTGTGGTTGCATGTGAATGTATGATAACAAAGAGTTATAGAGCTTTACAGAGTTTTACATTGTCTTAACAGGGTTTTGCTGTATTCTACGCATGAACCCGACACCATTTGAACACCATTCAAGCCTCCTGGGCTGGTTCATAGGTGTTTTTGTAAGGGATTGGGTCAGCCATTATCATCACTGCTGTACTTTTAGGTGTTACAGGCTGTCATTTCTGTTCTGTTTTGTTTTATTTTGACTTATTGAATCCCTGTTTTATAGATTGGGATAAATGAGAATAAGACCGGTGTGAAGAATCGCTGGTGTGAATAAGTAAAGATTTAGTTCTTGAATGTTTTCTTTGAACTTCCTGAAGGCTGAAACATTGTCATATATTGTACAGAAGGTCAAACTGGGCCCAGGTGTGTCTGCTGCCACAAGCGCAGTTCAACTTCAGAAGAAATAATATTCAGAACACAAAGCAGCACACCAGCAGACAGGCAGAAGGGCTTTCACTAGATCATTTGAATGATATTGTTGGTAAGAAAGCTGTCTTTTTTCCACACTTCCAACTTTAACAACCTCTGTAGGCTTTTTATTCTCCAGTGTTACATGCTTTCCCTTTTTTTCTATGGCAGAGAAAACTCACCAGATTTGGATTTACTCATAGTCACAATCTGCTTGTGGGATCGTTAATTAAAAATTGTGAAAAGTATGTCTGCAGACATTGTCTAATATTGTCTGTCAGATAAAAGAAAAATAACAAAAAAACTAACACTAAACACTAGCCAACAAATACAGTACCTCTTTAAACTGTTTTTAATTTGTGAATTCTGAAGAGAAACTTTATCCTTTTTTCTGTTAGTCGGTGTCATGAGCTGTTTGTGAAGAATAGCATTTAATCTCTGATGAACTTTGTCTCACATACTTGACCTGTACAATATGAGGGTAATCTGGAAGATGTGATCAGATTGTTCAGTATTGTGATGTTTACATGACTTAAAAAATAAACCAAGTAACCTCACAGTTGTCACCAAAGTGATGCCATTTAAAGTAGTTGAATGCTAGTAGGATTTCACAAATACTGTTAGTACATGGTCTATACATTCAGGGCTCCATCTGACAGGCCATATTTTTACATTCTCAGTGTGTTAATTAAATGATTTTAATGGTCAGCACTGTCTCAGACATAATGGCTGTTGTGACCTTCTAGCTTACCCAGTCTACATGTCATCATGTCTGGTAGGTTTTGTCTTAAAAACAGATTCATACATAGGTTTTTGTCATAAGCAGTTTCTGACATTCTCAATCCACCACAATGTCGTTATTATTCTATCTCTTCTTTTTCTTGATTATACCTGGAGCTGCACAATTAATCAAGTTGCAATTGTAATCACTACCACTGTCACAGTGTCAGCCTTTCACAATTAGGTAATTGCAAAAGGCTGCAGTTTAAAGGTCTAGTGTGTGTATGGTGATGTTTTGGATTTAGTGACAGTAAGAATAGAAAGGTAATATTCATAAAATTAAAAAATATATGTCCTACATTCAGGTTTTGCATTTTTATACAGTTTAATCTGTGTATTTTATTAAACAACAGAGCAAATAGAATTGAATTGCAAATTACAATATTATTCACAATAATTGCAATACAACTTCTTCACCAAACTGTACATCTTATGTCATAGAATTTAACTTAGAATGGGACTTACATTTTAAACGTTAATAGCCATATAAGATAAGATAAGTAACTGTGGTAGAAGTAGTGGTAAGTAGAAACAGCCTGTAAAGGGGCAGATGAAGTTGTTACCGTAATGAATTAAGACAGTGAGGCAGTAAGCGTGGAGTCACCACAGCTAAATGACCTTCACTGACCCACTGTCTATGTGTGTTTGTGTGAGTTCATATGTGCCTGTTCATTTGGGAGGGGTGGTGGGTGGTGGGCGGCTGGCCACAACCTCCTGTCTGGCACAGGTGGTGTTGAGCAGCAGCCCTCCAGCTAAGATGCTAATATGCTAACGCCACACTAATCCGAGGGTGCTTTAGGAAGTAACGGACCCTGCCTCCCACCAACACACATGAACAAACATTTATGTGCAAATACACACACACACACACACACACTCAAAGACTTAAGCTCACTGAAGGCCTGCATGCCGCAATCAGAAATACACACACTTACACCAACTGACACATGCACACACGGCCCCCACCTTATGTATACAGTGTACACACACCCACACCAGTGCTGTGAGGGGGATTAGGATGAGAGGCGTCTTGGCTGTGGTGTGTCTGTCAGTCACTCTCCAGCTCTATGTCAGCAGCACAGTGGTGGCCATCATGCTCCAGGGAGCCACCGCCATCTACTGGTCTGCAGTGGTACTGCAAGCAGTGAGGGGAGAAGCGCACTTAAGTATGAGGAATAATACAACTAAAAGAAAATAGTCGCTCACCCATGAAGTACGACAACAGATTCGAGTCTATAATTTTTGTGTCAGGTATTTGCAATGTCATTTTATCACTTTGTATCCCAGTGCATGTTGACAGTGTGACTGTGCACTTGTGTTTCTGTGAATATGCCTCCTTCTATACCAGCTGGGGGAGCAGAGAGGCACCAGGGCAGCCTGTGTCTATGTTTGTGTGTGTGCATTCAACACACTGTACCAGGAGGCTCTGGCTGTGTGCAGCTGGCTGGGTGAAATCTCCCAGTGTCCCCCAAGGGATGGCCCCACTCCCATGGGTCCCCACTCAATCTGGCTGCCCTGACCCGTCCCAGCACTCTGTCACTGTCATAGCTTTTGCCATCCTTTACTGTGTGTTTGCTCTCTCACTATCACCATCCTTTCTTTTCTGTCACTCATTCTCCCAGCCCTATTATTTCCCCCTTAATCCTGCACCCTTGGATCCTCTCCATATTAAGGCTGATTTCCTCCTTCTTGTCCAAGTTCAAACTCCTCTGTGTGGTTCGGTTCCACAGACCGAGCCACAGGCATTTTTTTGCAACTGTTCCACCATAGAACCTTTAATCAAAGTTTCTTCCTCAATCTGATTCATCTCATTCATCACGACCAAAGTGGAAAAACTGGCCGTTGCTGTTTCACCATTAGCTTCCCTATTTTTATGTCGTCAGTGCCGTCTTTAAAGTATTCAGGCGCAAATATAAACAGACACAAATACAGCAGCACACATAAACACCACTCCGGTGGTGTGGTAATGAGACTAATGCACTGTAAGTGGATTGGCTTTGAGGAGCCTAGATTCGCCTTAAGATGTCTGAGCAGACTGGAGTTAGAACTACTGGGGTTGGGGTCACACACACACTGGTATACTCAGAAACACACATGCAGAATTAAATTAACTGTTGAGATAATTAAAACAGTCTATTTCTGTCCCAACAGAGGTAGAATGAACCATTAAAAGAGATTGTGTGACATTTCTGCCTCTGAAACAGGAGCCCTTGCTTTAATCCGGAGCTTGTGGACAGACTCTTAGACAGATGTCTTCTCTCCAAGCATCTTATCGCACAGTTCCCCACTTCTCTTAACCCCACTGCTGCACCTTCACCCCCTCTACTCCCTGACTTTCTTAGCCCTTTGGTTAACCCTGATGTTTACCTAATCTGTTTTCCTCCTCCTGCACCATATGTATAACTCCTTTTACTCAAGTGTCAGCTACTTAAATGCTGAAAAGCCTCCACACACTGTTGTGTCTGGACATGTTTGACCTTCCCCTTTACAAAGATCGAATGAAGTAGGCATTCTAGGCAAACAAGGAGTTTAGATCAAACCATCCGTCAGATTGATGGCTGCCATTACTGCTGTGCTGTGAAATACATGATGACATAAATTGTTAGAGAGGCAGTTTGTAAATTTTTTTTGGTTTCAAAAAAATTTGAATAATCTAACTGACATGAAGAACTGTCAGTTTTGACATCATGTCAAGTATACCAAGCAGTAGACATCTGTAGAAATGAGAATACCACTAAGTTATACTGGCCTGTTTTTAATACCACTTTATACTGTGAAAGGCATTATCAGTCATTTTTAAAGGGTATATTCTAATGTCTTTTCAGTCATTTTGAGGGACAGCAAGTCTCTGTGAGGATTATTAAGTAGTAAACAGGAAATATGATGGCTGAAGTTCTTGCTAAGCAACCATTATCAGCACCACCACCTGCTCTCGGTAAAAAAACACATTCTGTGGCAAAGTAAAAAAAAAAAAAGGAAATAGCAGACGAGAGTAAGCACTGGCATTGGTTTACACAGCTGGAGACAACTCTCCTCTGAGGAGAGGAGTGAAGTTTAATGTTGATCTCACAACATATTTTCTAGATTGCTAAATAAGTAGCTAATACTTAAATGTTACTGTCAATATTTGTATCTATGCTAAGGTAAAACTTTGGTGAGATTTAGATCAGTTAGCTGCTTGACCAAGACGACTTTATGTAGCAAGCAATTCAGATGTACAGACCCAGTTTAGACCATTCCAAATGGATTGTAAGTACAGCTATCACAACACAAACCACACTAAAAACCCTTGGGAATGATGGTTTTCTGGTGGCTGCTTTCTGTCTACAACTTTTAGGCTAAGTACTGAAACCCTCTGTTGATAGGAGTTAATTTTTTAATCCTTGATTTAAAGTTGCCCTTCCCAAGCACTATTAATATCATTTAACACTGTTGGAAAATGACAGTGTGATTAGTTACCTAATTTTATGACTTCAGTGCCTCAGTCAGTATTTTTGTCAGTAAAGGAGATTGTCAGTGATTGACTGGGCAGCTAAGAAGTCCTGTTATTTTTATGATCTATTAATCTGGTCGTTCAAGATGCCAGTTAACTGTCTGCTCAGTCTCTTGATTCATATATGTACTGTATAATTTACACTCTACACACAACATCTTCTCTTTAACTATACTCAAATGCATGGACATGGTACAAGTCTATCTGGGTACATGTGTCTTATGCTGTGTGGCCAGATGACAGACATTCCTCTCCATGTTGGTGAGCTGCTGTGTGCTGGAACGTGGCAAAGCATTCCCACCAGCAGCCCCTACCTCTATACACCCCCCACCCGCCTCCCCTCCAGCTCCCAGAGTGCCAGTCACACAGCCCCGTCTCTGCGCCATCTGCATATCAGCTCCAGCCTCGGCCAAAGCATTAAATTAAATCCCTGTTTGGGTTGATTAACAAATGGCTGGTGAGCTCACATAGTTATGGAGTTATTTATTTGTCATGAAGGTTTTTCCTACTTTTCGTCTGTCTCATTTTCTGTTAAAATATGGCATCCGGCATACAGGAGATGAGAGGTGTGTTGGTGTTCCGAAGGAGTGAAATCAACAAGAGAGATAAAAAGAAACTGGAAAGTTTGTGTGACTCACTTTTGTTTTGCTGGCTCAAGTTCAGGCTTACAATTTGTACCTGTCGTCTATTTTTTCTCTCTGCATTTCTCTGACTCCCCTTTCCCCCTCTGTCCTGAAATGAATAGTTAATCAGTCAGCTAATTGAGTGACAGTTAGTCAGTACATTGTTGTAATTGTCCAATCAGAAAGCTTGGAACAAACACAGTCACAGCTGATTCATTTTTGCCTCTTACTGCTAAATCCACAAGCTGCAACTGGCGGATGTGCCAAAAGGACTTACTTCTCCAAGACATTCCAAAATGACTTTAAAAAGTCTAGTTTAGTCTTTATTATTTCATTTTAAGGCTTATTACACCAAAAAGCTGAAAACAATAGATTTTGTGAGACAGTCACTTGGTGTAATTACCCAACACCAGGTTCCGCGTTAAGTCTGAAAGTTGATTTTGAAACAGATTCAGATCGGAGAAATAAAGTCAATTTATATGCATCTACTGAAGTGAATCTTGTGTTCATCTGAGACTTGAATGAAAAGTGACAGTTTAGTTTCAAGCATTCCATACAAAACAGCGTAAGTGTGACTTGAATCAGATGGAGGGGGCACTTTATTTTGCCTTTATTTTGGACAAAGCCCTTGAAAATGTTCTATGGTATCTTTCCAAACATCCTCTGTGTTCCTCAGATCCTTCAAATCACCCACTTTCTCCTATTTTACTCATATCCTGTAGTTCTAACAAGAAACAAGAGACTCCTGTTGTCTTAAGCACTGTATAGTGTAGTATTTACTAATTGGCCTTAAGGGAAAAGTAAAGTTGTGCAGAAAACTAAATGAAACTGAAGTGAGGAGTCCGAGAGAGATGGTGTGGGAAGGAGACCGGCTGTTCTGTTTTCTCCAGCAGTCCAAACTAGAGACATGTGGCTCCCCAGACAAGCTGTCCAGAGTGGGAGAGCTCGCTGGACTCATTACAGGCAGGGCCAAGACGGGATAGCTTGACAGAACACCATTGGATCATTCGGAGGATTGGAACAGTCGAAACAAAATTGTGTTAGTGTGTGTGTGTGTGCGCCTGTTTGTGAAGGTTCGTGCCTGTGTTTGTTTGGAATTGCATGTGTGGACAACTGTCCATCTCCTCTCTCCGTCTGTGCCACCCCTGGCTGCCCCCTCCCCTGCCCCCAGTGGACATGTACACACACAAACACAAACACACACACATACACACTGTCGAGGCCCGGCCAGAAGGATTGCTTAAATGTTTTCAGTTGTACTGGACAGCTGAGCGATGAAGTGGCCAGCCACAGGGTTTCATTGGTTGGACACTTCATCTAGAAACTGACTCAGAGAAATGACTGGACTTGGACCAGCGAGCCAGTCATCACTGCCAGTTTTTAATAGTTTTATCAGTTTAACTTTCTCTTTATTTCCATCCATTTGTTAGGCAATCCATCTCCTTCCTATAAAGTTTAAAGTTAGCTCAAATTTTTTGTAAATGACCAACGTTAGTGTTCATTATGTTTGAAGTTCACAGCTGTAGTGGATAAACCAACAATAAGTTATTCTGTAAGTTCTGTGATTTTTCAATCAAACTTCTCAGATTTGAATTACACTGGTGGTTTGATATGACCCTATAGCAGCAGAGAGATTAGCAACGTCTATAATGTAGTAGTAGGTTAACCCTCTCTCTTTAACCCCAACTGGTCAAAGCAGATGACCATCCTCAGAGAGGTGGGGTCTTTTTGGGGTTTCACCCAGTGCCTGCTCCTGGAGGATTTGTGTCATGAGATAACTTTTTTGATGATGTGGTGTTATACAATTAAAATTGGACTGCTTGATTGATATTTTGTTAGACCCAGGGTTAGTTAACAAAATTAAGACTAAGTGAAAACTATTAGAGAAAAGGCAATGTTTTTAACTGAAACTTTTAAATTTTTTTTTTTTTTTTATCATATTTCCAACTGTTAATGGTTCATTGTGTAGAGGAATACAATGACTTTTTAGAATATATTTTTTAATAAACAATAGTTTGGTTCATCATATTGGATGTTGTGTGTGGTAGGTGGTCTAGTGGTCTGTACTGTCACCTCATACAGGGTACATGCGCAGGTCTTGAAAGTCTAAAAGTATAGAATTTGAAAAGCTGTTTTCCAGAACTTGAAAAGTCTGGAATTTTGTGTGAAAGTCTTAATAAAGTATGGAAAAAAGTTTTTCTCATAGTTGAATTTTAGAGTATGCTCAAAGGCACATAGCCTAATCTTGTAAGATAAGAAATACACGAGGAAATTGTTAGTCACAAGGTTTATTATACTTGATATATCCCATATGTCCCCCTTGTTTGTCTTGTTTTGTAATGTACATAAAAGAAACAATAAAAATAAAGTTAAAAAAAAAAAAAAATACACGAGGAAAACATAAAAAACTTTAAATGATTTCACTAACCGGTCGCTACTGGAATGATTCTAGCAAAACTTGTTTGTGTGATAGTGTGATATCCATGCACTTTTGTGATTTTCATATGTTTTGAAAATGTTTCTGTCAGTGAAACACAATTTACTGTGAATTATGCATTCATTCATTCATGCATTTATTAAAATGAACTTTTCTACAACACACAACAGGTACAATCTCAACCAAAAAAGTAGACAAGCAAATAGCAGTTTTGAAAAGCGTGGAAAAAGTCTGGAATTTTTATTTGGCTAGAGCAAGCACCCTGTTCATAGCAAGAAGGTTCTGGATTTAAACTCAGCCCCGGGGTCTGGAGCTTTTCTGTGTGGAGTTTGCATGTTCTACCAGTGTCTTCATGATGTTTCTCCAGGTACTCCAGCTTCCCCCCACAGTCCAAAGAAATGCACTTTAATGCTAGTCACTATAAATTGCTAAATGTGAAAGTGAACAGTTTTTTGTTGCTGCGTGTTGGCCTTGGGATGCACTAGCAAGCTGTCTGGGGTGTACTGTAACTTTGCCCAACTACACGACCCTTCAGAAATAAATGAATGAAAATTAGCTTTTGATCTTGATTATTCTGTTATAAATTCTTTTTCAGCCTCTGTAACGCAAGACTTTCTTTTTAATACATGAAAAACTAAGACTAAAGTGGAACCAAACTAAAATAAGTCTGCTACTCAAAGTAAGACGAAAAAATGTTGCAGTTTTAAAACTATTCTGAATTAAAACCAATCTGATAGACTAAATACAAACTATAAGCTAATGAACTTTCTACTACAATAATAATTCTGATTAGACTAGACCTGAGCAGTGATTCCTCTTTTTTGCACCCATTTCCTCCAGGCTCCGATTATCCCACTTCCCACCCCTCCCATCCTGCCCATTTCTGTAACAGCACTCTGTTTATCAGTAGCAAGTGATCCAAAGAATATGCTTTGTTCCTGAAAGAACAGGAGTAAACAGTAAATGGGAGAAAGAAGGGTGAGTGGGTGGATTTGTGAAACAGAGAGAAAAAAAACGAGGCCGGGAGAAGGGAGGAGAGGAGAGGTGTGATTCGGTAATCCTGATGACGCGCTGGCACCCGGCAGCATTTTCTTGTCTGTCTACATCTATCTCTGTCTCTCTGTGTCCCTGTATGGTGGTTCAAATCCCTCCCCACCTTAACACACAAACACACCTCCAGCACCACCATCAGCAGCACCCAGAGGTACCGGCAGGGCCTGCAGTAGCACGGTCCCTTCAGCGGAGCAGGTGTTTTTCTGCGACGTGTTAACGAGCACGGCCTGCTGTCATTTCCGCTTTAAATGGATGTCACAAATAGAACACACACTCACACTGCCTGTTCTCCTCTCCCTGAGAATTAGACTAAAAAAGGTGATCAGTGCTGCTATCGGGCTTTGTGCTGCGCACTTCGTGTGTCGTATGCGTCTGTGCCTGCATATGTAAATAAATCTTTGTCTGTTAAGCTGTTTTTGCAAGATGCATAAACGTGTGTGTACAAGTGCTTGTCATGGAACGTTCGGTTAATTAAAAGGAGTTGAGAAGTAGGGGATGCTCATGTCCTTCTGCACCACCTCACAACAGTATATTACTCATTACAGCAACAGTAATGTAAATTCAGTGTATTACAATTGTATTATTGCTTATTTTCAAATGATCATACGTCTGTGTCTGTGAAAGCAAGGTTTTGCTAGCATTGCTCATTCCAAACTAAGAATTGATATTTGGTTTGATTATAACTAAGGAATATAAATCCATTATACACTGTTGCTCATGAAGTTGGAACAATTTTTTTTCAGACACATTCTTCTTTTTTTCCTATTTATACACATCAGTAATCACCATTAACATGGTGCAACGATTACATACGGAGTCCCAGTTACATTTATCTATCAAGAATAAATCATATTACAGTCATTTTATGAGAGGAGGTAAAAATATTTTATTCCAACATCATGGGCAGCAGTGGATTACACTTGTATTGATGGTTAAACACAAGTTTACCCTGGGTAGCTCTGGTTTTACCCCCATAGTCTGAAGACTGATTGTGTATGTAAAGCCCTGTAATAAATAAAGATGTCATTATGTATCAATACAGTAGATTTTACTATTGTACAAAGGCATTTCCATAACCATGACCAAGTATTTTTAGTGTCTCTACATAAAGACAAAAACTTTTATAAGCGCTGTCGTCACAACCACCTGTAAAACTGCATGTCATGGATGGGCTGGTTAATTAAAAAGCGTCCAGAAGTAGGGGATGTTCATGTCCTTCTGTGGCTTTTCTCTCTGTTGTTTGAAATTAAAAAGGGAAATGTTTACACAGCTTCGGAATGTGTTGAGATTGTCAGTTTATTTTATCAGAGGTGTTTTCTCAATATTATCTCTCAATAAATATTATTTCAGCCATGTATTCCACCTACGTATGTCCACCTAATTCGTGTGTGTGTGTGTGTGTGTGTGTGTGTGTGTGTGTGTGTGTGTGTGTGTGTGTGTCCGCGTTGTTTCCAGTAAATGTTATCTGCCTCTGCGGTGTGGAAATGTTTGACACTCATGTAATCCTGCTGCGGGTAATCTGATAAAGCTGTGGTGCCACCTTAGTACCAGTCTGTGCCAGCCAGTTGGGTAATACTCTGCCACCAGCTGCTCAGCAGATGTTGTTATTTGTTGCTGTGGTCTAAGAAGGGTCATACACTACATGTAATCTCATCCCATCTCATGTCATCTCATCTCATCTTATGCCATCTCATGTTATTTCCCTCTGCCCTCTGTTCTCCTGTCACATCACCAGTGGTTGGTGTAGCTTATTTGTGTGGGTTTGTGTGTGTGTGTGTGTGTGTGTGTGTGTATATGTGTGTGGACTATGCTTGTGTTGGGTGTGTATGTGTGGCTGATAGCGGGGTCATCACCTCGACACCTGCCTATGTATCAGCCAGATGATGTTTCTGGCATGGATAGCTTGAGTGTTGTGCTAGTAAACATGTTTTTGTCATTTTTTACATGTTAATCCGATCTGAATCTGGCAAGCGCTGTGGGACTCATAGAGACACTTTATGTGTGTTTGTGTGCTTCTATGACTGTGTATGTGTGATATACTTTGGACAGATGATGAACAGACAGGCTATTATCTGTCAAGGGAATAAAATCTGTATTTAAAATCATAATAATCTTTATCACCACTGTCCTTATATGATTGCTATAGCCAGTAATATCATGAGCACAGTTTTACTAACATCTCTTTCTCTGTTAGTTGTGTTTGAACCAGGTCTGTTCTCCAACTTCTTTACAGAAATGTTTCTTCCTCTCAACTGTTTTTATCATTTCTTTTTTCAGGTGAATACATAAAGAATTGGCGACCACGATACTTCCTGCTGAAGACAGACGGCTCTTTCATCGGTTACAAAGAGAAACCTCAGGATGCAGACCTGCCCTATCCGCTAAATAACTTCTCTGTAGCAAGTATGTTACCTACCTTATTGTAAATGCCAAGAAATGTGTTTTTTCTTTTTGCCAACAGGCTCATATAGCCATTATTCACTCTTTTTTTAATCATGTTTGCTACCCTAAATCCTTCCCTGTGCAACTAATTGTGTTAATACAATGGTACCCAGTCGACCCCTGGGCAGATGGTTGCCAGTACAGGAGATTACACTCATGTCTCTTAGTTGAAAGATCATATTCAACATATTATAGCTGATTATTACAAACTGATCATTTTAAGTCATTTCATAGTCCAATCCAAAAACCTCTCTCATGAAAATCACCTCCTAGATGTTGCAGAAGTGTTCGTTTGCTTTCATCATACACAGACATGGTGAAATGTTCCAACAGTTATTGCATCAGGTCAAGTCCTGGTGTCTTAAAACACAATGATAGTTGTGAATGTTCACAACATTGGTATGTGTTACAGAATCCACAGAGGTCCTAATTAACCATTTACCAGCATATCATCTGTCCGCACCTGCCTAACAAGCGCCACAGTATTGTTGACGTGTGTAATTAACCAGCTAATGAGTTAACAAGATGAATCTTTATATCACTCATTACCACACCATCACATCTCTTTTTTAATCCAGTTAAATCAGAGGGGAAGTAAAAACTTACACTGCACTGTAACTTGACAGCACTCTTACACATCTGAAATTGATGGGAGTTTTACACATCGAACTTCTTTACTACAGTGTATCACTTGTCACAACAGTAATAATATAAATTCAATGTACACTGTTACCGATAAAGTTGGAATAATTTGGTTTTCAGACACATTCCTCTTTTTATTTCTGTTTCTACACATCAGTAATCACCTCTGACCAGGTACAATGATTACATACCGAGTCCCAGTTACACTTCATCTGTCAAGATTAAATCACATTGTCACTATCATTTCATGGGAAGAGGTAAAAACTTTTCCAGCTTTCCAACTGTATGGCCAACTGTGGATTCCAATTTTATTATTGGTTATTTAGAATGATCATACATCTTCTGTGGCTGTGAAACCAAGGTTTTCCTGGGTTGCTCTAGTTTACTCCCAAAGTCCAAAGACTTGATATTTCATTCATATCTATATATCTATATATCTATATCTATATCTATATCTATATATCTATATCTATATCTATCTATCTATCTATCTATCTATCTATATATATATATATATATATATATATATATATATATATACACACATACATACAGGGTGGGGAAGCAAAATTTACAATATTTTGAGGCAGGGATTGAAAGACAGTGTATGACCAATTAGTTTTTTGAAAGTCATGAGAATTTATTTGCCACAAGAAAATTTACATAATAGAAAATGTTTTTATTCTATGTGTCCTCCTTCTTTCTCAATAACTGCCTTCACACGCTTCCTGAAACTTGCGCAAGTGTTCCTCAAATATTCGGGTGACAACTTCTCCCATTCTTCTTTAATAGTATCTTCCAGACTTTCTCATAATAGTTTTGCTCATAGTCATTCTCTTCTTTACATTATAAACAGTCTTTATGGACACTCCAACTATTTTTGAAATCTCCTTTGGTGTGACGAGTGCATTCAGCAAATCACACACTCTTTGACGTTTGCTTTCCTGATTACTCATGTGGGCAAAAGTTTCTGAAAAGGTATTGATAATAGTGTTAGGTATGATTATGACATCAATATATGTTTGGTTTCAAAACAACTGACGTAGTGCCTGCTGAGAAAAAACAACTAAATGTTCATTGTAAATTTTGCTTCCCTACCCTGTGTGTGTATATATATATATATATATATATATATATATATATATATATATATATATATATATATATATATATGTATATATATATATATATATATATATATATATATATATATATATATATATATATATATATATGTATATGTATATATATGTATATATATATACATAAACAAAATTAATGTGTTCACATGGACCATCATCATGATTAATCTGATTAAACTATTCAACGCAATTAACCCAGGTGCAGAATGACTCTGAACATCTCTGCCAATGCATTTTGGGCATGTGCAAATAGGCAGTTGATCCAGCTGTGAGAGGCAGCAGAACCAACCCATAAAGATAGATGAAAGACAGCACATTGGCCCTCTGGAAGGAAATATGAGGACAAAAAAACCAAGATGGAACAGTCAACTGACATAAAGTATTTTCATATATATATATATATATATATATATATATATATATATATATATATATATATATATATATATATATATATATATTTATGCCTGTGATAAATAAGGATGTGATTGTGTATCATTTCAGTAGATTTTAGTATAGTACAAAGGCACTTCCCTTAACATAACCATGTATTTTCAGTGTCTAAACCTTAAGACAAAATTTTTTTTAAAATGCTGTCATCACAAGCACATGAAAAAGGAAATTTACTTGAAAGTTCTTATGCAGGAAAAATGAAATATGTCATCTATGTGTAATTTACATTTACATTTATGCCAAATGTGACAAAGTCTACCATGAATCCACAGTTTACATGAACATTAAGTGTCAACATTTAATTCTCCAGTGTGAGGATAATGCAGATTTAGTTGTTTGCATGTTTTCTGTTTATTGAACCATTAAAATATAATCATTTGACTGCACCCCTGTAGAACAGCTTTGAAAGTATCATGTGAAATATCCAACAGTACAGAGAAAGGAGGATTGTTGAGGGCGGGAATGATGTGAGAGGTGGATGGTATACAGAATAATAGGTGTGAGATGAGGGTGAAACAGAAGAAAAAATGATGACGAATGCTAGAAAACAGGCTGATACTTCAGAGGAAACAATAAAGAATGGCACGTTGAAGTTTGTTGGAGAAGACAGAAAGATAGGAGTCAGGAAGGGAGGACAACTACGGCGAATGAGTGATGGGAGTCGATCGAAGGGGGCAGAAGAACAGAAAATTGGAGATGTGGGGAGGAGAGAGGAAGAGAGGAGAGGACAGAGATGGAAGGATGATTAGGTTCACAGAGAAATGGATGAGAGATGGAGCGATGAAGGGCTGGAGGTTGAAGCTGTTGTGGAGAAGATACGGGAGGGAGGACGAGGGAGGAGAGGTGGTTCGTCAGCGCTGAACAGACAGAGAGGAGGAGACGAAGACAGGTTTGGAGAATGAGAAAAAAGGGGAGAGGAAAAGAGTTTGCGAGGAGGACAAGCCAGGCCATACATCCGGCCCCGGCTGCTTGGCACAGCGCTGGCAATGCCACATCTGTTGCCCAAAGCTGGGAGGCCAGGTGGCGTGTGTGTGTGTGTGTGTACTTGTACGTGTGTTTGTTTATTTGTACGTAGTCGTGTGTGTGTTTATGAGTGTGTGAACAACAGAAGTGGTCAGATGGAACAGAGAGGGTACAGGCCTGTTCCCTGCAGAGGGACTCATACATACAAGCCTGTCGCTCACACACACGCACACACTCATGCATGCACTCACATACACCCACTAAACTGCTACACAGATTTCACAATGGCCTGCTGTGGCAAACAACCCAATTTCAGTTCACATTCAAACTTCAGTATCACTTCTGTGTGTGTGTGTGTGTGTGTGTGTGTGTGTGTGTGTTTCTGTGTTTGTCCATGCATGGGCGTGAGTGTCTTTTGGCATCAACCATAGCATGACCTTGTTTTCTGGCAGCACAGCAGGCCTTATTCACGAGTCAGGTAGTGACTTTATGTGTGTATGTGTGTGTGTGTGTGTGTGCTCGTATGTGGTTGTGTGTGCTTGAATTTACATTGAAACTCAGCTGTGAGCACGCCCTGAATGGTGTTGTCATTAACCTTCCTGTCTATATTTAGGCTGTGCCATGACATGCTGTGCTGTGCCACACTTAAAAAGAAAATAATTGGAGGGAAGGGATAGTAGAGGACAGGAGGCTGGACAGAGTGAGAGGAAAGGAGAGGAGATGAGTTGACAACAGGAGAGAAGGAGAGAGGAGAATAATAGGAGACAAAAGAGGAAAGATGTAGAAAAGAAGAAATAGAGGATGATCTATGGAGAATAAAGAGGAACAGTGGAACAAAGTGGGCTGAGGTGAGAAGACAAAGATGGATCATGATGTTCTTTTACATCAGCTCTTGTCCCTGATAACCACTGAGACTGCTGAGGGACAATGAAGATGCATTCCTTCCCACCGTGGGCTCACAGCCCCATCTGGCTTTGTGTGCATACATTCCTGCGTTTGTGTGCTGTATTATGCATTTGTGTGATAATGGCCTACAGTATTGCCCCTTGTCACAAAAATGCCTCTCTTCGGATGTTTACCAGATGCAAATGTGTTGTAACACATAATATCCTTTTTGCTCATGGGAGCAAGTTTATTTATGCCTTTGTAATTGATTATTCTGATATGAAAATAACAAATAAAAGACAGGCTGCATATATTCTTGATATTTATTACACTGCCTCATCAGCAATGTAAATATACTTTACATATACATCTCTATGAATGCTATTTTTACATTGTTTTTCTGATATATTCTGTATGTAGTCTTTCAAACAAAGGTGTCATTTATATAATTTGGTGACAGCCCATGTAATTCAAGATTAATTGTGTTTAGTAAAATACCAACAAGAAACATAAAAAGATGAATTTTGTAAGTATATGAAGCATATGGGCTAAAAATGGAGATGCTACACTGGAGTATAGTCACCCACCAATTGTTTCCAGATGCACTAGATGTACCCTTAAGTTTGTAATTAAATGCAGTGAAAAAAAAAAAAAAAAAAAAAAACTTAAGCTCTTGATTCTTCCAACCTGTTTTCAATAAGTCATTAAGTTTTATTCACTAGCTAAATCTGTTTACAATTATACTGAAATACCCAACTGTTCTGGCTGACAGAATGTCAACTGATGAAAACAGAGAGGCCAAAACCAAACACCTTCATCATACGCTGCCTACAGTGGACAACTGTCATCGAGAGGACCTTCCACGTGGACACTCCTGATGAAAGGTGAGTTTCAGCTTCTAAAATACTTACATCTTACAGCACCTTCCAATTGTTGTATTCGAGTCGAAAAGAGGATTTCAGGCACTAGTATTATGCACTTTTTTTTTAAACCAGATGTGTGAAAGTTTGGTATTTTATACTTAGCCTCTTCTGAATATGCATCTAAAAAAATACCAGATAAAACAGGTAATTGACTACACAGTTTGACATTTTTACATCCCTGGGGTTGTTAAACTTCACTCATTTTCATCTGAACTAAAATGGGAAACTAAGAAAGTAAAGCATCTGTTCAGGCAAAAAAAGAAAGAAAGACCAAAAGAAAGACACCCTTGCAACAGCCATAAACTGACTTTTAAATGCAGTATCGTCCTTACCTCTGAAAGTGGGTTAAAAATATATCATGTTGGTAAAAAGTATTATCAAGGGCATGGCAGAAAGGTTGGCTGTATGTACTGTGGAGGTATTTATGTTTTTCTATTTGGGCGTGTGTCTGTGTATGTGTGGGGGGGAAAGAGAGGGTGAGAGAGACAGAGTGGAAAGGAGACCTTTCAAGTAGCGCCGGCATAAATTCTCCAGCTGCTCAGTTCCTTTCTGAGGAGCTGAGGTGTTTATCTCCTGAAAATGAACAGCTTTGCCCAGAAGACCACAGATGCTTCTGAGCATCCTTTGAGTTTGTGTGCGTGTCTATGTATGTTGCAGCTGTCTGTCCAACTTTGTCTTTCTTATATGTCGCTTTCTAATAGTTTTCCACTAGATAATCAAATAAGAATTTCAGCGTAAACAAATCCACTTTCATGGCTGTTTGTTTTCTTATAAAGGTCGCTCAAGTCAAGTGAAAGTTAGTTCATTGGTGATTAGCCGTAAACCCCAGATGTGTGGGTACATGCATTTTACATAAGACGAAATCAAAATAGTTAAGTGTTGTTTTGTTTGTATCACAACTGGATGTTTGTGCCTCTGTGTGTTACTGTATGAGTTGTACTGTACGAGTCCTGGCAGGGTTCCAGTTACCACAGCCCCAGCCGTGAGCAGAGAGGGTGGCACACATTGGCATGGTGCCCGACTGTAGGCAGGCCCATTATCTCTCATTAGCAAAAAAACTCATTATACAAAAAACACTCTAACCAAGAGAGGGAGCATTTATCTGTTGCCTGACCTTGAGAGAGTTCCCAGTGCTTTTCATGTAGCTCACACACACATGCACACACACATCATGGGTGCCACGAATTGAGTGGTTCATTGTTGAAGATGGAGTGTAACTTGAGTTTGCCCTTGTTTTGGAGTGTGTAGGGTACATTCAGAAGTCTTTGCTGTAAAAGAGGGATTCAGATCTTAAAAAAAAACCCTCTACTCTGTTTAAGTTCAGACGCAAGTTCTTCCGGATCCCTGAAGGAAACATATGGGTATCTAACTCCAAACAGAACATGAGAGACAGGGGTGATCGTTTGGGAGTCAAACAGGTTTCATTATTATGATCTTCACTGCCTACATCAGGTACATTTATATGAAAGTGAATGCTGCAAATCCCAACTTGCTTTTCTGGAGTACTAAGGATTTCAGTATATTTGAATATCATCTGGGGTTCACCTTATTTCAGGATGTTTTATGTGTTTTGTGACTATGTAACCCTGGCATATGGCACAGGCTTAACATTGTTTGACTGAAGATGAGGGAATGAAAATTTATAGAGGAAGTTCCCCCCTGGATACCTTCCAGCGGAAATCACATTTTGTTATTTCTAATTAAGTAAAAAATAATTTTACAAATTACTCAACAACTTGAAACTCCTATGTTAAATGGATAGATCGCAGTTATCTAAGGTAATCGCAGTTATTTTTCATGTTATGGATGCTCCACAAACAGCTGGATATGAACAGAAATTTAAATGTGCACATCATTTTTCACTTGCGATT
Organism: Sphaeramia orbicularis; assembly: GCF_902148855.1. NCBI lineage: Eukaryota > Metazoa > Chordata > Actinopteri > Kurtiformes > Apogonidae > Sphaeramia > Sphaeramia orbicularis. The sequence continues at coordinate 28,989,924 of NC_043971.1, read as the reverse complement.
AGCTTCTTGTCTTTGGGAGGCTTTACATCTTTATATATTCCAGTAATAGATTGTGTATAATAACTTAAACATTATTATTTATGTGAAATCTAGACGATGAAATATTTGTCTATATATCTCCTCTCCTCTCCTCTCCTCTCCTCTCCTCTCCTCTCCTCTCCTCTCCTCTCCTCTCCTCTCCTCTCCTCTCCTCTCCTCTCCTCTCTTCGTTTATCAGAGCAGAAGGAGGTTTGGCCCTGTGTACAGACCATAATATTCATCATTGTTAAATACACTAACGCGTCTGCACATTCTGATGCATTGCTGGCCTTCTGCTGCAGATGATGAACGTGCACAAACACATTCACATGCACACACAATCTAAGTCACACTTTGACTCAACAGATGTTGAACAACACAGCTAATGGAAAGTCAATGGGGAGGAACAATGTTAGCAAACAACAATGCATTGTTCCCTTCAATGCATGGGTGTGCGTCCGTACACACACTGAGTCGCCCTCACACACACACTCATAGGCACAGACTGGTAGGCATTAGTTCTGCTCCATGATCATTGCTCATTTGGTTGATTCTCTAGTTGACCATGTTTCCTCTCTGCTGAACAAATAGGTGTTTGTGTTAATTGAAAACATTTTAGTGGCTTTAAAAACCTGGTTAAGGGCACCAGCCATCTTACTGAAGTATGTAGGTGAATGATGTTAATGTCCTGCTCCATTTGTGCAGCTTCTGTATGCCTCCTCTTTGTAATTTTAGTTTGGGCCTTGGATACAGATGACATGGACACAGCACTGTAATAAGAACGCCTATACAATATCATGTTACTGTCTTCAAAGAAATAACAAAAAACTAGATGAGAAAAAGAATTCCATTAACTGAAATGACAAAAAATGTCTTTGCGAAAAACCATTGCTAACAGAAGCTTCATTTACATAATTAACTAAATGATCTTAAATCATAGAGAAAACATCTTTAGCCTTAGTCATTAGTTTTTGTTTTCTGAGACTGAAACACACTGCATACATCTTTTACAGGTGTCTTTTTTTGATGATAGTTCATTTTTTACATGTTTTAAAATGTCATGATATTTTGTAACACACAGTGCCATTTCTCACTTTTAGAAACTTGCCCTTGACAAATACCCCATATTACAAAAAAGACTAAAACTAACACTGTAAGTAATAAAAAAGTCAACTAAATCTAAGCATTGAAAAAGTTAACTAAATAGAAAATCTACTTTATAAAAAAGTCTAACCTAAACTGAAATGAATATGGAATAAAAAATAAATAAATAAAGATAAAAAAATTAACTATTACAATACCAAACAGTGCATTTAACCTTTGCTTATTGGCCTGTAAGATTTCATTTAATAAGACAAACATGAGAGAATATTTGTATTTCATGGAAATGATGTATCTGCGTGGTGAAATAATGAACTGATGGGATACAGTCAGTATGCAGGATCAGTAGAACATTCTTATAGCTGTCTTTGTTGTATGTCCTAAACCCAGAGATGAGTGGACAGAGGCCATCCAGATGGTGGCCGATAAACTGCAGAGACAAGAAGAAGAAAGGATCCAGTGCAGCCCCACCTCAAACATCGACAATATGGTAGAGGAAGAGATGGACATCTCCACCACACACCACAAACGCAAGGTAATGGCCAATCACACGCACATACAGACACACACTCACTCTCAAACACTCAAAAGGAGAAATTATTCCAGCTGTACTACTTTCATTTTCATGTAATGGGTTATTACCTTTGACTACTTGCAATTTTTTAAATTGTCCTCTCAGTCACCAGATTGTGACAACTAATGAAGTTGTCCTTGGAACAACAAAGGTGTTCTGTAAATAGTTTTTCTCTAAATTACAGAGCCAGTAAAAGCATCAATGTAAAATTTTGTTTGTAAATTTAGTAACAGAGGCAAAGCCTGCAGTTTATTAAAACCTATACAGGTCATACTGCTTTGAACATGTACAACTGTAAAAAAGAAAACGCTGGGACAGTATGGAAAAACCGAATTAAATTAGAACATGTTGAAAGAGATGTGTCCATGATCATTACATGATCATCTGTTCATGCAGTTCCTTCAGTTATTAGCAAAATGTTTTTGTGGAATAACAGTGACCTCGACCTTTGACCTTTGACCACCAAACTCTAATGTTCTTTTTGAGTCCAAGAGAAATTTTGTGTTGAATTAGGAAAAACTCCCCTCAGGCATTGCTGACATGTCACAGTTACAAGAATAGAAGAGGGCACAGTGACACTGACCTTTGACCTTTGGCCAGCAACATATTTTGACCTCATTGTTGAGTCCAAATGAATGTTTCTACCAATTCTGAAACTTGCTCAAGGTGTTTAGGAAATATTGTGCACCTTGACCTTTTGAACATTGTCGTTTCCACTCACCTTTCTGTTCATTAAAATTCACTTTGACTTCATTGTAGACAGTGTGAACACAACATATTTCATGTTCCCTCTGGTCAACTTTGTTTAATTTTTAAACACATTCCAAAACATGCTGGGGCAGTAAAGCCTTTACCACAATGTAAGGTTGAAATTTCTTTTCACAACGCTTATGGAATGTTTAGAGATTGAAAACACCAAGTGAGGAAGTGTACCAGATGTAATTTTCATAGCAAACTAAACAAGTAAGTATCCTTGCTATGTAAATGGTGTACCTGAATAGAATCAGGGTGGGTAAGTTGAAGCCATGGCATGATGATGCTGATGTGGATCTCTGTGTGATCTTTCCTCAGACAATGAGTGACTTCGACTACCTGAAGCTGCTAGGGAAGGGAACCTTTGGTAAAGTGATTCTGGTCCGAGAGAAGGCCAGTGGGAAATACTACGCCATGAAAATTCTTAAAAAAGAAGTCATAATAGCCAAGGTTAGTTTGGATGGGTGTTGCTATCTCATGTTTTAATGCATTTTGTGACATGCCCTTGGACTGCCTGAATATACATTTTTATTATTCTTTTGTTTTTCCCACATTGAAACAGGATGAAGTGGCACACACACTCACAGAGAGCAGAGTACTGAAAAACACCAGACATCCCTTTCTCACTGTAAGTACCACACATAAACAAAAAACAAATGGTTTTGAAGTCAGACATATGTGCATATGCAAATGTAGTGACATCTGTAAGAGTGCACATCATGTGCACACACACACACACAGTCAAATCATATTGATCCTATATACCTGAGTCTCTCGAGGCTAATTAAGAGTTAGACACCAAATTGTTCTACATTAACGCTGCATCTGTTAGCTTTGCGCTCTTTCTTTCATGTATACATACACACATCAGCCACTGCTCATTTCATGATTCTGCCACTATACACACACATACATGTGCAAACACACACTCGTGCACTGTCTTGAGAGCAATTACAGTTCTGAGATCTGAGTTTACTCATGTCACACCTGCAGCCACAAAGAGACCCAGAGCAACTGTTCTTTTGTTTAGTAGCATTCTCTCTTGAAAGAACAAACACACAAAGACACACACTTAGCACGCATACTTGATTTGAATAAGTAAATAGAGACTTGCACTGTAAAGCTATGAATGATCATGTTTTGTTGCTCCTGCTGTTTTAGCTAGACTGGGAACAGGCTCTTGTTGAGTGAGAAATTGTTCACTCTTTCACTTTACTATTCATTGCTAAAGGAGTTTATGTGGAAAATCACATACAAGAGGCACTGCTTGGCCAAATTGAAACACAATATTGGATTCTATTCAGGTCAACCTGCTGCTGTTGGTTTTTCCTATGCTGCTGCAAAAATAAAAGATGAAGCTGGTTTTCCTCTTGATTAGTAACTTTCCTATTGGTAACTATCACTTATACACTACTGTCTGCATCACATTGTTAAATAATAAATGCAGATCTACTAAATAAAATTCGTCACTATTTAGTTATAGCAGTTACATCTCTATGTTTGCTTCTACAGTTGTGGAAAAAATTTAGACCATCCCTTGTTTTCTTCAATTTCTGGCTCATTTTAATGCCTAGTACAACTAAAGGTACATTTGTTTGGACAAATATAATGATAACGACAAAAATAGCTCATAAGGGTTTAATTTAAGAGTTAATGTCTGTCCATTTTCCATGGTTTTCTTGATAATAACCAAAATCACTTCAGTTCTTACATCAATAGCTATGGCATTGCACTGCCAAAAACAGTGCTTTTAAGCATTCCATGTTTTCTTTTCTGTCTGTTTTAGTCACATGATACAGACAGGAGTTAGTACTTGATTTTATAACCATTATTCATGATGACTTTGGATGGTCTAACATTTTTTTCTGTGACTGTGTGTACTTGTATGTATAACATTGTTGTGTTTTTGTGATTCTTGTTGCAGTCGCTGAAGTATTCATTCCAGACTAAAGACCGCCTCTGTTTCGTAATGGAGTATGTAAACGGAGGAGAGGTAAGAACCCACAAACATGTTCTTTGTTAATGATTGTAGTGTATGTGTTTGTGTATCAGGGCTTTAAAGAGCCAGTTAAACCACAGCTTCACCACAATAACTGACAGCGTTCTTTACCCCACTCATCCCAACTCCTGCAACTCAAGACATAGTTTAAACCCATTTTATCTCCACATTTAGGAGAAGGAACTATACATTTTCTTCTCCATTTTTTCTTTGATTTTAAAGTGCAAGTATTAATATAGTATTTATATATTATTAAGTAATTTATATGTATCTATGTGTAATAAATCATTCTTCACCTTATTCTTAGACTTAATACCAAACTATGTAACTTGTTTTAAATCTTACATCAAAGCCTATCAAACATCCCCCAGTTCATAACTACGTATTTTCCAAAAATGTACAATGAAAATATTTTAGAACTTACATTGAAGCAATATGTGATGGAGGCGTGTGGATCCGCAGAAGCAACACATCACAGGAATGTTAAGAGGCACAAACACCCAAGAAGTGACTAAAGTTTGACTGTTCGATTGCTTTCTAACACAGTTAATTTGCCAACCAACTGGCCCCTCGCTTGCCTCCGCGTCTCTCTTTTCCGTTTCATCCCTCTCCTGCTCTTGTCTATTTATGAACACACCTATGGGGCAGATACAGCCAGAATGACATTCGGAGATGAAATGAGTTTGGATTCCCCCACTTTTCCATTTCTCAGATTTTTAATCGGGCCGTTTTTGCAATCTTGGTTCATTCCCTCAGTGTAACTGTCACCTGCTCCCCTCCCAGTTAGTTAGGCAGTTCAGCCAACGCCAGGCCTGAGCAAACACACACACACACACACACACACACACACACACACATAAAATATAAAACATACACATTGCTAGACAAACACACAGTGCAAATTTTTACCTCAACGGACAAACTGTGACCACACATGCCACACAAACGCACACAGTCACACACATACAACCCCATTACAAACCTGCCACAGTCACAGCTGCCAGTACACTGATGAAGGCCCACCTGTCGTGTTACCCCCTCTCACCACAGCCCTGCCACACACACACACACACACACACACACACACACACACAGACTCATGCACACTCACACAGACACCATCCGAGCAAGGTGGTCTGTGAGCATCACTCCAGTGGCCATATGCAAACCTCCCTGAACAATTAATGGCGAGATGTGTGCCCCTTGGCCTCATGGGTAATTTGTACAACTTGACTGGTATGGCACAGCAGGCTGGTGTCATTTTGGTGCCACATGTGTAGCTGTTTGACAGTGACAACTTGACAACTGACAGCCTGGGAGATGGAGAAAGATGAGGGGAATGTGAGGTGAGCAATAAAAACTCAAGCGTAAAGAGAGGTCAGACCCCCTGAGGACAAAGAGTTCCAGACGCTTTAAAAGTAAAAACAAAATGAGTGAGGGATGGGTATGAGAATGGACTAAATGAAGACTGGACTCATGGGGCAAGGCCAGTTAGGCCACTAATGAGAGCCGCACTGTAGGTACTTGGGGAAGGAGGTGCATGGGGGGGGTGTTGGCGGCGGCAGCGGCGGCGGTCGGCCTATCTTTAACTAGTCTGCTGTATTGATTAAACCCTTGATTTGGCCCCCATCACTGTACTCCATGGCAGGACTGTGCCAATGTAGCCCAGAGGGTAACGTGGAAGAGGTATGTGTGTGTGTTTGTGTGTGTGTGTGTGTGTGTGTGTGTGTGTGTGTGTGTGTGGTGAGGGGAGCTGCTAGATGAGGCGCCAGCTGCCGAGTGCCTCCACCCGCCCTCCTCCGAGACCCCCCTCCCTCCAAAACCCCTCTCCGTGCGCACCCCATACGCACGCACCCCTCACTCACCCTCCCCTCCACTATCTATCATCTCAATATGGTGCGGGCAGCCAGTTTGTGTTGTGCTAATTTCCTCCAATAAATCAGTAATTATTGCTGTGCCGTCCCTGCTGTCTCTTCCCTCTCCCTCTCCCTCTCCCTCTCCCCTACCCTCTCTCTGTCTCTCTCTCTCTCCCGCTCTCTCTCTCTCTTTTCTTTCCTCCATCTCCCGCAGCTGTTTTTCCATTTGTCCAGAGAGCGAGTGTTCTCAGAGGAACGCACGCGCTTCTACGGCGCCGAGATCGTCTCCGCTCTCGACTACCTGCATTCAGCCAAGATTGTGTACCGGGACCTCAAGGTAAACAGAAACAGAGAGTGGATGTTGGTTAGGGGGCATGGATGAGAGCTATCACATATTTGAAGAAAAACTTTCTTAGCCCCCACTTTTTAGTTTTTTTTTTTTTTTTTTATCCACAAGGAGACAAGTGGCTCCGGATATGTGGTAATTAAAGAGAGGGAGTGAGAGAGGGACAGTGCACACACAGACATAAAGCAGTTGAAGTCGACAAGCAGAGCAGGAGGGGGAGGTTGATTTGGGGGGGGGGGGTTGTGGTGGTGCTGATGCCACAGAGGTAGAAAGGTAGATGGCTCTGTCTGAGCGTCTGCCTGGCAGCCTTGGCCCCAGCCCCACTCACAGCAGCCAAGAAAACAAAAAGGAGAAAAAGCAGACAGAAAGCGAGAAAAACACTCCAGCCATTAAAATTAAAAGGTTGAGTGGCTCTGCTACACCCTTGAAGTTTATTTCCCTCCTCAGCTCGGAGTGTGTGTACTGCCACTGCAGTATGTGTATGGTAATAACAGGTTCTCCTTATCTGTCTGCCTCTGCTCTCCTCTTCAAAACCTTGACTCCACAGTACATCATCAGTAATTTGCCAGCACTCGTCCATCTCAACAAATGCTTCCAGTCAAATACAGTCAGTTACACAAGTTAATACTGGAGTCCCCAAAATAAAAATAAAAAAATCACAAGAAACTTCTGACATTAATTCAAAACAGTTCTCTTCATGTTTTCCCAAAAAATAAATGTTACGGTTGCAGTAGTCTCTGTGAATTTCTGTTGATATTGCATTCTGGGACTGATTTGCATTTCATTCCATCTCCAGTTAGAGAACCTGATGCTTGATAAAGACGGCCACATCAAGATCACTGATTTTGGCCTCTGCAAGGAGGGCATCACAGACGCTGCTACGATGAAAACCTTCTGCGGCACGCCAGAGTATCTCGCTCCCGAGGTAACACTCTTTTTGTCTGTTCTCTCATTTCCATTTTTTGAGTTAAATCACATCCGTCCACACTCTCTCTCTCTCTTCTACTTTTTTTTTTTAATCTCATTTATGATCAGTTTTTGTAAAATAAAAAAAAAAAATATCCATCCTTTTTTATTTTGTCTTTAACTAGCATATGGATGGGACTGAGCCAAGGAAGTCCAGTTACACAGTATTAGATTGTTTTTAATATTTTGGTAAACGTGTTAGGGCTAAGTGATAAAGGATTTAAACAGCATAAATGATAACTGACACAAATTGCATTGGCTGTTATGTTCAGTAAACTGAGTTCTGTAAACTGTGCAGATTGACTGAGGCTTTGTACTACATAAAAGCATCTGTGGCAGCCACAGGCGGCCCATCCATTAGGCAGTGTTTCTGTACCACACAAGGCTTTACTAGGACGGCCCCTGTGAACTGTGGGACTTATGTTTCCCACTGCACAGCACACGATTAGCTAACAACAGCTCTGACTGATGTGTTTACCTACTAGGAATATTACTAATGTTTGATAAATGGAAATACTCTCGGCAGTTTCACACTACTGCTGTGACAGACACACCTACAAACACACATCCATACTGACCACATTATATTTACCTGAACCTGTAAATTACACAGAGATAATAACAGACACTAACTTAGCCTTGTACCCATAACACCTTGTGGTTTTAATAAATATTAGATTGTTTTAAAATAGCTTTAATTTTAGAGACTTTCAGTTGCAGCTCACAGGTGTAGATCAATAAACTGAAGCTCATGTGTGTGACAGTAGAGTTGGAAAAGCACACACACATGCACATATATACATACATAAAGAAGTTTTTGTAGTTTTGTTGCAGCTGTCTGCTGTCCAGCCATCAGCGCTGCCTCATACAAAGGCCAGTAGATCAACTGGCGAGAACGGCACAGGACTGTGGGTGGTGGAGACAGAGCAATGGAGATGTGGAGATGAAGGCAGGAGGGGAGAGGCATAGTGTATATCCCACTTGAAAAAGTATGGAGGACAATTTGGCGCAGCATTTTGTGCTTTTTTTTAGAGTCCCTTCCTTTGCGTGCCAAAAGCTGATTGGAGGCTGTTGGTTATTTTTCACAGGATGTGCGTCTGTGTGCATTTATGTGTGTGTGCGTGCGTGTGCTGTGTGTGTGATTGCAGTAGAAAGTGCGGGCTAAAGCGAGGCAGATGGCGGCAGATGGGCGAGGTTGGAGGAAGGTGCTCGGAAAAAACCTGGAAATCTACACCACCGCCGCCGCCACTCGCCCGCCCGCACGCTCTGCTCGCCCGCCCGCCCGCGTGTAAAAATAACACAGTTTGCTCGGAGCCAAGTTACAGAGATGCAAAGTAGCCGGGATTAAAAAGAGAAAGGGGGTGGGGGTTGAAGACAGAGGAAGATGAGAAGGGAGAGAAAATATTTCAGGGTTACAGGAGTGAAACTCAGATAGTTCCTGTGTTTGCCATTAGTGAAAAGGCCAGATGAGAAGTGAATAAGAGAGGGTTTGTGTCTGCTGCGTGTCTCAACGCTTCTCGTACAAAGATATTTCAGCAACATAACACCATAGTGAACAAGTGAATAATTCTTCAGCCAAAAGTGTTATTGTTTGCTTTAAGGATAGTCAAAAATGTGATTAACGGGGATTAAATAATAATCAGTGTATGGTCCTTGTAAAGGGATGGAACAGGATCAAAGAAAACACATGGGGACTGCCTTCGATGTATTCTCATATTTTTTTATGTTTGATACATTTTCTAGTGGCTATTTTTGGTGTAAGTGTTAAAGGGGATAGATTTGGGGTTTTTTTCCATTTTTTCACGTGTGTTTTTATTTTATTCATATGTGGTATATGTTGGCAGTTGTGATTTTTATTACTGTAAATATTTGATGAACACAGCACCACAGTTAGTGATAATTTAAACATACAAAATATATGAACTATGGAAGCACTAACCAGTTTGCAGGATGATGACACTTTGGGAATAGAAGGTGTGTCTGCGTGACACCAACAATATGTGTGTGTTCTGGTCAGTGTGCCCAGAGTGTGAGGTGTGTGTTTGTGTTCTCTACAGCCTGCTGGGTATCTGGGCTGGGACAGCCACAGGCTGTGTGTCCATCCCATCCATTCCATTCCTGTCCAGGCTGCCAAAGCCCCTGTCCCGCAAGCAGCATCAAGCTGCCACATGGCTGTCCCAACAGGGACAGGACAGGGCAAGACCACTTCCTTCAAAGTTCACCATGACAACCCTCCTCTCCTCTCCTCTCCTCTCCTCTCCTCTCCTCTCCTCTCCTCTCCTCTCCTCTCCTCTCCTCTCCTCTCCTCTCCTCTCCTCTCCTCTCCTCTCCTCTCCTCTCCTCTTTCATTACTTCTGTCTTGTCCTATTTCTCATATTCTCTTTTTCTCCACATACACTTGTGTCCTCCCCTGCCTCAGGCTGTGGGCCACCGTTCTGGCTCTGTGTGGATTAATCTGCTCCCTGCCTGCAACCGAGCTGCCACCACTTTTTTGGTCCCAGTGTGTTCACATTCACGTGCAGATATCACATAACCCTATACTTACGCATGCACATACATATACATACATTCCCAACTGGACAGCTTGTATTTGTGTGCATCCCTGTCCCTTTTTTGTACAAAGCAGCTCCACACAGAGCACACAGCCCTGTAGATCAGTATTGAAGCACAGCCTTGTAAGCAGCTCTGAATTTCATAAACCACATAGAGTGTATGTGTGTGTGTCCCTCCTCTAGCTGCAGGGACTGAAACAACACCAAACATCTCCTAGTTTGCCTCACTCTCAAAACTTTATGAATTTGATGAGGACAGATAAATATTCCATCTGCTGTGTGTGTGTGTGTCGCTGACAGTCTCCCAGCAGTCTAAGCCAGTGTTATCCCTCCAGCCGTACCAATCAATAGAATATCTGGAGCTGGCGGCACACTTCGTTCCCCCAGCTTGTCTCTGCAGCTGCCAACAGGGTGACCAGCTTAATGCACACACAGACTCACACTCACACATAAAATATCATAAATACATGCAAATACTGAAGCAGCCGCCTTTATCATTAGCAGTTTAGTGTTAAATGTGTGAGTTCAGTCAGAAAAAGAACAGTTTTCTGAGGCTTTGAGCTGCTGTGGAAACTAACACACAACTGTTGGGTGTATTTTCTCACCTGTTTTTAATAAACATTCATATTTTCATACATGAGAAACTAACCAGTAGCTTTTCATCCGTCTACTGTTAACTGACTTGTGTTTACTCAAGAGTGTGATGAAGCAGTTATTGTTGTTTAATTGTTGATGAATCACGTATTTCATTTTCCACCATGAAAGTAGCGCAATATCTGTCATGTGGGAGGTTCGCTGTATGATCTGATATCAGATTATATCATTTTTCTGTATCATACTGGACATTAAGAACAGCTCAGTTTTAATTCTTAATGTCCACAGCTCACACACTGTTCAGATCCCTTAATTTGTAAAGCAGATTCAAAAGCTTTTAAATAAAATAATACTTTTTTTTTAATCGTTGAAATTACGTTAATTCATTCCACATATCAGTCTGTTTAGAAAATAGGAGCTCAATCTTTTAATTAATTTGCTTTCATTTCTTCCACTTTTGGGGGTCTCACTGTCAGTCAGTCTGCAATATGGATAAAGATATTTTTATTTCTTCTCTTCTGTGCTTTCATCCTGATCTATTTAAGCATTCACAACGACTTGGGTGTGTGCATCTGCCAGCCATCCTGCTGTTTCTAATGACACGTACTAGTTCTGTCAGTACATATACTTATTTTTAAACTGCTTTATTATTTGTCCGATAATTTTCTACGTGGTTGGTCAAAAACATGTTTATGTTTGAATATGTTTGTGTATTGCGTATTAATGTGTGTTAGTGTGCGGTCCTGTCCACCCTGCCTGGTCCATTATTAACAGTGATGTTATTATTATTGGCGAGATGTGCAACATATGCTGTGCTGGCTGCTCTCCAGTTTTGCTTGTCTGTCTGTCAGTCACACACACACACACACACACACACACACACACATGCACTCATTACTGTGTAACATGTTAATAAGCTTATTATGTTACTGAGGTCCTCATCAACACCTGAAATGTTTCTTTTTCTGCTTCTGGATCGTTCCTCGTCTTTTTTGCCGAGCGAAGCGTTTGCGCACCTGAGAGGATAAAAGAGCAGGAAAGATGTGATTAGAGGACGGAGGAGTCAGGATGACAACAGGACTGGGGAGGACAGCTTAAGGGGAACAGACAGGGAACTGGAACAAGACGCTAGCCCAGACATGAGACTTTGATTCAGGAGTGACTTCTTTCACAGGCCGTCTCTGCCACGCTCACAACACAGCGGCTCAGTCCTGTACATGTGGAGCCAGTTTGGAGGTTGACTGGCCCTGACCCGTGCTGCAGGCTGTTCCTGCCTTTTCCATCCAGGGACGTTGGTCCTGTCTGTCCCTGCCAGGAGGGGGATCAGTGTGCCAGAGAGAGCTGGCAGGGACCAGAGGGGGCATCTGGTGGGCCACGCCAGCACACTGACTCCCTTACTGTAACAGGGGCCTCTGTAGACCTGCCATCCCATGATGTTTGCCTCTGTTTGACTGTGTTTGTACGCTGTGGACGGGGAGAACAATATACCTCTCAGCCCTCATTATCTCTGCAGACACTACTGTTCTCCTTAGAAAACATACACAAAGGCTTACCTGTATTGGCTCTCTGTCACTGTCTTTCATTTGTCTCATCTGTCTCTAAAATAAATACCTCAGGCCGTATGCATAACCCAGTAAAACAAATGCAGAATAAAAACATATGCCCAATAAAATAAATGTGTATCTGTCCCCCTCAGGTCCTGGAGGATAATGACTACGGCCGGGCGGTGGACTGGTGGGGTTTGGGCGTGGTGACATATGAAATGATGTGCGGCCGACTGCCCTTTTATAACCAAGACCACGAGAAGCTGTTTGAGCTCATCCTCATGGAAGACATCAAGTTTCCCCGCACTTTGTCAGCCGACGCCAAGTCTCTGCTGTCCGGCCTGCTCATAAAAGACCCCAACAAACGGTAGGTTTCAATAAAGACACACAGGGAATGTATCTGTAGTCATCTGTTATATGAAAAGACACTTGAAAATATGAATGTGTTCCTCCTTCAGGCTCGGTGGAGGACCAGATGATGCTAAAGAAATAATGAGACACAGTTTCTTCATTGGAATTGACTGGCAGGATGTCTACGATAAAAAGGTACATAGTCATATTTGCCCATTTTTATACTGTTTATTGTCTAATAAAACAGTTTAATATGCTATAAACGTTGTTGAAGTAGTGAAGCTCATGTAGTTAAACTAAACACCAGTATGTATTTTCTGCTGCTGGACACATCTCAGTCAAAACAATAGCAGACAATGAGCTGTCTTTTTTTTTTGGTGATAAAAGCTGTCAATGTATACAACGAATGAACTTCAGAGCATTTTCACTCAATAATGGTTTAAGTCACATCCTATGATGATGGGTGATGTATATCCATATTATGCCATTTTATTCTAAAGAAAAAGCCCCAAGAAATATTGAACATAAATGTAGTGGATGTATATCATCATAAACGCTAAATGAAACATACCATTACACATTAACACTGTTCAAGTTAGTAGCACACCAGACTGACTTTTATAAGGTACAAATAAAATATTTTTATTCTTGGTGTTTTAGTTGTCATTCTATATGTGAATGCATTGAAAATTTGACAACTTTATTTCACTAATACTTGAAATACGAAAGATTTTGCATAAAAAATACATGTCAACAATAAATACCACTCATTTGAGTCAATGAGTGTTATGTTATTGGGTTTTTTTTGTAGTTTGTTACAGTCTCATGTCATTTGTACATTTTATGATTTTTTTCAACAACTTCAGCAGTTTGGCTTTAGTTCATTTGCCTCCACTGTGGCCAACGCTGGTTATAAAGGTATTCATAGTAGAATTAGATAACAAAAGACTGATAAAAGTGTGATTCAACATTGACTTTATTTTGTGAAGATGAATTGAGTAAAAAGTTGTGTAAAAAAGAAAAATATAGACTGAAAGATACTCGGAGTATAAAAGTACTTAAAGCTAGCTCTTTGCAGGGCATTTCTACTGCTTCTGTACAAAGGGAACTGGACTTCACATCATATTACTATAATGTGAAGACTGTAAAACCAGTTTAACTTCAAATATAATTTAAAAAAACGATACTGTGAAAATAATGAACATTTATCTTTTTACAATGTGTCGGTGTTACAGTGTGTTTAAATCAGTTTGCATGTCTGTAATAGTGAACAAATTATGATGCCATTATTCTGCATCCCAGTTTCCTTTTCCATTTTAAATGTGTTAAAACTTAAGTAACACAAAGTCTATTTTGAAAATGTAAGGAGTTTAAATGTAAGAGATAAATGAAATTTGTCATAAAAGTAAATATTTCAGTAAAGTACAGGTACCTGAATACTCTACAGAAGTACAGTAACAAGTATTCGTACTTGTTTAGGTCCCATCTGTGAACATATTACACTGCTCTGTTCTGCTCTGTGCTTAAACTGGGTTGTGGGACTGTGTCTATTGGGTCACCAGCTGTCAAGTAAAATGCAAAACAAAAACATTTACGACATATGACTTTATTTTCCTATTTGAAATAGAACATGAAAAATCATTCTCTTGAAAATCTTAGAGATGTTGGCGTCACCAAAATCATGTGAAAATTCAGAGGAGACGCATCAGTTGAGACAAGACAAAAACGTGAAAGCCAAAAATTCTGAATTCAAAGTAGGACACGGCAATATGGCCTGAAAAAAATCTCAGATTTTTCTTAAATGAAAAACTCGATTTTCGATTAAATTTTCAATCCCCTATTTAAAAGAACACAAGTGCAGACCACAAATATATTGAAAACACAGTAACTTTATTGTTTTCAATTTAAGTGAATTGAGACAGACCTTAAAAAAAAAGCAAAGGCAGTCGTTGGTTTCAACAAAGTGACACCATGCACCCTCACATATTTTACAGTGAGGATTTGCCTGTTCTGTATCTGATGTTGCGAATCCAAACCAGTTCCAAACGACTGAAGTCGCAGAACCATTCTTGGGAATAAGCTGCTCTACCACTGGCTGTCTCTGCCATGTTGTTTGTTGTGACTCTGTGATTCATGTAGGGGAAGGGGAGGGAGGGTTCGAGCTCATAGAACTACAGGAACCCAGAAGGATGTGCTGTTGGCAAATTCAAAATACCTATATTTTTTGTGTGATTAGAAAATCGATTTTCTAAAAATAAAACTCGATGTGATCTACAAATTCAATTTTTCAATTAAATCGATTTTTTCCCAGCCCTAATTCAAAATTTATTGATTTTTTTTTTTTACATTTATTATAGATATATTGAAGATTTAGAGTTAAATCATGTAACATATGCAAGAATTCACACATGCCACAAATGAACACAGGAAATATATGCATTGGAAAACACATATTGCAGCGAATTCTATCCACGTGTCACATGTATCCTTGACATCTGTGTATGTGTCTGTTGGAGTGACAGGTTTCACTCAGGTCCTGTGTGACAACGCTTTCCACACGCTCCACAGCTGCTGAGCGCCTTCCCATCACCGTTCACTCTGGATTAAAACCATCACTCCTTTTTTTACTTACACCCTGCCTCCTCCACTCCCCTCGCCTTTGTTTCCGTTTTGTCTAACTTTGGACGGTGCTCGCCTGTTTTATATTCAGCGAACAATGAAGCGCTCTAAACTTACTGTTTTGCATCCTCCTCATCTTACTGTCACAGCTGGTCCCTCCCTTCAAGCCTCAGGTGACGTCAGAGACAGACACCAGATACTTCGACGAGGAGTTCACAGCCCAGACCATCACAATAACTCCCCCCGAAAAATGTGAGTGTCTGCTGTTTCACACACAAACATCTGTACCACGCTCAGACTGTGTGTTTATGTTTGGGAATATCCGTTTCCTCTGTTCCATGGAACTCCACTGCTGTCCCAACATGTATACGTTATGAATCACACTGTTGCACTGGGTGACAGTATTACATGACATTAACTGTAATGCAGTTCTTTAACCCTTCATGTACTCAACAGTCACCAGCAACAAAAAGCAACTACTGATCTAAAATGTTTAATAACTTTTGAACCACTAATCCTATCAATACAATGAAATAATTCAGGTAAAAATGCAGTTTCTCAGCTTTTGGAGAAATTCGAAGTGAAAGGCTTAGCAGTGAACGTGGAAACCCCATCGTCTTCTGCAACATTAATTCACCAATAAAACCCATATAGTTTGATGAATGACAGTGGTTGGAGACGATATAATTTGCTGAAAAAGTCCCTTTTTTTCAGTTTCCTCTGCTTTGATGTAATAACAGGGTTCCCATGCGTCCTGGAAAACCTGGAAAACGATTGACCAATTTTACAGTCATGGAAAACATATGGAAAATGAGAAAAAAGGTCAAATGTCCTGGAAACGGTTAAGTTATCCTGGAAAATTATTTATCCACCCCCTGCCTTATGACCTTGTGTGCCTAAACTGAGATAAAACAAAGGAAACAGTTTTTCAGTGAGTCACTGAAAATGCACAAATATTTTTAGAGGAAGTGCAGAAGAGAAAGTTGAGTTGGGAATTGCCCAGTTGAACATCGTAATTCCAGTTTGTCATACTGATGAAGTGCTACGCTGTAATCTGTGGGTGTGTTTGTATTATTCTATGATACATTTGTCATAATTATTTTTCATAGATAAATTACAGCTATAGATTGCACATCAAATATCTGAGTAATAAACATAGAAGCAATCTGGGTAAATGCAAGTTCCAACTATAGAAAGAACACTTCTAAAGAATGAGGAGAACAGGGGAATGGATTAGTGTATGACGTGATAACTTGTCTCTGTAGCAGCTGAAAATGTCCTGGAAAAGTCCTGGAAAATATTTCAAGGAAAGAGTGGGAACCCTGAATAATCTTGAGCTTTTATGAACATCCATAATGACAGTTTAAAATGCAAAATACAGAGGATATTATTATAATAAATGGTGATGAATTACTCAGGAAAGGTTAAATGTTAAGAAAAATGTATTTGGAAGTTGCCACGAAGATCTTTGAGGTCTTTAAGAGTTAATTTCATTCAGATTTTTCCATTTAAATTAGGCATTTTGAACACTTTTGTGGATACCAACAGCCATAATACTGTCCTATCTATGGAATTCAAGGTCTTTGTTTACATGAGACAAAACATTAAAGACTATTACTAGTAAGTTTCAATCTAAATTCTAATTTATTTTTCTGATGAGATTGGATTTAGGTGTGGCTACTCCAGATTTATTATGAACAAAACATTAAAATAAATTCCAGTCGGTTGTCCCGCCCAAAGTAACCTAGCTATTTATCTAGAAAACAGAGACTGATTATGTAAGCTGCGACAGATGTAACGTATATGTTATTATGTAAATGATCTATTAGCATGTCATTAAACAGCATTAGAGGTTTTCTCACCTCAGAATTTGTAAACACATTTAACCCTGGTGATAGTGTAGGTAACATTACTAAAAGACACTTCATCTGAGAACTGGTCTAAACCTGCCGTTCCCAAACTCAGGACCCAAAATAGGTCACCATCTGACAAAATACAAAATAATGTGTAAAATCATGTGATATGTGAAATTACTGTCTAAAATTTAAGAGTACATAAATATGTACCTGTATGTGAAATGCAGGTAAAGGTAATGGATGTAACAACACAAAAAAAGATAGAAAACATGAAACAAGATGAAAATGACGCAAGTCAGATAACGAGGAAAACAGTGCAAGACATGACAAAGCATAAAACTAGAGACTTCATGACACTGTTTCAGCAGCAGAAGAGTCAGTTAAAATGTGGACAGGTAGATGTGTTTTTGTAAACTTTGGTCCCAAGGAGACATCAGGCAGACTTTTTGGGGGTTTTGAACTGAAAAACTTCGGCATTCAATGGTGTAAACACTAAAGGGTCTGATCAAGTGAAAGTGAACATCAACATGAAGAAGTAAATTTGCACACATCATTTATCTAGTGGGCTCATTTTTTAGTTAAAGATCTCTATTTTATGGAACTGTTATCCTTTTTAAAATACCACTTGGAGAAAAAAAAGTTACAACCGATTGTACTTTTCACACCATAGCCATGCCTCAGATATAAAAATATAGCTCCAATTTGACACAAAAAATAGTCTGTTGATTATATAGATGATTGTTAAGTTTCAAGTATTAGATTTTCATTATTTTGTGAATATTATTGATATTTATGAGTTTGAACATTTGTGAGTTGCATAAAAGGCCCTGTCCACATGTTACCACAAAAATACCAATTTTTAATTTTCAAGTTCCTTATAATTCAGATATTTTAGTGAAACTTTCAGAAAGTAATGATCTTTCGATGCATTTTGGGTGATGTACACAACGGTAAATAGTTACTATGGCAGCCTGTCCACATGTTACCACATTCTCATGTCAATATAAAACAGACTTTTCAATATTTTACTCCAAAATGTACTTCCCGCATAGTTGAACATAACATCTAAAAGGTTTTGTCCTACTTGATATCAATTTCTGTCAAGAACCGCATGATTTGAATGTTTGCGTAAAGCTTAAAAAATGTACGTCCGTTTCAAGTCCACGTGTTACTGAGCAGTAATTTGACATTTTTCACCTAAAATTTTTATCTGTATTTTATCTGTAAGTGCTGATAAATACCTACTCAAATATGTATAATACATGCATAAGTTACTCTGCTTACATGACAGACTGTTGAACACCAAATGTGTCCACGTATTACCACTTGATCGAACCCCAGAGTGAACCAGGTTTTTGAAATAATATACATAAATGTGTTCCCTCATTTTCTACTGAGATGTAGAGGTCTGGTATCATACATTTAATACAGCTGCGCAATTTTGTTGCACAACTAGTGTAATGACAATAAAGCCTGTTCTATTCTATACATGTCTTTTTACTTTCAACTGACTTGAGGCTTTGAAGTCCTCAGTCGGAGGATGGGTGACATATAGATGATGAAATCTAAATAAAATCATTTCAAGGCCTTATATTATCAATATAAATACAGTTTATATTTGGACTGTTGTGGTGACATTTAGGACAGAAAAGTTAATAAAACAAATCACTGGTTAATGATCTGATTATAAACGCAAACAGTGATAATAATAATTACAGGTCCAACATTTTAAGAATAAAAACTTTCACTTGTTGTGTTCGAGTTAAGTGGGGGACCAAACACATTGAAAAGTACTGTTCTATGTTTATTTGCGTGTTTGTGTAATAGCCCTCGGGCCACGTGCCGCTCTTCACAAGCTTTAGAGATAAAGATACGAGTTCGGCACTGAATTATGCATGAGGGGAACCGACGCGTTTCTCCGCTTTAATGCGAGGTTGTGCTTGTTTGTAGGTCGCACATCAGCTAGTTAACAGGAGATTGGCACATAAAAGACACACTCGCTAATTGAATCACTTATGTGCAAATCAACAGTGCAATAATCTGCCGTAAAGCTCGCCCGTTGTGTTCCACTGTCTTATACTATGAAGTAGTTGGCGTATTCTTTGGCAATGGAAGAGAAAAGCTGTACAAATATTTTTCAGTTTAAGAGGTTTGTATAAGGAAAGAGTAGAGAAGCTTTATAAAAGCATGTAATGAAATAATTTAACTTATGGATTTTGGACTTGTCGTATTTGCATTGACTATCGTGTAAACTGTTTACTGTAATAGCTGTAACGGCAACCTATCTGATGTAAGCAGATGTTTCAAGAAAGGGGCAGGTATTATAAGTTTTCTTCATCCTACTCCTTTCCAATCATTTAGATTAGAATGAATAAATAAATGAAATATTTGTAAATCGCCCGTTTGATTTTATGTCTTCGGTTTTGCTATAACACTGGTCAACAACAAATTTATTGTTGAAGATTTTTGAGCTGATTTAGGATAATTTTGGTGTGCTGAATCCAAAAATCACATTAATTTTGCTCAATCAGGTCAACTTTCTGAACTATGCTACATATTGGCTTTTTAACATTTTTGCTTACATTTATGGGCATTTTCACATCATATGATACAAAATTCTTTCATATTTCTTGCAATAAACGAGTTCTGAAGATTTTACTTTTGCCAATTTATGATTAATGGTTTTTTTAATATTACAGGTGAGTGAAATGGCTTCGACTAGAAGATCTTGCAAAAATAAGCCTGACGTATTCTGCTACAGTTTGTCACACTTAATATATACATCCTGTTAGAAAATGATTTTTTTCTCTTAAAACCTATTTTGGGTGAGAACTATATAAAAAATCAACTGATAAAGTCACAAATATGTAATCAATTTTGTGAGAAGATCAAATTTTTCAAAATCAAATTGGCAAAAAAACCTGACCTGATTGAGAAAAACAGATGTCATTTTTGGATTTAGCGGTGCAAAATGGTCCTAATTCAGTTGAAAAAACCTAGACAACTTGCAAAAAACATTTTTTTGTAACCCAGTGTAATTGATTCTAGTGAGAGTTGCACAGAATTTATAACGTATTCACCATCTTTAGAGGCATTTTTCAGTTTTATCCAGTCCTTAAAAACTGTTTTTAAACATTAGGCCTCAGAAATGATTATACTGTCTTAAATTCTAATACAATTGCATTTTTTTCATGTGTTCATTGCTCCAAACATTTTACCAAATTTAATTGATCCATCTTTTTATTTCTGTTTGACAAAATAAGCTCTTCTTCACAAAAGTCCTCATTTCTGATATTATAAACCTTTTCATCTGACCCTAATACTGTCTTTTTACTTGTATTTACCTGTTGACAAAATGTAGATTAGTCTATTTCACATTAATAATCATATTCTTATGTAAAATCTACCAGGACATGGGCTGAAAGAACCAGAAGACTATTTACCTTTATATTTACCTTAACCACTTGAATAAGAATGGATAATTGTCCAAAAATTAGGCTCAAATCTTGATAAAAATGATCCAGAAAAGGTCTAAAACAGGTGCGTCAAACATACAGCCCATGGGCCAAAACCAGCCCACCAAAGGGTCGATTCTGGCCCAGAGGATGAATTTACAAAGTGAAAAATTACACATAAGAATATACATTGCTTGAACTATTTTTCAGTCCAGATGCCTGTTACAAATATTTTGTGCATTTGTAAATCCACTGCGATCTGTGGGTTGTAATACACATATAAATGATAATCTGAGGTGTAATATTGTTTAAATTCACATTTTTCTTAAGAAATTTCAGGTTGTTCATGGTTGTTCAGGTTATTCCATTTTGTGTGAAAGGATCATTTGTAAATGTAAACATTTCACAATGTTATTTTATTTTACTTTATTTCTTGCACTAAAAACAAAAAAAAAAATTGTAGTTGTCATTATTTATTCAAGTTATTATGCTATTATTTTACTGGTTCAGATGAAATTAGCCTGTATGTGGTCTCTGAACTAAAACTAAAATGAGTAGAAACTGTAACTTTATGTATCTGATGCCTATTTCAGCTGAAAACTGTGTCTTAAAACATTCAGATCTTCTCTCTTTTTCTTCGTAGTCGATGAGGATGGAATGGACTGTTTGGACAACGAGAGACGACCGCATTTCCCACAGTTCTCCTACTCGGCCAGTGGGCGGGAATGACCTGGCTGCCGTCGCTGCTGGTCTCTGGGGTGGTCAATGTGGGACTAAATGCTCCACAGTTCAGATCCAGTCTGACTGGAAGGATTTGACCTTTCACCCCCCCACGCCCCCACTCTTCTTCCTCTCCCTTTCACCTCTCCTCTCTCTCTATTGTTTGTATTTTTCACATTCTTGTGAATCCCGTTCTAGAGAGATGTGTTGTGACCGGTACAAACGTCTCGGTAAATGTCTCCTCTGATCCTGCACTGTGACTCCTCTGATCCCCGATATCAGTTGCAGTGTAATGTCCCTTTAATGAAGGGAGCATCGACGGTGACCTGCTGTGTTTTGACATGTGAGGCTCCTGTCAAACCTGTATCTAAAAACCAAACATCATGTTAGTAATCAGAAGCATTTTAAAGACAATGTTTGTGACTTCTTCTCTTTACAGTGGTGATATAGCAAATTAAGACCCAAACTGCCGTTACTGGTTGTATCTCAGGCTTTTGCAAACAGACCGATACGCAGACTTAGACGCTCATACACGTCTGATTTCTGTCCTCACATTAATAATTCTGGGATCGACTGAGGCTCTGAGAAAACCGTTGAAAACTCAACAATGAGCAGAATCTCATCCACCTCATAGTGTAGACAGACTCGAGCAGGATTTGACTCAGGTTTTGCTCAGTGCAATTCATTATATAGTTGCTGCTACTTCAACTACTACTCCAACTACTACAGGTACTACAACTACTCCTACTTCTACTGCTACTACTAAAACCCGGTGCTACACTACAGGCTCACAGCTGCAGGTCATTATACAGGCGCCAGCAAAACAGTGTCCATGCTCGGACAGCTATGCTATTACTCCTAATGTACAGCTATTACACATCAGCTCTTTAGATTAAGACGAAAACATGTTATTACCGTGTGTGTGTGTGTGTGTGTGTGTGTGTGTTTGCGCGTGTGTGTGATAATGTTATGAATTTGAGATCAGGAACACATCTCAACACACAGCAGGTCGGGAAGCTGATGCTTCCAAATCATTAGCTTTACAACATTACCCAAAATGCAGTGCAGTACTCAATGCAGAGGTGAAGATGAGAGGAAAACAGTTCGCTTGATTGTACGCCCAAAGTTTTTTCTCTTCTTTTCTTTTCTTCTTCTTTTTTTTTTTTTTTTTTTTTTAATTTTTTTTTAAGTCCCTCTGAGTCTAAATCCTTATCCCAAAAGGGAAAACAAAACATGAAACGGTACTTTGTGTCCATGTTGGAAAGCTTTACTGTGACATATTGTTATCATGGCTTGGGAACCACACGACTGTACCTCTCTGTGTTTGTGCAGGGGAAATCCAAAGTTGGAGATTTGACACTGGCTGAGATGAGAGAGTACAGGTGAAATCTCCAAGAATGATAAGATATGGAATATTTATAATGTGATAACTTATAATGTATTGATAAGTGTGGAAACATGGGTCAGTGCAGCTGATCTTCTGTTTCCTGTGGGTTTTCTTATTAAGGGTTTTGGGTTTATTAAGAGTTTAAAAAAAAAAAGACATTATGGTCCATGTTGAGGTATGCATCAACAGTTATGGGTTTACACCAATCACAGCAATTGCTATAATATATATGTTCTATTTATTGTTCTACTTATTGGTTTTATATTTAACTTTTTCTATTGTTACATTATTCTATAAAAAAAAAAAATATTGTTATTTCTTAGGGCTGAGTGAAAAAAATGGCACCTCAAGAAAAAAAATGGCTTAAGAATGTAGGAGGGAAAGCAGATAGCCTTCCTGCTCCATTGTTTGTGTTAACGATGTTGGTTTGTTTTTGTGTTGTTTTGTGACCAAAATGTGACAATGACGAGGTGACGGCACACATTAAAGACAGAAGATGAAAGAAAACATTTGAAAAGAGGAATCTGACCCGGAGGGTTATTGTTATTATTTTTACTCAGACTCGTCCAGCTGTAAGCGATCATCTCACCCATAGTTTTATGGAATCACAGGTGTGTGTGCAGGTGAAGGCAGAGTTCAGATTGAAAGGTGAGGTGAAAGTCGAGCAGAAAGAACAGAAGTGCAGTGTAGAAGTTTTAATCTACAGTGGTAAAGAGAAAAAAAACACTCAGTAATGAAGCTGTAAATGCTACTGTTTAAGTAAGTGTGTCCAGATAGAGCGGTGGAGAAGTTTTACAAAGTGTTGGAAACATGAAATGTCAGCTTGAAAGGCGGTGCAGAGGAGCCAGTCCATGTCAGTTCAGAGGATTTTAGATAAAAGAAGACATTACATCCATTTAAAGGTAAAAACCAGTGTAAACCACCCAAAAGCGTCTCCGTCTTTAAAGTGTGCTGTCATCTCTCTGGTCTGGACCTTGTTTGTGGTTGTTCAGTCGTCATGTCTTCCAGTCTGACCAACAACATTTCAATCCCCTCAGTTTTCTCTGTCTTCAGCCGCCGAGTGAGCCTTATGGTTTAGCTCTGAATAAGTCAAAAACTCCTACATCCACGACTTCAAAATCAACATTTTTGCCAGTTATTTTCCTTCAAATTCATATCCAAATAAACAATATGTGTTCATGTCCTTGGAAGGAAGATGTCACATGACATGAATTAGAGTACAAGGGGATGTGCTCTTATTAGGAATAGAAAATTGCATTCCAATATATTTATTTGAATGTTTTATTATAATTATTGATGGATAACTTGAATTTTCTTTTCTATTTAATTTATTTGTTGTCATTGTTTTGGAGTTTAGGATTAAGGGGGTGTAGTTGTGTTTTATTCTGCAGTCTTCAGAGATTTTGTTCTGAAAAATAAATGCCTCCTCTTTTTTTCTTTACAAATATTCTAATATGACACATTACCTAATTTTCCGCTGCTCTTAATTCCATACGCTTTATTCTTGCACATCCGTTCAATTGCTCTTAGCTAGCAAAGACGCTTTATGGCAGAAAGAATAAAAGGATGGCGCCGGCCTGCATGCTGTAGTCCTCCTCTGTCCACACTGTCAGTCCTGAGTCAACGTGGCACTCAGAAGTCTTATGAAAAATACTTTTCTGCCATTGATCAATTGAGCCTGTCTGGCACCGCTGAAGCAGTCGAATAGTTCAAAAATGAGTACAAATCCCACCCAGCTGGCGTCCTCGACAGGCTCAAGCAAACGCTCAAGAGTATTTGGAAGGATTTCAGCTTTGATTTGACCCAGGTCCACGAGCAACTGAGGAGTTCTAGCTGTATGTGCACGCTTAACGCCAAAATCATTAGAAACCAGAGTTCATAAAACACCGCTTTGTAGCTTTGGCCACAGCACTTTCCTCATCCACCACTTTTTATAGGATTCAGAGGAATCTGATTCAGCCCTGCTTTAAAGGAACATTTGAGCTTTTTTTATGTTTTTAAGAAAATGAGAATTTGAAAGCACATCTCCCCTCCACATACCACTGTTAGCTTTGATGTTGCTCCGACGTGAGCTGTCAAAAACCTGGATGACTACGTCCCATATGCCACAAATGTCCGGGCTCAGGCAAAAATAAGTCAAATGTGGAGTGGGCTGCGAATCACACTCACTGGGAATTTTCAGTAAATTGGTCAGTCTGTGAATGTTTGAAGGGAAGAAGAAAACTCCCCTTGCAGCTTCACTAATGTCACCGACTCCTTTTGCTTTCAAAACTATTCCTTCAACTCTCCTTCACAGAAAAAAAAAGCAGCTGCTTTCCAGGCCCTATCTGAGTCAAGGGTCAGAGGTCACAGGAAGCAAATGTGTCCTGTATTTACTGGTAGTGGAGAAGGCGGGGCTTAGTAATCTTCATCAATGTGGGTTGCGTCTTAAAAACTAGGGCTGTGAATTAGCCGTGGGCACTCTGGAGTACAGGAGAACTCTTTTTATGAACAAACCGAGGTGGAGCTGAAATTCAGTTCCAGCCTCAGTACAGCTTTACTAGTTCCCTCGACTTGTACGTCTGACGCTGCACCGACGGCGTTCACTCCTAAGCTGCTGCTGTTTGTACTACACATCTATCACTCAACAGATCTGACTCCAGTAGTATTTAAATATGTTCAAACCTTTCAAAGACCTCAGCTGCTCTGTATAAAACTCGCCTGTTGTTAATGAACCGACGGCATCAGCCAGAAATCACAAACAGTGCTCCGCCTGGCGTTTACTGCAGATAATAAGTGAACGGCTCGAGTATTTGGAAGGATTTCTGAAAATATTTGACCTCATGTCTGCGACAGGATCCCTCCCCCTCTGTTCTCTCTCTGGTACTCGTCTATTATCATTAATAACACCAACAAGCATGAGATGCATTTATTTACAACGAGCAAAGAAAAACGGCAAATGTAAAAAAAATATTACCGAGTGTATCTGATTTTTAATTTCATGTCCACGTCCATCTACTGTAGCTTTACAGTTGTGTGAGCCTTCTCTGGACAGCCGCCAGCTGTTCAGAGCAGGCCATGTTTCCCAAAAGCGCTGTAATACTGAAGTCAGTGGAGCAGAGATGATGTTGACTCTGAGACAGTGTTGGGAAACCCAGCGGATCCGCAAAGAGTCACAGAAAAGCAGATCAAACAGCCTTTTTCTGTCCCTCATGCTGTCAGGATGCAGTGCTGCTGGCCAGTGAGGCCACGAGGATGTGAAAACAACAAAATACCATCAACATGAAGCTGTTTTTTACACTGTACATCCTTAGTATTTTTACACATGAAATGTATATGATAGGGATGCACATTATTTTCCTTCTTACAGACAGCTTCAATAAAGCACTATGTCAATCTGCTGTGGTATGGTGACTTTTGTTTCTTTTATGACAAACAGAAAAAAAATGAACAATTTAGCATAAAAAACAAAGTGTTTTATTAGTACCATTTTATTTGGATAGTCGACCTGAGCGTTTACACAGTATTTTTTTTTTTTTTTTTTTTTTTACATTTCAGTGTTTAATGTTTGATTTTAAACAAAATGTCCTTCAGTTTCAACAAAACATAAAATCAATCCTAAAAATATTAATGCACTGAAGTGTAAGAAAGTTATTTTTTGTGTTCAACAGATTTAAAAAAAAAAAAAAAAAAGTTGTTCAGATGTTTCAAATACACTTTAATTTTTCTGTATGAAAACTATCAAAATAAATAACTGTTTCATCTTTTAAGGTTATTAGAGCTCAGGTTTTGTAATGAATTGATTTATGAAAAAATAAATGCTAATCCACTGAAAAATATGGATAATAGAAACTAAAAACATCACTACAATTACAGTAACAGCAATATATAAAAATTAAAACCAGCTTTTCAGCACTTGGGAAATATGTAAACACATGAACAGACACGTTTACCTCCTTAAGTAACTGGTTTTGTTTTGTTCTGGTTGACAGGAGAGGAGTAGTGATGATGAAGAGGAGGAAGAGGAGGAGGCAGGCAGGACGGACTCATGTGGTCCGACTGTTGACTTGTCTGGTGTTGGGGAGCTGGAGACACACACACACAAACGCACACTGTTCATTCAGAAAATCTTATTAACATCTTAACAACTAATGCACAGAACACAGATGGTTTGTAAGTGTCTTCATATACGGCTTTTATTCTAAAATGACAAGTACAACATCCTCCTGGAGAGACAGACTACGCCGTCACTAATTCATTTAGCGACAGAGTGGTGAGTCACACGATGATCTGTGTGAGACGTGTGTGTGTGTGTGTGTGTGTGTGTGTACCTCGATGCGTAGGTTCTGCATCTCCTCAGTGAGTGTGTTTCTCTCCTGCATCAGCTGGTTCTGTTTGGCCAGCAGCTCACACACCTGCTGGGCGCTGCTCTGACAGTGACGGTCCAACTGCTGCAGCCTGCAACACACACACACACAAACACACACACACACACAATATTGACTGAAGCTGTGTGAGAAGACCGTCTCCTCCTGGCTGATACAAAACCAAATGTTGTAAATATTGAAAGAGAGAACAAAGAGCTTTTAATGTCACTGGACTTGTGTTGGTCAAATAATGAGCGTTGTTTACATGGATATGGCAGCAGTGGAGGTTTTATACTGTAAAGGCAGACGGCGAGCTGATGGAGGAGCTGAAATGTAGAGACGCACAGATATCTGCGCCCATATCGACTAGGATGAACACATCTGAAATCCACCAGATGTGTCTGATCAGCACGCTGCAGCTTATCGCAACATAATTCTAACAATAAATGTCACAAAACAGTAGAAAATTCAGTCTAAGGTACAACAATAGAACAGATCGTCTCATATTATGCTCTATTGTTCAAACAGGGTTCCTACAGGTTTCTAAGAGTTAAATTTAAGACTTTTAAAGACTACTTAGAACGGAATTTAATACCTATTTTTACAGCCACAGAGATAGTTTCAAAAATTCGTGACTCCTAGAATTTACCAAAATGTATTTATTTACTCCAGCGCCTTGATTCCCATTGTTCCGAAGTACACTACAAACAAAAAATTAAGTTTTTTTTGTCATTTCTGCCGTTTGTAAATAAAACTATGTCTGGTCATTAAAAAAATGTGTTTCAATTCAATTCACACACAAAAAAGTAAAAATTGCTGTGCAAGAATCCCAACTGAAAAAAATAGTCCAAAAATTAAAAATATCCTTAACTTTTTGTTTGTATTGTATTTTTCACCAGAGGCTGCAAAGTTACTAATAATTGGTTCCTAATTTCAATATAAATTGTTGGGTTGGAATGGGTGGAACTGAGTAGACAAACATTTCTTTCTTTGCAACTTGGATACATTTAAACACAATACAACAAGTTTATGGCATCATAACTTCAGACTTACCATATAAAACTTAATACTTTTTAAAGACTTTTTTAAGGTATTAAATGCAGATTTGTAAATTCAAGTCTTATAAGACCCCGCAGGAACCCTGTTATATGATGCAAATCACATTTTGCACGGAAGGACAATATGAATGTAACACAAACAGTGAACGTGACACCAAACTGTTTGCACTGCAAAAATCGAAATCTTACCAAGTGTATTTTTCTCATTTCTAGTCAAAATATCTCTATAAGACATAATCACCCAATGAGTAACTTGTGAGTGAGATATAAGAAAACAATTTAGATAGATCTTGAAAATCTTATTTCAAGAAATCTTACCCAGATAATTTTCACTTGTTCCATTGGCAGATTTTTTTGTTTAATTCAAGATTTTTTTGCTTAATTCAAGCATTCTTATATCTCACTTACAAGTTACTCTTTAGATGATTATGTCTTATTTTAAGTGTTATGAGATATTTTGACTAGAAATGAGAAAAATACACTCGGTAAGATTTTGATTTTTGCAGTGTATATGGAAACTCCAAGTAAACAAAGAAAATAATCATATATGAATAAGTACAGTATGGTTATTTTAATTGATTCTTCACTGAATCTACAGAATAATAACTGTATTGTGATGTATAGTTACCAAAGCATCAAATACGAACACTGTGACAGATTAATTCAACTTCGTGAAAGAGCGATAAGATGTAGTGACCACTCTAGTGAATAAAAGCACAAAACTGCCCTAAAAAACCTGCCGATAAGTTTATTTTTCACAGCAGTCCAGATGAAAGTATCTGGAATCCACTGATTAACTTCCTCCCACTACATGAGAAAACTGCTTTACATACTTTGAGTCAAAATCTGGTGAGAAAGTTTGTATTTGTGTGCAGTTGTTGATTACGTGGACGTCCCAATTAGTGCGTCCCATGGGACATGGATGGACCTGCACACAATGAACCCTTTCACTGAACTGTTAATGTGTGTGAGATGGAGGTGGGTTTTCCAGCTGGGGTTAGGGGGTGGGGGGGACTGCTAAGATATTTCCCACCAGTCGCCCTTTATT
The DNA here is from genome assembly GCF_902148855.1 of Sphaeramia orbicularis. Classification (NCBI taxonomy): domain Eukaryota; kingdom Metazoa; phylum Chordata; class Actinopteri; order Kurtiformes; family Apogonidae; genus Sphaeramia; species Sphaeramia orbicularis. The sequence continues at coordinate 28,960,781 of NC_043971.1, read as the reverse complement.
TCTATCACTCATTTAGTCATTCATCCAGTCATAGTACAGCGGTGAATTCCTTCACACACACACACACACACACACACACATACACACATACACACACATAATAAGATTAAAGACAGAGGGGAGTCTGAGCTCTGGAATGTGCATTTGCATAATATTCAAGCAGCCATCCGGACTTACCAACATTTTCTCTTTGCATTTTCCTTTTTTGGTTGTGAATGATAACACTCAACAACAACTAAATCTGCATGTACACTAATGGGAAGTCTTTTCCTCCTTTTTGTCTGGTGAAATACAGTTAAGTTCGACCTGTTTCTGAATCAGTTTAACTCCTTTTAATCTGCAGACACTAACCAGATTGCGAACCTTGTTCACCAGGAACACTAAACTAAAGAGTCACAACGCTAAGAGTCTAAGACTATATTTGGACAGCAGGAAAAGTTGCCCAAATGTGATTTTTCAACACATGTGACTCATATCTGTACTTTTCACAATAGTGTGACCAGCACAGATTTCATGGAATCTGGTCGTTTTAAATCCAATTTTTGCATTTCGCTCCAACACAGGTCTGATTTTTACAATATGACCACATTATGTCATTTTAGACTGACATCTGTCACAGTTCTGCACTGGCAGGAGTCATCTGTCAAAACATCTGACTTTCCTTTTCCTCATCTTTGTACTCATTAAAACTCACTAAACAAGCTGGCCTCCTCTCCCCACCTATGGGATACATATGCTGCCTCATTACAGTGGTCCTTGTCTTAGTGATTTCATGTCCTCTATGTTTCCTGTTAATCTAAACTATAAAGGCAAGACAAACACTGTAAAAAGTTTCAGTTTCAAGGAGGGAAATCTCATATAAGTAGCAATGTTAGCAGAGATTCCATCCACAAAAGCAAAACATTATACAGCTTTTATACTATTTTTAATCATGCAAAATTTTATTAGATTTCAAGCTTTGTTTGAAGCTCTTTTTTTTTTTTTTTTTCCAATCATCCACTGACTTACAAACAGCCTGTGATGTCTTGTTCTTTTTCACATGTGGGTCAGCTCAGTAGCAAGACCAGTTCACTATAGAACCTGATATACACAAAAATAGATGTGAGCAGTAAATCTGAGCACTGTGTCTTTCAGTGTCAGCGGTAAGCTTTTTAGTTTTTCATTTCAGTCGTCACATTCTGTTGTAGTGGCACCATGATGTAATAAATAAACACTTAATTGCTGCTTTTTTTGTCTTTTTCAGGATGTTTTTTCTTCTTCGGTTACACAGATGTCTAATGTCTTGAAGATGACAGAGTCGCTGTTTTCTACCATCGTTTCTGATTCCCACTACTGTTCTTTACTGACACACAGAGATCGTATTCCTGTCACTGTCACTGCGTCAACAGGTTCAAAAGGTGACAAGACAGAGCGGAGAAGGTGTGGGATAAAGAAAAGAGGTGAGGATGGAGAAAGCTGTGGTTGGGGGCAGTGAGAGGGGGCTGTAGCTGGGGGGCGGGGACAGATGCCCTGCCCTGCTGGTCATGTTGGCAGTGACAGGGCTGCATGTGTGTGACAGAAGGAGGCGGCGAACATCCCCAGTCTCCTCCACAATCTGCTCCTTCATGATCTGGGTGAAGGTGAGCGTCACTTCTACTTTGTGCTTTTCTTTCATCCACTCCTTTTGTTTGTGTTCATGCCACCGCTTCTCCACTCTGTCCTCCAGATCCAGGACTAGAGGCCCTCTGGTATGTGTGTCCTGGACCTGGAGGCTTTGTCCAGTCTGAGGGTTCCACCCCCCCACACACACATACACACACACACTAATACCACCAACCCCCCCAAGCCTGGTGTTCCTGCAGCCGCCTGCCAAGCTGTCCTAACCGGGCTACAATACAGCGGCCGCCCCCGCTCTGTCCCTCCTCCCACTCACATCTCCCTCCTACGGCATCGCACAGCACGACGCAGCCGGGCAGCGCCACGTCACGCAAAACGCACACATACAAACACACACACACCATGAGCAGAGATACAAGACGCAGAAGTAGCCGATGTGGTGTACACACAGCGCAGGAGTCAGTAGATATCATCTATACACACACACAGTGGAGGACCTAAAGGTTAGAGACACAGCCTGTTGTTTTGACGCTGTAAATGTTTGATGAGCGAAGTGCTGACAAAAGGCCTTTAGCTCCACACCGACAGAAAATGAGTCACACTGACAAAATGCCAATCGCCATTCAATAAAAACTCTGATCTTGGTACATGAAGATGTCAGAGTATATACAGACAATTCTTTTAGAGGCAGTTTGATGCTTTAGGTGTTGGGACTGTGCTGAAATTCAAGTTCAGGCCTTTAAATGTACCGGACAGGAGTGGGATATATGGCCAAAAATGTTACGATAAAGTATTTTCCATCTTGATTGATATTGGTAAATATCAAAATACATGACACTTCATTATTTCTTTTTAGCTGATATTTGAGCTGAGCAAAAGTTGAAGAATCCACAACAGTTATTTGTGGTTTTTGAAGAATTCATAAAAAATAAAACCAGGTGAAAATTACAGCAATGACAAAAAGACAAAAAATAACCTTAAGGATACATCATGAAACTAGTACAATAAGGAATATCAAAACAAAACCACACCTTTACTATCTCATTAGCGACTAATTAACATTAAATCAGAATAAAAAATAATGCAATCTGTTGATTATGTTTAGCTTAAATGTGAGTCTACTATTGCATAGATTTATTTTCCTTATGACGCAGTTATTTCACTGAGTTAAAGACAAGCTGTTCACAGATAAACTAGTATTGGTGAGGGAAAAAAAGGTGAAAAAAGTGCTTTCTTTTAATTAAATGCACAACATGTCATTTCTGCTGCTAGATTTTTTTAGTGAAACAAATAAAATAAGGCAATGGACGATGTTGTGAGGTCATGACAGATCATGAGAGTTGTCATTTCACCATCAGTTAAAGCTTACTCGACACTTACTGAGGCAGATGAGGTTTAATCCACATTAAGTTTATGTGTATTCTTATGTCATTTTATTCTATTAAAGGACAAGTATTTATTGTAATATTAAATACAGTGGTTAACTGTGTAGCCCAGAATCAGGGATTTCACTGAATTTTGATAAAATATGTGTACAGAAGTCAACAAAATATGCTATAGACCGAGTCCTCTTTAGTGTGGAAAAGTACATTTTTATAACTTCTATTTAAGTCAGAATTTATCACATTTAAATATCCTTTTTGTTCCTCTTTTGGTCCCATTTGTTTAGAAAAAAAAAATGGATATCACAGTATCGACATTAATCTTAGAAAAAAAACAGCAGTTTTACAATCTGATTTTGAGGAAAACCATATGTTATGTAGAGAAGATGACTAATGTAGGAAACTATCCAAAAACTGCTATATTTAGGGTAAAACACAGATCAAATCCTTGCAGTTGAGCTGAAAAAAGCTGTCAGTCCCTGAGTCTGTCAGGTCACAGCCTGAGATGTTTAAAGCGGCTGCAGGTTTATGTAACACTGTAAGTAAGGCTCTGACCCTGGCGCACACACAAACAAGAACCCAGCTCACACTCTGTTTGTCTGGCCTGAGCAGCCAACCTATGGCCTCCTTACACAACACACAAATGCTCAAATCCACCCCGTCTCACCTTGTATAGCCCGCACGAGGGGAAAGTGTGTGTTTGTGTGTGTGTGTGATTAAGGTAGTGCTCCTTCCAGCAGCTAAAGCAGCAAATCCAATAACTGGCCTCTATCGACTGGCACACTCATTAATTAGGGCTTAATACGGCTTAATGCTCGGGCACTGCCCTACACTAACCCACACACAGACACACACTAACCCACAAACACACACTAACCCACAGACACACACTGCAGGCTGGCTCGCCTCTGCCTGGAACTGGAGAGGAAGGGAGGAAGGAAGAAGGGAAGGAAGCAGGAGGATATGAGACTGATAAATGGATGTTTAGGGGAAGAGAATAGTGTTCGAGGATGTAACGGAGAATCAGAGGCTAAAAGGTCGACTTCTCCGTGTGTTGGTCCGTCCGCTGGTTGAGATGCTGATGGGAGGGGTTTGTTGGAGGTTACGGCGAGTCTCCCCACTGACCTGGTGAAAGGACACCACCTGCTGGATCCCACAGTACACTAACACACATGCACACAAGATGAACAATTCCTCAAATCAAAAATACTAGAAAAAAACAAACAAAAAAAAAAAAATAAACCTGAGAGGCAGTTTCCAGAGTCGCAGTAAGAGTGTGTTTGCAGCAGACATAATAAAAGCAAGTTTTGCTGCAAGGCACTTTGCAGTAATTTCCCCAGACAGCCCGATAATCAAACTCTGCTCACAATCTGCACCTCGATCCGCCGCACTCTCTATTGACTGCTGCTACTAAGGAGATTAATTACAACACACACACAGACACAGTTAGCTCTCTGTGGTATACATCAGTCATAGCCCACAGCTAGTGTCTAAACTCTGCTGTGTGTGTGTGTATGTGTTTGTATGTGTTTGCATATTTATTTACAGGTGGGAGCATATGTCCTAAAGGCACGGTCCAAAGGGAAAGTGCTAACGTCATGTTAGAGAGAGACGCTAATAGAAAAAGAAAATCTGGAAGCGACATTCAGGTCTGTCATTCAACAGCCCCATATGAGTTTGTGTATGTGTGGGTTTTTTAATACTCCATAATTCAGCTAGTGTTAGAAAATATTTATTAAAGAGCACATGTTAACAAGATTACTTTAACACAGGCATCTGAGCAAATTAATGTCTCACTGTGTGATCTCTGTGTTTAGTCTGCAAGTGTCACATACTGACAGAGATTAGAATGATTAGGACTGCAGCTAACATTCAATGTATTATCTTGTTATTTAGTTCAGAAAATATTTTTTGGGAAAAAAATACAGTTTTCCAGAGCTAAAAAGCATGTTTCCTGTTTTGTTGAACAAACCCACTAAAACACAAAGATTTTTATGTGGCAATGAACTAAAATAACAAATATTCTCATTTAAAAACCAAGAATGAGACACTGTCATTAAAATGATTAACTATTACTAATTAATGCTTGTTAATACTTGGTAATATGACCAAATTCTCCTATCAAGGTCATTTTAAGTCACAATAATGATATGTATTATAATAGAATATTTTTTCTGTATTTTAACTGGTTTAAAATAATCATATTGCACCTCAACACTGTGAAATTTGATTATTTTCTTCTTTTATTAGAACCCTATACACAAATCCATTCTGTTCAACATGACCCTGTTCTGTTATGTTCTTTCTCCTTAATTTTCGTCGTGTTGTCGTCATGTGAATCTCCATGTGGAAAACAAAGCCTTGTCCAAATGGTGAAGAACATTACAGTAAAGAGTGTGATTTATGACACAGTGTAAGTGATAGAGTATATTATGAAATGATAGACCACCTTTCTATTATCACCCGGTATTTATCACTGAGCCCTAGTGTCATTAAATATTTCAGTCATCATACTGGGAGGGAAACAGATTACCAATCACCCATTCACATTTTAGGAAAGATAATGATAAGAATGAATGAATTTAATTTGTTTCGTTAAAAAAATAAAAGCAAGTGTGAAGATGAATGAGGGCTATGAATAAAGGCCACATTTTAATATCACACACGCTCACACACACATATCCAAATAACACTGGACAAATACAGAGACACCATAAAAAGATCAGGAGGAAAATTAAACAATGACCCTTAACAGATAAGGACGAATCTAAACCCCAAAAACACGATCCACTTTTCCACATACTGTAAACCTGTTTGTGTGTGTTTGTGTATTTGTGTGTGTGCATGCAGGAGGCCGGGGGGGTGAAGAATGCAGGCAGACGGCCTTGGCTTGCCTGGTTACAACAACACTGCCAGGGGCATGAAGGCTGCAGCTGCCACACACACACGCACACACACACAAAACCATATTTCGCCCAATGCCAGGCCCACCATCGCCACCCTCACACCCCAGAGCTCTAGCTAAATCTTGGCTGGCACACAACTGCACTCAAGAATGTGTGTGTGTGTGTGTGTGTGCGCGTGCGTGCGTGTGCATGTGCGCCTGAAGGCGATGCCCCTCTCCCTCTCCACCAACCTGTCATGCCAGTTGTTGCTCTTGCTAACATGCATATTTGACATGGGAACACTGTTGGTTTTGATCAGGATGCTAATGTACGTTCCCTCACTCCATTTGATTTTGTTTCTTTTTTGTTGTGCGTTAGTTTAGAGTTGTGACTCAGACCCACACCTTCCAGACGTTCCAACGAACGCTACCAGAGGACAAGAAAATTAAAAAGGTGATTTTATACATTAGACATAGATTGAAGAATGTAACTCCTCATCTGTTGCTAAAGCTTTAATA